>NC_045140.1:15949163-16278551 GCF_008831285.2 Nymphaea colorata
TGTCGCAGGCTGCAAACGTCCGCCCAAGAAAGACACAAGTTTTGTTTATTATTTAAATGCTGTTAAGAACATGCCATCCGATTTAACAGTATCAGAAGGCTGGTTTATCGTTGAACCACCGAAGTAGCGACCAGCGAAACTACCAATACATATATTACGTAAGTGACCAGCCATCGTTATTCTCATTCTTTTTCTCCGAAGATATCGTGATTCTCATTATTTTTCTCCCAAGATTTACGTACGACGATCGGACATCGTTTTATTTTATTGATGTTTTTCTTTAATCGCATCGGCTCCTAATGCTTCCGAACTGTGTGTTTTGCAGGTTTCCTCCTTTTCCATCGCTTATCCTTCCTTCCCGTGTTCGCTCTATGGGTTCCCTCGTTTACAGGAGCGCGGAAGTTCAATTTCTTGAGGAGATTCAAAAACCTAGGGTAGCAGAGGGCCCATCATGTCGCCTGGGGTTCTGATCTCCAGAGGACGTCAAGATCGAGAGTGTTCCACGGCAAGAATTAGGTCGGCATTGAGACACCATGAGATCAACGCCTCTGCTTCATGAGATGTCAGTCCTTCAATTAGGAAAGATGTCTAAGCATTCGTTTTGGACGGAACGGGGTGGCCAGGTGATTTGATGTTTGTTGCTTGTGATTTGCGTCTATTTTACAATGTGACGTTGTCTTCTGATGTTGTTATGGTTGTGATACAGGTTAAAGTACACATTACCCGGAAGGACATGACCTACGAAGTGAGCTAGCACCTTGATTCGTTCCTAAATTGGGTAAGACATAGTTGATCGTCCAATAATTGATGTTGTTTGACATAGCTGCTTTATCCCCAAAAAAAATTCAGTGTCTTTGTGATTGACTCGATCAATGTTGTGCTGAGATGCTTGGAACATGATCATGTATCTTGATAATTTGCATCTGTTGAGAAGAAGGTAATGCCCTTAGGTTAAAAACAATGGTAAATACAACAGTTGTATGGAAATAGCTTATAGAAGTACTGCAATTCCATGTCCTTAGGTTGAAAATCCAATGGTAAAACATATTAAAGGTGTTATCAGATTCCTCCCCGTGGTCCAGAGCATCAAAGTTTGCTTCCTGATATCTTAAATTGGTGCGTACTTCAATTTTATTTTGCCTGAGTTATGCAGTACTTGGTGTCATTTGTAGCATTTGGTTGCAATCAGCTAGTTGCTGTTGTTTGCAATGACCTCTCTTGTTATGGATGAGTTAAAAATGAGTCTCATTGTCATTGTGAAGATACTTCTGCACATATTAAGGTAATCACTTCCTTGTTGTTGATGCTTTATTTTCTTCTTTGTCATGCCTACTTTGTTTATCAGTGGGCCCGATCAATGCAGATGCCATTGAGAGGGAAAACTCATATTTCTTTGCATTGAACTTGTTCAACTTGAAAAGGGCTCCTTTCTCATTTCTTGTACATTCACAATCCAATGCCTCTATCAAAGAATCTTGGATAAGACAAGTCTGTTGTCTTGCTCTCTTATGATTAATGCATTTGCAGATATAGTAATGTCAATCTTTGTGAAGTTAAAAGAGTCACAGTGCACTATGCATGTGACATCACAACTAAGTTTTGTTTTCTGGACCTTGTTACCCATTGTAAAATATTTAAGGAAAAACTGAACGAATTAAACTTGTTCTCATGCCACAATGGTTTGGAATTAAATTTTATGAGAATGCAAAGCACTAGACATTTTTTTGTTTATTCATGGTTCTCGGTTTGGTAGTTCATGAAAACAAAGCTTATTGTCAGATTCTGATTCCTTGATTGCAGAAGAACTTCTTTTGTTTCCGATAATGTTGACATGCATTTTTCACAGTTAATCCTGTAGACATTTGGCTTCTGTGAGCCTCCTGGGATTTGCCCAAGTTCTGTGGTGTTTATTTATTTTATCAAGGAGACTACGATGGCTTGCTTTGGTTTCGGTGCATTTCATGAAATAGGTTCATATGGCCCTGGAGTGTTAGTGATTGACAACCTTAGCAAGGCAAAATCTTGAAGAACATAGTTCTGTTGATAATGCTTCATATATCTCTTGAAAACTTTGGCATTTAAAAACTTTTAGAAAGTGTAGGTGAGCAGTAATAAATGATAAAAACTATATGTAGCTTAATAACAAAGGCTTTCACAATTAGCGTAATCAAATAAATGCATAAAAACATAGATGATGGAACAAAAAGCATATCTAGAATGTAGAAAGAACTAAATAAACAAAGAGTACTTGAGAGTATCAATGATGTTCCTGTGGGAAAATTGATAGGAATAAAATACCGTGTAGTTTACCTGAATGAGAAAGTCAAAGCGGAAGGGAACCATGGAACTGATTTGGACCAGGATCTGTTTTCTATATAATTGCATTTACTACCAAGTTTTATGAAAAAGTTTGAATTTTAAAGATGATTCTTAACTGCAGCATGATTTTGATTAGGCTTGGGCATCCGGCCGGCCTGACACCCGAAAATCTACTACGGGCCCGGTCCGATACCCGACATCCGAGCTCGGGCCCGGCCCGGTTAAATAAAAATATTTTTTAATGTGCAATATTTTTTTAAATATAAAAAAATATTTTAAATAATATATATTATTAAATAAAAATAATACAAAAAAATAAATTGGGCTGAATCAGGCCCCACCGGGCCGACCCGGGCTGAACTTTTCGGGCCTGGGCTCGATGCCCAGGCTTAATTTTGATCCTATGAGTTGTGTGTGTGTGTGTGTGAGAGAGAGAGAGAGAGAGAGAGAGAGAGGGAGAGAGAGAGTTATGTTTTTGCATAACCTATTTGCTGAGCTGATTATTTTTGGGTCCAACACTTTGTAAAAGTTGGTAGGAAGCATTCTTGATCTCCTCTAAGGGAGATGTGTATCTTCCTACATGAAGGACATGAACCCCTTCAACTATTTCAACCTGGCGTTGTCCAATAAGGGAGAGCTGGAGAGGACATGTTTTCCCTATTGTTAGGAGACAAACAAAGAACGTGATTATACAATTTTCATGTACCACTGATCCAGAGAACAATCATCTTAGCTTATGTTCAGATTTGAATATTTTCAGTAAGAGCTCTGAACTTTTGTCTATCCTTTGATCAATGGACATTTTTGTCTAACCTCTGTCAAAATTTTAATAAATTTTCAGTTGTGTTATCAACAGGCACCGTGTAGTTCAATATCTAATTCATCTAACTGGTATCTCTGCACAGCAAATTGCCATTCTCATATTGGCAAGCGAAATCCATCTTTGCCTAAAGTTTTCCATGTTAGCCTTTAGAAATGACAATTATAGATGCTTTTCTTAGATGAAATGATATAAGCACCACTGGCACATTTTCAAATGACAGAAACCCATTTAGGCAGGGATGAAAGCCTTGTCTTCTGCCTTTGCCAATATTTGCCTTCTACCTGGATATATCCTTGCTGGTGTCTGTTATTTAAATCCACAAAATTGCTTTTCTTATTCAGCTAGAAGAAAATATGTCTATGCTTATGCATATGGTCATTGGTGTTTGATAGTTGTGGAAGGCATCTCTTATTTTTTAAAGAAACCACTCATTCGGCTGATTTGACTTCAGGGATCATGGGCTGTTCATCAGCAGCATTTAAGGGTGAGGTCACCTTTCTTCTCCTTTTAGCTGGTTTGAGGAAGGGAAGTGATGCTGTATTGATGATAAACTCTTAAAGAAGCTGATCAGCTAATATTAGAAACATGTCATTGAGGTGCTGTCCAGTGGGTCTTGGACCAGGTGGTGAGGAAGGAACCAATTGAAGCGAGAAGCTCATTTAAGGCAAGACACTTTCTTTTGTTTTGTGTTCTTTCATCCAATTCTAGGATAACTATAGAGTGAAGTAAGACAATGTGTGGTCTGTGTCTGGATGCATGAAGGATATTTGACCTGTTGTAGGTGCTTGAAGAACCCCAACTTGGTGTTGAGGAAGTTCATGGGCAGAAACATGATTCATAGACAAAAGCAGACCAGGTTTGAAACTTGTCTAGCTAGGTATGGTGGTGATTTTTCTCGTACTTGTTCATGTAGCTGCATTTATAGTGAGGTACCTTGCTGCTTGAGTTTGCATAAAAATTTGTTTTGAGTTGGGATACTTTAAGAGAGAGAGAGAGAGATAAGATTGGTGAATCTTGTACTTGAGCTGTCGAGGATGGGATTCAAGTGGTCTCATTTTTGTTGTGAAGAAGTTGCTGTCCGGTCTGCTTTACCAATCTCTCTTTCATAGTTGTTGTCTAATGCGTGTGGCAGGCTTGTAAAGTTGTGGAGGGCTAAAGGTGTTCCAAAAACTGAATGAGAAGCAAACTACAGCACTTCCCGTGGTGACATGTCAGAGGCCAAAGATGGTAGGGGATTCAATATTTGCGGGTATTTGATTTTCGAAAGCATTTGTTTTGGTTCTTATCCTTATTTATTGATTGATCAAATCCAATGTTTTTGCTAGTCTTTAGAAAACAATCGCTGCATTTAATTGAGTTCTAGTCATTTGATCTTCTTGTGTAACTGACAGTAGTTTCATGTTTTATTTGTCTGTGCACAGGCTGTCTATCAAAATGCATGACAGATTAGTTTATTATCTGTTACGCTTTGAGTGGGAAGGCTTGGGATCTTATGCATCAGCACTGGGTATCGTTTTTTTCTTTTCAACGCTGACGTTTTTTGTTTTTAAATAAGTATAAATGGAAATTAATAAGAACTGTAACATTCACTATAATCCTATAAGTCATGTTGCTCTTATTGTTGTCCTATTTCCGTCTTCGCCTAAGAGTCTAATAGTCTATGCTAACTGCCGTTATCATCACAGTGGTGATTTTAAAGTCTCTCTCTTCTTATGCAAATGTTTTTTTATGTGCAGTTAATCCGATCCAGTTGTTTCTTGAGTAGATCCAAATTGAAAAACCAATAGAAGTATTTGCACCAAAAGATGTGGAGTATTTGGTGGACTATTGAAGTACAGTGACAACGAATCCATATTTCCTAAAATGCTTGGTAAGATTCTTTCCTTGTTAGATATAGGTTTTCTTCCTTACTTTGTAGCATAGTTAGAAATAACGTTTCGATGCTTTGAACTGCATGGTTTTTCTCGGATATTACACGGCGAGGTTGAAAAATAACAAAGAGAAAAATATGAAAGAAATACAGAATGTTTAGGTTCAGTACCACAGACATCCAAGACCTTAGGTATCAAACTGAGGTACATTCCTCAAAACATTTCACATCATTTTTTGCAATCGTATTATCACAATCGCGTTGCCGTAATTTCAATGGCAAAGGAAATTCAAGAATTGAAATAGGAAAAAACGTGGACTGCAACTTTTGATCAATAAATCAAATTAGAATGAGAAACTATTTAATATTAGGAAGCCCGACTATGAATAGAGAGTGCAAGTTCCTTGAGTGCGGAATTCAAAATAATAAGTGAATTTTGAGTATAGTTTATTAAACATATCAATATGTTTAAACATGAACCCCTCTAAAAATAAAAAAAAATGTGACTATATGAAAAGAAAATAGAATGAGATATAAGCGTTAATCTCAAAACAGAGGGTGAAAGAGAGGATCAGGCGCTTGAAGTGCACGCCTCATCGATGTGGGGGCGTGTGCTTCAACAAAACTGGCCTATTTTACTAGTCGGTTACGTGTGGTTATATTAAGGTATACCGGTGCGGAAAAGCACCGCTGTAGGTCTATAGCGGTGATGACCTATATCGGCGATGATGAGCACCGGTATAACTATCTATAGCGGCGCAGTCCCCCACCGCTATAAGTTGATACAGCGACGACATAAACCACCGGTATAGACATATAACGGTGGTTTTTCCAAACATGTGGGCGCGTTTGTGTTGCTTCCAGTGCCGACAAAACATGCATTTTCATGCCTCAAGGGTTCAAAACCAGTAAAGTTTTTCAGTAAGTAAGTAGAGCAACAACAATTGAGATTACTTCTAAGTTGAGATCATTTGCATCCAACTTTTTTATGTGGTTCGGTCAAATATCAGATCCAATTTGGATTTATTAACATCCCTATTTAGGACAAGGTGTTGTACTAGCCAGTAAGTAACTCCTTCAAGTTGTAGATTTGTAGTATTGTAAATTTGAAATTGACTTGGGGTTGATAAAAATTTTTGTTAATTTCATAAGCTGAAATAGTTACTAAAGCTACGTTTCTTTTGGGTTTCTTTCCTTTCGTTTTTAGTTTTTTATATGGATATGTCTATGCTTGCATTCTCTTTCCTGTTTTTTGGCTTCGTAATTGGTGAATTCCATCACTCGGTTTTGCAGCCAATCTGTTTCTTGGAGCTATATATGAGCATTCATGTAGCCAATGGAGCCGCCAAGTGTTGCTATCAAGTATTTGTTTGGGAAGATTGAAGAGGTGCTTGGGCTAGGCTGCCATTGCTTGCCTTGGTTTTTTCCCACTCATCCTGTTGGATTTCTACCATTGAGACATCGGATGTCAAGTTTGAAAACCAATACAAAGTTTCCTATTTTTCTTCATCAGTTTACCTAGTCTATATCATCATTTAACAACAATGGTTATAGTGATAAACGTTCTGCCACTACTTTTCTTTTGCATCGATGTGGTTTATAATGCTTCAATGCTTTTACTTATGAAAAAGTTGGAAAATTTCATGTAAAAATGGACCATTTTCATTGAAGTTTATTGTTGTCGGGAATTTGTTTGGTGTACTAATAGATGAATAGAAGTGCTTGATGAACTTATTTGTGCATATTTTCTCGTGATTGCTGGTGCATAAAGGGCTTATCAGGCAAAGACCTGACAAGTGTCGTGCTTCGATCTTGCTATGTTCCTCGTTTTCTTGAGAATGAGCCGATAACAACCGTGAGACATCATTGATTCCATACACTATGTTTCAATGAGCAACTCTTTTCATCATAATAATTATCAATGGGCCACTTAGTAACCAGAAACAGAAAGTTTGTAGATCTGAGCAATTAGGACCTTTCTTTGTGTTATAGAAAGTTTGTGCACAAGATGTGTACATCGGTTCAGATCTAAGTCTTTTGTTTGAGAAGCATTTTGGCATGTGTAATTACTAGTAGGTAGTTAATTTGTATTTCGTATTGGCTCCAAGTAGGATTTTGGTGGTTAGAATCAGCAATCAAACAAGTGACAATAAATAAGAGAAATAAGTAGCAATAGAGGGACATGGTTGAAATAAATCAAAGAGAAAAAAGCAGAGTATTTGTCTTTTTCAAGATAACAAAACAAATCAACGTCTCATTTGTTTGTAAAAGATATATTATCGGGAAAAATAGAAAACCTAAACACATAATTATTTAAACCACATTATCAATAAGAATAAAATGTTCGAGATAGCCTTCATTCTTTTCAACTATTATTCTCAATATTTGGGTGGACCAACAGAATATATTTCATCCTAGCGTCCATAGGAGAGCTGAAGCTCCCACAAAAATCCTAGCATGTCATTTCGTACTCGAAACCACAATTGTTGTTAAGTTTTTGTCTTTCAAAAATTATATCTTTCTTGAAAGTTTTTGCCTCGGTCCTACTTTCTTTTTTTATGAATTTTTGGTTCTTTCAATTATAATATTTAAGTAGATTAATGAAACAATATGTCATAGTGTCTTATGAATAGACATCAATCCTTATAAACAACAAGAAACTGTTGTAATTGCCAATAGTCTATTAAGTCACAAGGTATGATATCACTGATATATTTGAAACTAGATTTGTAGACTTAAGATCTATATGACCCATTAATAATAATAATAAAATTCCAATTACAGGATTGGGAAACAAATCCAAAACAAAACTAGACCAAGTGGAAAATGTGATGAGCAGTTAAAAAGTAAGTCACCCGGACTCTTCTATTTTGCTGCCTTACCCGAGTCGCATCGAGTCGGGTGCGCACCAGACATGGGTGTAGCTCCAACTCACGCCCGAGTCCAATTAAAATGCCATATTACTAAATTACTTATTGTTATGACATTTTCCTATGCAATACAATTATTCAAGTATGTTATATACATTAATAACTAAATTGTAATAACAATATATACATGCTTATTTTGTTATATATATAATCAACTAAAAAAAAAAAAACTCTTGCCGTCCCGCTGCACATGAATTTTTTGGAATGTGCCATTCTGGCACCTCGATGACATAGGTTAAAAATATGTCTCAGTCGAAGAAGGAGATGATGAAAGTTACGCCATCTTCTCTGTGTCAGAGGGAGAGGACACATGTCAGCTGAATACGCTCATGGTCCTGGCACACGAATTCCCTCAAATCAAGAGGTTGGGAGCAGGAAAGGAAGGATGGAGACCATCCATCATGCTCCCAATGGAACAAATGCTATGCCAGCATAACTGGCAACACTACCAGGACGTCGAGAACCCCAAATGTGTGTGCTGTGCACGCCACAACATGAAGAAAACTTGACTCAGCTGCCCAGATTGCAAGGTGGTCGCCTGCGGTTCCTGTCAGGAATAGCTCGATATGAATGGAAGACACTGTACGTGTGTATGCATGTCCCAAATTTTTTTTGACTCCGAGTCTTTCTAACCCTCAAATTCTATGGAATTTGATTCTCATAAAGTCAAACACATATAAATTCAGAACATCAAATTTATGTGCCTTAAGAAAATCATGGAACTTGCACTTATAAAGTAAGTTTTATAATGTTTTAATAGCTAATGGTATAAACTTTCTTGGTTTTAATATCTACTATCAACAAATGTCGCAGGCTGCAAACGTCCGCCCAAGAAAAGACACAAGTTTTGTTTATTATTTAAATGCTGTTAAGAACATGCCATCCGATTTAACAGTATCAGAAGGCTGGTTTATCGTTGAACCACCGAAGTAGCGACCAGCGAAACTACCAATACATATATTACGTAAGTGACCAGCCATCGTTATTCTCATTCTTTTTCTCCGAAGATATCGTGATTCTCATTATTTTTCTCCCAAGATTTACGTACGACGATCGGACATCGTTTTATTTTATTGATGTTTTTCTTTAATCGCATCGGCTCCTAATGCTTCCGAACTGTGTGTTTTGCAGGTTTCCTCCTTTTCCATCGCTTATCCTTCCTTCCCGTGTTCGCTCTATGGGTTCCCTCGTTTACAGGAGCGCGGAAGTTCAATTTCTTGAGGAGATTCAAAAACCTAGGGTAGCAGAGGGCCCATCATGTCGCCTGGGGTTCTGATCTCCAGAGGACGTCAAGATCGAGAGTGTTCCACGGCAAGAATTAGGTCGGCATTGAGACACCATGAGATCAACGCCTCTGCTTCATGAGATGTCAGTCCTTCAATTAGGAAAGATGTCTAAGCATTCGTTTTGGACGGAACGGGGTGGCCAGGTGATTTGATGTTTGTTGCTTGTGATTTGCGTCTATTTTACAATGTGACGTTGTCTTCTGATGTTGTTATGGTTGTGATACAGGTTAAAGTACACATTACCCGGAAGGACATGACCTACGAAGTGAGCTAGCACCTTGATTCGTTCCTAAATTGGGTAAGACATAGTTGATCGTCCAATAATTGATGTTGTTTGACATAGCTGCTTTATCCCCAAAAAAAATTCAGTGTCTTTGTGATTGACTCGATCAATGTTGTGCTGAGATGCTTGGAACATGATCATGTATCTTGATAATTTGCATCTGTTGAGAAGAAGGTAATGCCCTTAGGTTAAAAAACCAATGGTAACATACAACAGTTGTTATGGAAATAGCTTATAGAAGTACTGCAATTCCATGTTCCTTAGGTTGAAAATCCAATGGTAAAACATATTAAAGGTGTTATCAGATTCCTCCCCGTGGTCCCAGAGCATCAAAGTTTGCTTCCTGATATTCTTAAATGTGGTTGCGGTACTTCAATTTTATTTTGCCTTGAGTTATGCAGTACTTGGTGTCATTTGTAGCATTTGGTTGCAATCAGCTAGTTGCTGTTGTTTGCAATGACCTCTCTTGTTATGGATGAGTTAAAAATGAGTCTCATTGTCATTGTGAAGGATACTTCTGCACATATTAAGGGTAATCACTTCCTGTGTTGTTGATGCTTTATTTTCTTCTTTGTCATGCCTACTTTGTTTATCAGTGGGCCCGATTCAATGCAGATGCCATTTGAGAGGGAAAACTCATATTTCTTTGCATTGAACTTGTTCAACTTGAAAAGGGCTCCTTTCTCATTTCTTGTACATTCACAATCCAATGCCTCTATCAAAGAATCTTGGATAAGACAAGTCTGTTGTCTTGCTCTCTTATGATTAATGCATTTGCAGATATAGGTAATGTCAATCTTTGTGAAGTTAAAAGAGTCACAGTGCACTATGCATGTGATATCACAACTAAGTTTTTGTTTTCTGGACCTTGTTACCCATTGTAAAATATTTAAGGAAAAACTGAACGAATTAAACTTGTTCTCATGCCACAATGGTTTGGAATTAAATTTTATGAGAATGCAAAGCACTAGACATTTTTTTGTTTATTCATGGGTTCTCGGTTTGGTAGTTCATGAAAACAAAGCTTTATTGTCAGATTCTGATTCCTTGATTGCAGAAGAACTTCTTTTGTTTCCGATAATGTTGACATGCTATTTTTCACAGTTAATCCTGTAGACATGTTGGCTTCTGTGAGCCTCCTGGGATTTGCCCAAGTTCTGTGGTGTTTATTTATTTTTATCTAGGAGACTACGATGGCTTGCTTTGGTTTCGGTGCATTTCATGAAATAGGTTCATATGGCCCTGGAGTGTTAGTGATTGACAACCTTAGCAAGGCAAAATCTTGAAGAACATAGTTCTGTTGATAATGCTTCATATATCTCTTGAAAACTTTGGCATTTAAAAACTTTTAGAAAGTGTAGGTGAGCAGTAATAAATGATAAAAACTATATGTAGCTTAATAACAAAGGCTTTCACAATTAGCGTAATCAAATAAATGCATAAAAACATAGATGATGGAACAAAAAGCATATCTAGAATGTAGAAAGAACTAAATAAACAAAGAGTACTTGAGAGTATCAATGATGTTCCTGTGGGAAAATTGATAGGAATAAAATACCGTGTAGTTTACCTGAATGAGAAAGTCAAAGCGGAAGGGAACCATGGAACTGATTTGGGACCAGGATCTGTTTTCTATATAATTGCATTTACTACCAAGTTTTATGAAAAAGTTTGAATTTTAAAGATGATTCTTAACTGCAGCATGATTTTGATTAGGCTTGGGCATCCGGCCGGCCTGACACCCGAAAATCTACTACGGGCCCGGTCCGATACCCGACATCCGAGCTCGGGCCCGGCGCGGTTAAAATAAAAATATTTTTTAATGTGCAATATTTTTTTAAATATAAAAAAATATTTTAAATAATATATATTATTAAATAAAAATAATACAAAAAAATAAATTGGGCTGAATCAGGCCCCACCGGGCCGACCCGGGCTGAACTTTTCGGGCCTGGGCTCGATGCCCAGGCTTAATTTTGATCCTATGAGTTGTGTGTGTGTGTGTGTGTGAGAGAGAGAGAGAGAGAGAGAGGGAGAGAGAGAGTTATGTTTTTGCATAACCTATTTGCTGAGCTGATTATTTTTGGGCCCAACACTTTGTAAAAGTTGGTAGGAAGCATTCTTGATCTCCTCTAAGGGAGATGTGTATCTTCCTACATGAAGGACATGAACCCCTTCAACTATTTCAACCTGGCGTTGTCCAATAAGGAGAGCTGGAGAGGACATGTTTTCCCTATTGTTAGGAGACAAACAAAGAACGAGATTATACAATTTTCATGTACCACTGATCCAGAGAACAATCATCTTAGCTTATGTTCAGATTTGAATATTTTCAGTAAGAGCTCTGAACTTTTGTCTATCCTTTGATCAATGGACATTTTTTGTCTAACCTCTGTCAAAATTTTAATAAATTTTCAGTTGTGTTATCAACAGGCACCGTGTAGTTCAATATCTAATTCATCTAACTGGTATCTCTGCACAGCAAATTGCCATTCTCATATTGGCAAGCGAAATCCATCTTTGCCTAAAGTTTTCCATGTTAGCCTTTAGAAATGACAATTATAGATGCTTTTCTTAGATGAAATGATATAAGCACCACTGGCACATTTTTCAAATGACAGAAACCCATTTAGGCAGGGATGAAAGCCTTGTCTTCTGCCTTTGCCAATATTTACCTTCTACCTGGATATATCCTTGCTGGTGTCTGTTATTTAAATCCACAAAATTGCTTTTCTTATTCAGCTAGAAGAAAATATGTCTATGCTTATGCATATGGTCATTGGTGTTTGATAGTTGTGGAAGGCATCTCTTATTTTTTAAAGAAACCACTCATTCGGCTGATTTGACTTCAGGGATCATGGGCTGTTCATCAGCAGCATTTAAGGGTGAGGTCAGCCTTTCTTCTCCTTTTAGCTGGTTTGAGGAAGGGAAGTGATGCTGTATTGATGATAAACTCTTAAAGAAGCTGATCAGCTAATATTAGAAACATGTCATTGAGGTGCTGTCCAGTGGGTCTTGGACCAGGTGGTGAGGAAGGAACCAATTGAAGCGAGAAGCTCATTTAAGGCAAGACACTTTCTTTTGTTTTGTGTTCTTTCATCCAATTCTAGGATAACTATAGAGTGAAGTAAGACAATGTGTGGTCTGTGTCTGGATGCATGAAGGATATTTGACCTGTTGTAGGTGCTTGAAGAACCCCAACTTGGTGTTGAGGAAGTTCATGGGCAGAAACATGATTCATAGACAAAAGCAGACCAGGTTTGAAACTTGTCTAGCTAGGTATGGTGGTGATTTTTCTCGTACTTGTTCATGTAGCTGCATTTATAGTGAGGTACCTTGCTGCATGAGTTTGCATAAAAATTTGTTTTGAGTTGGGATACTTTAAGAGAGAGAGAGAGAGATAAGATTGGTGAATCTTGTACTTGAGCTGTCGAGGATGGGATTCAAGTGGTCTCATTTTTTGTTGTGAAGAAGTTGCTGTCCGGTCTGCTTTACCAATCTCTCTTTCATAGTTGTTGTCTAATGCGTGTGGCAGGCTTGTAAAGTTGTGGAGGGCTAAAGGTGTTCCAAAAACTGAATGAGAAGCAAACTACAGCACTTCCCGTGGTGACATGTCAGAGGCCAAAGATGGTAGGGGATTCAATATTTTGCGGGTATTTGATTTTCGAAAGCATTTGTTTTGGTTCTTATCCTTATTTATTGATGGATCAAATCCAATGTTTTTGCTAGTCTTTAGAAAACAATCGCTGCATTTAATTGAGTTCTAGTCATTTGATCTTCTTGTGTAACTGAGTAGTTTCATGTTTTATTTGCCTGTGCACAGGCTGTCTATCAAAATGCATGACAGATTAGTTTATTATGTGTTATGCTTTGAGTGGGAAGGCTTGGGATCTTATGCATCAGCACTGGGTATCGTTCTTAAGATATCTTGTGATCGACTTTTTAAACCCTTATTTGGCTGAAGCTGCAAGGTTCGTGGTCACTTAATTAGTTGTGCTGAAATTGCAAAGTTGTTATTCATTTCATTAGTTGTTTTGCTGAAGCGTCGATTCTGTTAGTTTTTCTTAGGCTTAGGCAATTTGATTACTTTTTCTCTGGTTTTGAGATCAGACCTAGTGTTAGTTAATTATTTTGTTAGTTCGAAATTCTGTATGTGAAGGTTTTATGATTATTTCAAAATTCATGCAATCATTTCTATCTATTTTCATGTGTTCTTAAATAAGGCAATTTGATTACTTTTTCTCTGCTTTTTAGATCAAAATAGTGTTGAAGTTAATTATTTTTTTAGTTCCAAAATTATGTTTATGAACATTTGATGATTGTTTCAAAACTCGTGCAAGCATTTCTCATCTATTATTATATTCTCATAAACGTATATTCAAAAATTTGTTTTCATGATCATCCAAAACTTTTATTTCCAAAAAAAAAAAAATTTGAACTTGAATAAAAAATTTGCACATTCCTTCAAGATTCTGTCATTGTTTTCAAATCTCTTGTAGAATTTTTGCACTATTCTGTAATATATTTTGAAAGCCTTTTAAAAGAAACATCAACGAGTTTTTCAAAATTGATTTTTAAATTACTTTACAAAATAAGTTGACATTTACTGAGTAATTTTAAATTATTAGATAGTTCACAATTGTGAACTCATTTTTTGAGGAACATTGTCAAATATTTTTAAATTTTTCAGAAAACCAATTACTTTTGTGGTTTAAATTGCTACGCCTTTTGCTAAATTTGCAGTTATTATCATTTTTGCAACCATTGTTTCGTAGTCAGGATTCTTTATGAAGCTTATATACAGATAATATAATGAAATTTCATAAACTTTTAAACATCTTTATAAATGATTTTAAATTTGTTTACAAAATTTGCTGACGTCTACTCTATGATTTTATATTGTCCTCTGATTTTTAATCGTGAGATTTTCCTGGAGTTTTACCGTGAACGATCCATTGTTACAAATATCATTATCGAGTTTTTTTTCTTTTCAATGCTGATTTTTTTTTTTCTTTTTTAAACAAGAACTGTAACATTCACTATAGTCTTTCTCATATAAGTCATGTTGCTCTTATTGTTGTCCTATTTCCGTCTTTGCCTAAGAGTCTAATAGTCTATGGTAACTGCTGTTATCATCACACTGATGATTTTAAAGTCTCTCTCTTCTTATGCAAATGTTTTTTTATGTGCAGTTAATCCGATCCAATTGTTTCTTGAGTAGATCCAAATTGAAAAACCCATAGAAGTATTTGGTGGACTATTGAAGTACAGTGACAACGAATCCATATTTCCTAAAAAGCTTGGTAAGATTCTTTCCTTGTTAGATATAGGATTTCTTCCTTACTTTGTAACATAGTTAGAAATAACGTTTTGAAGCTTTGAACTGCATGGTTTTTCTTGGATATTATACGGCGAGGTTGAAAAATAACAAAGAGAAAAATATGGAAAAAATACAGAATGTTTAGGTTCAGTACCACAGACATCCAAGACCTTAGGTATCAAACTGAGGTACATTCCTCAAAACATATCGCACCATTTTTGTGCAATCGTATTATCACAATCGCTTTGCATTTGTCAGTACTGAATTAATCGTAATTTCAATCGCAAAGGAAATTCAAGAATTGAAATAGGAAAAAACGTGGACTGCAACTTTTGATCAATAAATCAAATTAGAATGAGAAACTATTTAATATCAGGGAGTCCGACTATGAATAGAGAGTGCAAGTTCCTTGAGTGCGGAATTCAAAATAGTAAGTCTATTTTCAGTATAGTTTATTAAACATATCAATATGTTTAAAGCATGAACCTCCTCTAAACAAAAAAAGAAAAAAAAGGTGACTATATGAAACAAGAAAATCGAATGAGATATAAGCGTTAATCACAAAACAGAGGGAGAAAGAGAGGATCAGGCGTGGGGCGTGTGCTTCAACAAAACTGGCCTATTTTTTTTGTCGGTGACGTCTGGTTATATTAAGGTATACCGGTGCAGGAAACCACCGTTGTAGGTCTATAGCGGTGATGGCCTACATCGGCGATGAGAAACACCGGTATAAGTATTATATAGCGGCGCAGTGCGCCACCGCTATAAGTGGGTACAGCGACGAAATAAACCACCGGTATAGACGTATAACGGTGGTTTTCCCAAACATGTCGTCCATCCTGCTCATGCTTGTGGGCGCGTTTGTGTTGCTTCCAGCGCCGACAAAACCTGCATTTTCACTCAAAAGATGCGTCAAGGGTTCAAAACCAATAATGTTTTTGAGTAAGTAAGTAGAGCAACAACAATTGAGATTACTTCTAGCTTGAGATCATTTGCATCCAACTTTTTTGTAAGGTTCGGTCAAATATCGGATCTAAATTGGATTTATTAACATCCCTACTTAGGACAGGGTGTTGTACTAGCCAGTAAGTAACTCCTTCAAGTTGAAACAAACTTGGGGTTGATAAAAATTGAAATTTCTTTCTATTTCGTTTGGGTTGTATTTCGTGGCAAGTTGAAACGACTCCTTTCTTTTCATTGATCATGCAAATAAAAGTTCACCCGGTAATATTTTTGAAGGTGCGCTGCTAAACCAAGAAATGGAAAGAGTTTCTTGATATTCCCACGCAGCATCAAAGATATTTCTCATGGAAAGAGAGAGAGAGCGAGAGAGAGAGAGAGAGAGAGAGAGAGAGAGAGCGCAAAGCCTTCCGCCCTGGCAGCTAGAGCATCTGTATTCCTCTGTTTCTTTGGAAGCCTTGCCTCTGTTACCTGCTCGGTTTCTTCCCTACTGCAACTATTTTAATCAAGCTCTCTCTCGCTGCACGCGTATACGCCATTCAACGGCTCTTGAAAAGTCAGAGTAGCTACTAGATTTCAAGAAGGAAAATGTTTTTTGCTTGATATTATTATATTTTTTACACAATTGAAAAGACTAACACAAATAAGGAAGAATGGCGATAATATGATTATGCACCTATGCCAATAATAAAAATTGAGCTGACAACTTTTACGTGGTTAGTTGGACTTGAACGAGAGGCATTCTGATTTTTTTTTTCTCAGATTGGAGTCTCCAGTTTAGAAATATTAAATTTGGAACAACAATTTTGCACCAGGATATATTATTGAGAACGTAACAGTAGTTAGATTGTTGACTGTTGTGGAGTAGTTCTCTGTTATTTGGTCAACGTGATTCCTTGACCGATGTTTTTGTGCTAATATGTGGCAGTACTTTTGGTAGTTAGATTTTCTTCTATATGATGAGATCTATACTTTGCAACATGTGCTTTTTCTCTAGTGACCATTTTCTTACATGGAAAGATTTCTTCATCTGCAGCAGATTGTGTTGGATATATAATTGGCTCCACGACAACCAGAATGTCCTCGACTACCTCTTCTATGAACAACTAGAACTCTATCATTCACTATAGTCATGTTTGTCCTTTTCATGTAAGTCATATTGTTCTTATTGTTGTCATTATTTCTATCTTTGCCTAAGAGGCTCATCGTCTATGCTTACTGCTGTTATCATCACACTGGTGATTTTAAAATCTTTGTCTTCTCAAGCAAATGTTTTTTTATGTGCAGTTAGTCTGAACCAACTGTTTCTTGAGTACAGGTGAGCTGATGAAATCCAAACTTAAAAGGCCATAGAGGTATCTACACCAAAATATGTGGAGCATCTGATGGACTGATTGAAGTACAGTGACGGCGAATCCATATTTCCTAAAAAGCTTCGTAATACTCTTTCGTTGTTAGATATAGGATTTCTTCCTTACTTTGTAGCTGCTACAGCTCATGAAACATTTTTTGCAGGCAGGGGCACCATTCCATCCTAATTTTAAGGATGTAGTCAAGACTAGTTTCAAGTGCTTATTCTGTGTCGATGCACATATCGACCATTCTCACTTTTAGAAGTTTGAAGCCTTAGAGAAGAAGCTCACTTAAATATTTGATTTAAGCATTTCATTCTGTTTAGATGTGTAAGTCCTTCAGCTTATTTGCTTTCCCTAAAGATGATTTTAAGTTTCTAACTAGTTTGATTAGATTGCTTTTATACATGTTTGCTCCTTTTACCTCGACCGTCATTCTATTGGTGCTTTGATACTTTTTGTGATTGAATTGCCCCTGCTTGTTCTTTGCTAGAAGCTTATCTAGTTTATTATGCAGCCCGAAGCACAACCAATGAGTCCCTTTGTGTAGTTTGTGCAATTGCTTTGACATGTTACTCTTCATATAAATATGTTTTGAATATTGTTTTTTTTTTAATTTATTACCCTTCTTTATCACCCACACACTTGAGTTTTAGAATGCTGTTCTTATGGGAGTCTTGGTTGTTATTCTCTACACTTTATGGAAACATAAAACTATGTGAAGATTGTCTTATTTTCATTTTTTGGCAGTCTTAGAATTGCTGTATAGCTATGGCGAGGCATTTCTTTGTATGTATGCTTTGAAATTTTGAATTTGTGAGGTCCTCTCAAGGAAAAATTAAGATAAGTTTTTGAAGAAAACCTTTGTGATTGTGTTACTTGAGATGTTTAAAGTGTCTCATGCATGATATGAAAAAATATTATGAGCACATTCCCATAAGAAAATATTTAATGCAAGAATATCCAAAGGATATAGCATCACTAAGCCTATGCAAGAACGATTCCATGGTTAATACCACTCTATGTATCGCGTTAATTTGATGGTCTCAGTGTCTAATTTGCAGACAAGTTTCCTTTAGTAGCAACCAAATGTTGTGAGTATCTGCAGGAACTTATAACCATGATGTAGTTATTTTGTGTTCGATTGGCATAAGTGAAGTGTCGGCATGTCTTATGTAATCATTGTTTATAAATGCATGCCTGATCTTGTATGCTGCTATGTTGCAATATTTCACATTTTGATGATACACCAAGGAATGAACAAAGTCAAAGAGAAAGGGAAGCATTTGTGCACGTGTAAACCACTTGGTTGGGTCTCATGAGGTAAATTTTCTTGTGCTATAAGTATCTGTTTTGATAAAAAACAGTCATACTTGTAGATGTTTGATTCAACTTTTTTTTTTTTCTTGGTGATGCACACCTTTGTTCTAGGTTCTTTTTCCCTTATCAGCTATTTGATACTCTCTGTTGGAACTGAATTTTTGACTCAGATCTTCTTCACTATGATATATAAGAGAAAAGTATCTCTGCTTCAGATGGAATATGAGGAAAACTGCTCATTAACGATTTTGACAAGGTAATTGGTTATCCTTATTATCCTTCATGTGATCTTAAAGTATGAGTTTGAAGAAGTTTTGACTCACTTTCTTGATGGGCTAATGATAATGTCTCTTAAGATTATCTGTGAGCAATAAAATATTATTAGCTACTCCATCCATGGTTTGTTCACTCGTCCCTGTCTTGTGTCAATTTGTTGAAATTTTGTTGCTTGGTTTTCATCCTACACATTTGAATCTGTAGGCTTGTATAGTTTTCCCATTATTGCATGGTTCAATGATGCATTGGACTAAGGAAGAACGTGGGCAAGATGATGAAGATTTTGTGACTTCCTTTGGAGAATGGGATAAAAATAACTCCAAGATGAAGTTGGTTGCTTCGAGTTATGAATCCAAATATAGCTTTAAGTATAGTTAAATTTCAAAATGCTAAAGGCACTTGGGATTATCTAAGATTAATGTGTGTTCAGTCAAATTGGACAAGACGATACCAACTAGCTCAAGATTTGAGAGGTTTTAGGCAAGGAAATGAATATATCCAATCCTTATCTGAGATGCACAAGATGTAACGACTAAGGAGTGTCGTGAGTGTAAAAAAGATGGAAATCAAAACAAGGGACCAAAAATATGTCACAACATTTTTTATGGCCTTAAGATCTGAATTTTGAGAGTATAAGAAGTAAATCCTTTGTCTCCAAAAGCTTGTGTTCTTTAGTTCAAATTGTTTGAGAACTTATGGAAGAAAGACACTAAGAATAAGTCATTCGGAGAAAGAGTGTCGAAGACTCTGTTCTTGCAGTGTCTAAATCATTTGGTAGAAAATGAGGTAGTGGGAAATGATCTGAAAGGGGAAGGGATGAACAATGTTCGGTGCAACTATTGTAATTAAAGAACTGTGACGCATGAAATTCAATTGTTTAGTGCTAAAAAAAAAAAAAGGAATGTAAGTTGCTAGCTCTTATGGGGATGAAAAAGAGATGGAAGACATTTAACATGAGTGCAAGTAAAAGAAATCTCCTCAACTGGAGACAAGGATCGTCAATTTGGTGCTAACATCCTTTAAAACATTCAAAGCTTTTTGGTCATAATGCTTTGGTAGCTTCCACCTTCTCGAGGTGCCTCTTGTCATGTGACTGCAAATAAGACTTTCTTAAGTAGTTGATATTCTTGTTTTGGATTTTTGAAACCGCAAATTGTTCTTCTATGTCCATAACGAAATATGGTTAGATTACTTCCAACTCTTGCAATTTTTGATGTGTTCCGCAAAGCCTCATATTTCTTGAAAATTATGACTATTCATGTTTTTTATAAAGTGCGTATAAACTTGTTAAAATATTTCGTTGTTTTTGACCTTTTATGAACTTCACATTCTTTGAACTTCCACAAAATTTAACATCTGAATTTTCAATGAAGTAAAATTTTAAAGTCTTAAAAATTTCACAAACAGATTGCGCGTTTCTCAAAAATTTCTAATTACTTGATTCATGCGACTTGAGCCCACGGTTACTTGATTCCTTAACATCTGTTTGTTTGTTCATTTGTGGCATCGGATTGAAGGAGCTGCGTGAAACAAGTCTTTCCCTCAGTACTTTATATACATACATGTGCGTCTTCCCGGTGCATATTAAGCTAAGTAAATTTAAGTCAGACCTTTATGTTAAGCTAAAATAAATATTTTAATTGTGAATCTTAAGTTCGAGTTGGGATCCTTAATTTGATGATCGCCAACTTTACTATAAATCTTTCACCCTATTTAGTAAACATATATCATGTTAAATCCACATCAAATCTATGGATTCCAAATATGAAGTGACTACATGCCGGAAGATGATAAACAATTTGGGGCCCCAAATCATATTTGTACCATTTCCCATCCATTTGCAACTCATACTCTTCACCATAACTGATTTATCGTGTGTTCATATATTTGGATATAGTTTCAGATGCATGTCATATTCAAATCTAAATTTTAAATTTGAAAGATAAATCCGATTTTTAAATTTATGTCCAAATTTGAATTCAATATTTAAATACCAAAATTTGATGTTGGAAATGCATGGAGGTCCAATAATATAAGATATCTATTTACAACTTTTAATTTTATAACCGAATTTGAATCCAATTTTTAAATACAGAATTGAATCCGAAGCATATTATTATACATTAAAATCGATGTTGAAAGTGTATGGAGATCCACTGTAAGATATTTATTTAAAACAAATTCAAATTTAAACATGGAATCCAAATGTGACCTATATTTATTTAAATTGACTGTGCATCCAAACCCAATAGGATGTCTACTCTTAAATTTGAATCCAATCAAATATCTTAATTGACCATTATTTTTTTTTTCTGCATCTAACTTTTTTGAAGCAATTCTCTTATCCGAATATACTAATCCATTGATATCTTCACTTGCCTATCCAAAGTAGTTTTTTGAGGAAAACAGGTTCTTTACGATGATGGCATGAACCAGTTCTTTTCTTTAATGTTTTCCTCCGAGCCAGTTCCATCATTTACCCGCGCAACATCAGACATTTCTCTCAGAGAGAGAGAGAGAGAGAGAGAGAGAGAGAGAGAGAGAGAGACTATTAGGAAGAGGGGAAAGAGAGAGCGATCACACCGCAAGGGCGGAGCGAAGCCAATTTCTTTTTGAATATTTTCAATTCATAAATTTGTTTATATTAAATTGTCTTGTTATTTTTTTATTAAGAAATGCCATCTTATTTTTGCAACTGATATTTTACTTAAAAATTATACATGTTAAATAACTGGTAATTTTTAGAGTTTATCTTCCTGTTCACCCTCCTTCGATTCATTTGCAGTTTTATGTTATATAGATAAAAGGAATGCAAATTACGTATGCCATTTATCAATTTGATGGCCGGTGCATTATTTTGGTGAACTTTTATGTGTCATTTCGTGTGCCATAGTTGATTCTAAATTTATGTGCAACTTTGGAAAAGAAAAATGTGAGACCCATCGATGAAATCTCAAAGTTTTGCCCTATGTCACCAGAGGAGTGCAGACCAGAGGAGTGCAGGGTGCAGGTGTCATTCCAAAAAATTTAGGTGCGGTGAGGGTATTTTATTATTATTATTATTTTCAATTTATTATATATATAAGCATGTATATATTATTATTACAATTTAGCTATTTATGTATATAACATACTTGAATAATTGTATTAATTATATTGTATAGGAAAATATCATAACAACATATATTATATAAGTAATTTAGTAATATAACATTCTAATTGGGCTCAGGTGTAAGTCGGAGTTGCACCCATGTCCGGTGCGCACCTGACTCGATGCAACTCGAGTACGGCAGTAAAATAGAAGAGTCCAATGACTTAGGTTTTGCCTCACATTTGTGCTTTTAAAATATTCATTTTTTGATTGATAATATTTTTCTATTGCGAATAACAAATTCTTACCTTACATTTGCTCTTTTAAGAAATTCTGCTTTTGGGTTTGTTTCTGCCTTGGACTATGGTTGTTCGGACCTGAGCTCCGTCCCTTTCCCTACCAATTTCATTTCAAAAGTTATTTAGGTCAAAAAAGTTTTTTTCTTTTCAGTATGCTCGGATTTCTCAGCAGACCAAATGTGTGCGTCGTTACTGGTGGATAACTCAATAAAAAGGTGACCTGACACCTTTGCAATTGGTATGCAACCTTTCCTCTATGAAGGCGAGACAGAATCCAGGTTCTTGTAGAAATGTATTTACTAAGACAATAATTTACAATCCTGAGATAAAACCTAAGGGTTTAGGAGACAATTTTCATTTGGGTCTTCATTTTAAATGGCTGAGGCATCAAGTTTCTGTAACATAAAAGAGTTGAAGCACAAGCACACTGTGGTAAAATCCCGAGGCATTAAAAGTAAGCCTTATATTTTAAAGAGACAAGACAAGAGGTTATATTTTAAAGAGACAAGACAAGAGGTTAAGTAAAAGTTTCGGCTCTCCGCCAAGTAGTTATATCTTAAGGAAACAAGACAAGAGGTTAAGTAAAAGTTTCGGCTCTTCGCCAAGTAGTGGGTCTTCTTTGTCACCAGGAAATAAATTGAGAAGCGAGCCAATTGTTTTACACCATAGCCATGAAGACGTAATTAGGATCTCGTTTTGGTAGCAGATGGTTGGTGCGTGATGCGGCCAATAATTCTTCAATCTTCAATTTTCTTTTGTCTCTAATGGCAGGAGAATTGATTGAGTAGGTACGTGAGGCTTTGCCAAATCAAAGATTCTCTTTTGTGTCATGCCTTATTACGATTCTTTCTCTATCATGTGTTTACTCGAATATATATAGTGGATATTATTTAGTGTGATTACTTTGCGTTATTAATTTTTGGAAATTTGACCAACTGGGTGCTATATATTCCACATGATTAAATGGGTGTTCCACTTAACTAAAACACGTCAGTACTAGGCACTTGAGAGATTTTGAAAAATCACTACATATTTTTTTGAAAGAATAAAAGAATTGTCGATCTCATGTTGCAAGACTCGTGAGTTATAATTTAAGGACATGCAAGAATAAATATTAAATTCTTCATAGTATTAGGTGATATTAGTAGAAACCAATACATGTATGCATCTATATGTCTATTACCTCTGTACTAATTCAGGTTTCCTATAATGACAAACAATCAAGCTTTGACGGATCTTATATGTATGTGTGTGTGTATATATATATATATATATATATATATATATATAGGAATCTCATTGTATAGAAATACATAATATCTTCCAGACCAAATTAATCTCCCCATACGGGTTCTTTTGAGCCATATTTTCTTGAATCTGGGATATGGTACAAGCCCCATCTACAAAGTTCATATACAAGTGGCCCTAATATCTAAATCGCTTCAGATTTTGGTTAATTCTCACCTATCGAGCATGCATGCGATGTCTATTGTTTATTCAATAAGAATTAATTCTTCAATAATTGAAACGCCGGAAGTATGCAAACTTCTGAAAAACTAACTACCAATAAATGCTAAATTCATGACCTGCTTTTACAGCCGAATAAAACATCCTATAATCCGAAAAGGGCCATCAACGAACAACATAGCTCACACTTGCGCAATCAAAATTTAAGCCAAACAACTTCAAACGTTAAAATTCAAAGGACATCTGTGAATCAGCTTCTACACAGTTTCCTTCAAATTTTCCAATGATACAATTTTGATGCGTCCCACAAACAGCTAACGAGCATGTGCTTGTACATGTAGAGGACTGGAACGCGGCCGATTGGGAGAGGAGAAGGTTGGTGTTGGTAGGTGCTCTGTCTTTTTGGTGTCAAAAGACAGGTCACGTTCTTAGGTGAAGATGGTAGGTGTTCTGTTGTATGGCTGTTGTTGATACTAACATTTTTCTATATAAGAATATACATACAAATCTTTTTTGGAAAAAACATATCGAAATTTTGGTGGCATAGTAAAACACGCTTAAGTTTGAATTTCGTTAAACGTAAGCGTGTTTTTTTAAATTATATGACCAAAGCTTGTCCTAAGCAATGCTGTCGGTGAAATCTTCGGTGTAAATTGCAGGGCCTAATAATTGTGCTCCGATTAAGCGGAGAGTTGCCGTCACTGTGCAGAGAACCAAACAGCGAGAAGACAACGCATATATGCCCTGTTGGCTCTTACCCTTGTTGGAAATGAGACTCTTCTTTTCTGGTAATGCATGCTTAAGATGCTTCTGATCTAGAATTCTCGTTCTGTTTATGGCGTTGAACTTAACGAGAGAGAGAGAGTTTTAACGCAGACCGAGGGCGCTTTGGATTCTCTGGAGACGCCAACAGGCCATCCGATAACCAACCGGCAAGGGGGTTGGGAGATCGAGTCATCCCCTCAAGTTGCAGCAGCAAGCTAGCTTCAAACAAGAAAGGGCCCTCCCTCCGCTCCCATTTGGGATCTGTGAATATCGATTCCTGTCATTGAATCGGCTACTGCTGCAGGAAATCTCACTCTGATTCCTTGTTCCTTTCTTCTCCCCCTTTTCACCAATGGTGGAAAGAGCAGCGGCTACCATCCCCGCAAATACTTCTCGCATTGCTAGGTTCCTTTCGGGCAAGTCTCCTCTCCCTTTATGCCACCGTCCTCGTTACTTGTCCTTTTTTTAGGTTGTTAGGTTTGATCCAATTTGTTGATCTTCTTCATGAATTTGTTTTCTCCTGAAGTGGCTGTCCCTTTTCTTCAAGTATTTCTTTGAATGGTGATGGCTAAATTGACAGTCGGGGTTGCAACTTTGAAAATTAATGTCCCTTTCCCTTTTGAGACTCTGCTTATTATTTCTTGTTAAGGTCATCTTGCATGAGAATTCTTGACTTTAACCCTCTTGTCATTGGTATGCGCTTCTGGTCGGTGTTGATCCTGTCTGATTGCTTGTTTTGTATTTGCCTTTTGGGGTTTATGCAATTGATAGAGTGAGAAACGACTGGTACATGAATCTTGTTTTTGGACTGGATCTGTAGATGTCGCCATTTCTTTCCAGTGCAGCTTAGTTCTGGAGATAAAAGAAAAAGTTGGGAGAATATGAAGATGACGAGGAACAAAAACAGGAAATCAAATTATTTGCATTGCAATGCAGGAAACAGATGCCCAGTGTCTGTTATTGTGTGGAGCTTGGTCGGGCTTGTTCTTTTGGTCCATTTCTATTCCGTACTTCACCAGAGGGGTTGGAGAGGAGAGGTTCAGGTTCGTCCCAATCTTGTTTTGGCGAATAGGGAGCTTGAGCAGATAGAGGAGGAGGCATTCCAGTTCCCTTCAAGAAACAGACGGCAGGCACGTCCGGGAAAGCAGAGAGCTAGGCGGATTTCTGTCATAGATGAGTTTCTTGATAAGGCGTCAAAAACAAGGTACACGTTCTTTCCGGACCGATCCACTGCTATAAATCCATTGACGGCACCAGCTAAGGATAGGCTGTATTTTTCTCCGGCCAAAATATGGCTGGACACTGATGGTAAACCAATTCAAGCACATGGAGGAGGAATTTTATACATCGAGAGCTCTGGAACGTTCTATTGGTATGGAGAAAATAAGGATGGTGTTACCTACCATGCCCACAGAAAAGGAGCTGCTCGGGTTAGTTCGAGTTATGAACTTTGTAGTTCATAGATTATTGTTTAAGAAATTCTAAATTTACTTTATTATTGCAAGCACATGCATATGACTACGTTCAAATTCTTTTGTATCTTTGTATTTCTTCATATTTCCTTTGCTATATCTGTATGGTAGTGATTATCGGGCACTGTAGACATGATTTTCCTTCTGTTCAGAATATCACTACAGTACTTGCCTTAGTAATTGTTTTTCATGTAATTTAGATTCCATTATTTAATCTGAATTTTCCTTGTATAACTGTGTGACCTCCTTCCATTCTTTCTGAACCCCAAACTACTGAATTATGTTATTTTATATGGGGGTACTAATATTACAAGCTATCGTTGTTTCTACTTGGCCACTTTTCATGCTGGTACATGATTATGTGGATACGTGCTGCAGTAGGGTTATGGGCATGGAGGGCAGAGATGTTTTCCTGAGACTGCCAATATACATGCTAATTGTTTTATGGATCATCAAGTGCTATTTTTCCTGTACAATTGTGTATAAGCATCATCTTAATGAACTAAATCAGTTAGCTGATTCCTTATTGTACATTTTGAACTTTCCTCCATTTACCGCATTCTGTTTCTTGCTTTCCTTTTCATAAACAAAGGCTACTTTATCTATTTATAGGTAATTTCTTTTAATTTATTGAGAATTGGGACACAGATTTTGTCAACGATTATGACCTCCTACTAATGACCAGCTACTATTTGGATACTATAAAATGAGTTGCTATACATAATTTATTCAGATTAGTTGGACTCATGGCTGAGTTGGTAGGCGATGCTGCGTTAGCTTATATACTTATCATCTTACAGACTGCATATCTGTGGTTGTGATCAGCCTCAATTTTGTCTATATGACAGCGTTTCATCAATAACTATCTGCACAGTTCTCTCATTTTTAGGAGGAAACTATTTTCACAGTTCATCTTATTGTGGTTACCTACAGTTCATTAATTCTTTGAATGGTTCTTTCTCTTTCCTTATCAGTTTCTTCTAGCATCTTTCTTGGTATTTCAGACATCCCCTGATCTCATCTAGATTGGATATTATGAAATGGAAGGTTGGTTGTTTATGTTACTGT
The DNA here is from genome assembly GCF_008831285.2 of Nymphaea colorata. NCBI lineage: Eukaryota > Viridiplantae > Streptophyta > Magnoliopsida > Nymphaeales > Nymphaeaceae > Nymphaea > Nymphaea colorata. The sequence goes on from NC_045140.1 coordinate 15,976,065, forward strand.
TCCTAGATGTGTGTTAGATGGTGGGTACTTGGAGCAAGATCACAATCCTAGTTCCATTGCAGGTAGGGGACTAGGGAGTAAGTGGTTTGTAGTTGTACAACTTGGCTTCAGATGCTACATTAGAAGAAGTTTTCTTTCTCCTTTTTAATTCTTGTTTTGTGTATAATTTTAGTTAATATGCATGCTCAGACTAGTCCTATTGCAGGAACGTCTCACTCATGTGTTAAATATTGTGCAAGTCTACGGTTCCATGTGCCATATTTGCCTGTTAAGCTGACTAATTAACTTCATGCCAACAACTTGCATGGTAACCTCTCATTGTTAAAGAGTGCTACAATTGTGTCCTATTTCCACCTCATCAGCTTCCAAATGTCCTGACTTGATTGAGGTGTCTTACCTTCAGTTCCTGATCTGAATCCTGGTTGGGAATATGCAGAAAAAGGAAGTATCACAGACGTGTACGTTATAGCCACTGTCCGTCCTCTAGAATGTATAATTTTTATTTCCATATTCTTATTTGTATGACGTTACTGGGAGTACGTTATATAGGTATTCTGTACTTTTGTATAAATTTTGAGTTGCTTCTATTGGAATTTGTGCATACAGTTTCAGCTATCTTAAGCTTTTCAGATATTCTTACAGATTCCGACTGCATTGTTATGGGAACAGTATTGGCTGTACCTTTAAAATCTTAGTTATTGTTAAATTTAACTGAGTTGGGCTAGTACCGACAATCTCTTACCACTAAATTATGTTTTATTACCTCAGGTTGACATCATTGGAGTGAGCTGCTATTCTTCCAAGGACTTGTGGACTTGGAAAAATGAAGGAATCGTACTGCATGGTGAGGAAAAGAATGTTAGTCATGACCTGTACAAGAGTAATGTTCTTGAGAGGCCAAAGGTAATTTACAACAGTAAATCGAACAAGTATGTTATGTGGATGCATATTGACAATGGAAACTATACCAAAGCTGCTGTTGGGGTAGCCATAAGTGATTCACCTACTGGACCTTTCAAGTATCTCTACAGCAAACGGCCTCATGGTTTTGATAGTCGGGATATGACAATTTTCAAAGATGATGATGAAAAAGCCTACATTATCTACTCATCGCAGGACAACAGTGAACTTCATGTTGGCCCACTTACGGATGATTACCTCGATGTTACAAGGGTAATGAGAAGGATTTTAGTTGGGCAACATAGAGAAGCACCAGCTTTGTTCAAGCATCGGGGTACATATTACATGATAACATCAGGTTGCACAGGTTGGGCACCTAATGAAGCACTAGCTCATGCAGCTGAGTCGGTTATGGGTCCATGGGAAACGCTGGGAAATCCTTGTATAGGTGGCAATCACATATTTCGGACAACAACCTTCTTCTCACAGAGTACCTTTGTGTTATCTTTGCCAGGATTATCTGGTTCTTTCATATTTATGGCTGACAGATGGAATCCTGCTGAGCTTAGGGATTCAAGGTACGTCTGGTTGCCTTTGACTGTTGGTGGAGCTGCTGATCAACCACTGGAGTACAGTTTTGGTTTCCCCCTGTGGTCCAGAATCTCAATCTATTGGCACAGGAAATGGAAGCTTCCTGATGGATGGAAGGTATCTCACTGAGGCCAACTTACTTGACCCTATAGCAGGTCCATTGCTATTCGTGCGTCATCTTTGCCTTCTTAATATCTTGATGCCAGACTTTTTCCTTCCTAACATTTTCAAAACATTCTCATGAGCAATGGGTCTTCTGTTTGGACATTATGAGGAACTGCATAATTGTTTTCTGCTACATATTAGCACCAAATTCACTCAGGATTTTTGCATGTATGCTACACGAGATTTCTTTTCTGAGTTAATAATATGATACTCTTCTATAACTTTGATAATGCATACCGCTTACGTATGAATGTTCCAGTTTAGTCACTCCTGTAACCATGTTCACCAGGTAGTTCATGTAATGCTACAATATTCCTGCAGCATGACTTCCAAATCTCTTGTGCTTATTCCTTCGTTGATACAACATTCATTACACTTAAGTTGAATAGGATAGCGCATTGCTTTTCCCCTTCTATCACAGTTTTCCATGGAAGTGTTCCTGATCATTTTTATCCTTTGTCTTCATAGTATGACACACAGAAACTAATATGCTCTTGTTTTGCAGGTTAGACAGCTCCATGACTAAGTTCAAGTGGGAGACACATGTTGCTTGCCATTGTCTTGGTCTGGATTTACTGTGTGTACAGCAATCTCTCTTGAAGTCCATATTTGATAGGTTGTTCTTAAATGGAACCTTTCCTACCACACGATGATAACCAAACACGATCTCTTTTTCCCATGAAGCTGGTGCAGCGTGGAAAAAGAGAACTTTATCTACGGGTGCCACATAACTAAAAGATCGGAAAGATAGGATATTCAAATGTTCTTATGGAGGGGATCTCATTGTTGCCATGTCCATGAATACACTTCCAATCTATATAAACAGTGTAACCTAAAGTTTGAGCTTCTCATGACTTTTAATGTGGATTATGTGGGCAGTATCCTTGTATCAAGTTTGAAACTTGTCCATGATATGTATTTGTATTATCTAACATCTATCTGTATTTCCAATAGAAAAGCTTGCCTAAAGATCCCAAGGACAATCTTCCAGTGTCAGCAACATGTCACGGTATTTTCTGTCTGTTTCTGGCATGGCCCATTGCCCTTTCTCAAAACTGCTTGACGGTAAGATGGTTTGGCTCCTGTGTCTGTGTTTTGCTATCAGGGAGAATTCTTTTAATGTATGTATTTGAATGTCTCGGAAGAGTGCAAGTCATGGAGATCAATATGCATAGTGCCAGTCCTACTTGATGGGTTCCCACGCTTGCCTATGTTCCGTTCTGAGCTACTGCCGAATCAAGACATGGATTTTTAAGAGGTATAGGAGAGACAAATATTATAAATAATCCCAGCCCATCAGCATTTTCAGCACCATTTGACTCTTCCGCCAAGCAGGTCCTACAGTGATGATCTTAACTTCCTGAGTGGAAAACAGGCTCCTGGTCTTACCAGCAATTCGTATATAGATTTTGAGATGTCGAAAGTCGAAGACCTAAAGGGTTCCCGAACACCAAACATCTTATGACTTGGAAAAGACTGTTTTTTATTTGAGGTGGCAAATGATATCTCTTTCCGTTAAACTTATGCAGAAACCGATGATGCAGTGGCTCCGCCACGTTGTACTGCTGTGGGCAATTGCCCATACTAACTCGCAGCTTTATGTTTTCAATTTTTACACAGAGTGCCTCTCCAAGTTTGAAATTTAAAGTAAGAATGCCCTCCTCCCAGAAATTTCTAGCTTCACCAGGACCTCCTCTGCGCGAATTGTCATCATCCTCACATGCAGAAAGCAAGAGAGCGGTTCAGGCAAAGCAAGTACACATTATTGTTGGGTTGGCTCATGTACCATTTTGTATATTCTGCTTAGCGTAGCTCGTGAACAATGTTTTCACGTGTTCTTAACTCGTTGCGCTAAACAAATTGGCTCCCCTGCACAAGCCCTACGGCCAACTCTACCTCGTCATCAGATGAACCTTGACCCTCTGCCTCCGACAGAATATAGAAGCTTCCATTGATGATGGTTCATTGGTGTGTTGATCTAGTAACACCTCTCTCTCTCTCTCTCTCCCTCTCCCTCATGTGTATGATTGTAATGAAAACTTCCAATTCTCTGGCACCTGTATATTTTATTTGATTGATCGATCGGTTAGGGTTAGGCGCACTTTGTAAAATGTGTTAGATATTTATCAAATGAACAAGAATTGTTATTAGATACACATTTCTTTCCTTCAACTAATTTAGAAAGACGGGAAACAGTAGAAACTGCTGAGGATGTGAAGTTGTAGACCCTTGAGTCAACTCTTTTCATTCTGCAGCAATGCCAACTTCTCCCCAGTAAACCAAGCATGATATACGTGAAAAGTTGGTTTAATAGGTTTTTACTAAATCAAATTTGGTAAGCAAGGCAAGAGAGGAATTCAAAGACAGAAAAATGAGATTAGTATGAGATGACAAACCTTTTAGTAATTAAGGATGTAAATAGTTCACATGCAGATAATAGAAATATTTTAAAAGAGAAAATTGAAGACAACAAGTCAATTATAATAGTCATTTTTCTTGGTAGACTTATCGTAGCTGGATTAGGCAGTCAAGATGTGCTTCTTGCTGCATGCTTCAGAATGAATTGTCAATTTAAGGGAAAAGCTTGTTTTTCTTTTGATCATGGACTTGTTAGAACAAACCTGACCTACCATGGATTCTGCAGAATCAACATTAAATAAATTAATAGAAAATTTGACCTAAGATTAGATTTAAGTATAAAACGAGTACTTCCAGAAGTGGTTAGGTGCTGAGTATGGATCTGGATCCAGATCTTGCACTGAATAACGTTCATGTGCAGGGAACTAAACAGGGATCTGATAAAGGTCACGTCACGACCTTTCGCCATTTTATGGAGTCGGATTGAATAAAGTGGTCAGGCTAGCAAACTGGCAGCTTCCTCTAATCCTGATCCAATACTTTAATCATAATCAAGCATATGGATTGAACGGAATAGGTGGCCTACATGGCAGCACTAGCTGGGCGGTTCCAAATTTTCATGCAGAAAGATCATTGTTTAAGGCTTAAAGCTTAAACACCCTTTAGTCTATTCGCTTTTCAAACAGCCTTTTGCTCTCTCTCTCTCTCTCTCTCTCTCTCTCTCTCTCTCTCTCTCTATATATATATATATATATATCTATATATATATATATATATATATATATAGAAAACAGGTAGTTGTCATGCCCTCATATATCAGACTTAATGGGAATCATGTGGAGGCCTTTGATTACTTCAAATATACAATTAAATCTATGGATTTTGATGATGTGCTAAAAGATCCACGGTAAAATCTATAGTTCATCAAACTGAGGATCTTAGATTCTACACTTAGAAATATCTATTTGGCCTTTTTGCATTGAGAAAATATCGAATTTGAGATGGGAAGGGCGAGAGTTTGATCTTAAAACCATGGTATTCAAATCTTAAGAATTTTAGACCAGGGGCAATCTGGGTCATCTATTCCAAAGAAATCAGATAGTAGAGCTTAAATTGCAAATATAAAAGTCAAACTATTTTTTCAAGAGTTTGATCAAGATATATTTCAAAAAGTGAGAGGTAAAAAGAGAAAGAGAAAAAGAAACGAGTTTTGTTCAATTAAACCCCTTTATATCTTTTGAGAAGTATTTTTGACTCGTAAAACAAGAGCTTGGTTTCTATATTTGTTACTTACTCTCTAGATCTTCTCAAAATTCATGTCCGATATAGACACCCCATTTTTTGTAATAAGCTGGAAAAGAGAGAATGTATCAAAGATCGCCAAATTAAAATGGTGCTGATAGAGCATTTGGATAAATTAAAAAAAAAAAGAAAAAAAAAGAACAAAAGCAGCAAAATAGAATGGCCACATATAATTGTTTTCAGCCATCATCAAAGCCCGAGCGAAGAGTACCAAGCAGATACGGAACGGTAGAGTACATTAATATGTTCTGGAGGGGACATCGACCGCCCTTCAAGAATCTCACCTTTCATTATTCCAAACATTTTCTGCACTTCTCTCTCTCTCTCTCTCTCTCTCTTTCTCTCTCTCTGTAACTTTCCTTTCCATTAATTGGTGGATTTTAGCAAAAAAAATTCATGTGGGCACATCTGCTGTATTTAATATGCTGCATTTCCCCTTAACATACCAAAGTCATAACAATCAAACCAATAAATTAGTATGATAGTGGGGATGGTAGAAAACGCACGAACATATTCCTTGTTTGTTAGGTAAGATCCAAGCAAAGGAAAAGAAAAAGAGAGTTGCAGAAGGAGGGCATGAGCTTGCTGAGGCAGATAATGGACGAGGCCTGAGTTTCATTACTCGGAAAAAGGACAGCATGTTGTGGCATCTTGCATATCATAGAAAGTGAGGGAAATAGCCAGTGCAAATCGTACATGATGAGCAGAGTGATCGATGGGAGAGGCTTTAACAGTAGTAGGGACACTCCCCTAACTTTTTTTCTGCTCAATTTGCAGGAATTTTGTCAGATAATTTTAGTTCATAGTGCATATTTCTCTTTCTCTCTTGCGGACAGGCAGTGATCATGTTGCCGGGAAATATGTTCAATTAATTTTAGTTTCCAGCCATCTGAAGCTGTTTCTAGTGAATCACGAACTATACAAATACGATTTTGTGGATACAACAACTGTAATAAAGCTCTGAATCTCTTATCAGTTGATCTACAAGGTTGAACATTGTGTCAAATATCGATCGTGAGATTTTCGAACTCTCTGGATATTTACTAGAAAACAAATAAAATGAAAATATCAATAAGATCTCGCAAGTTCTTCACTTTTTAGTAGTTTTCTCGTTTATTTTATTTTCTATAATGTTTAGTAATTTTTAATTTTCAAATTTACCGAGATCTTTTTGAAAACTTCATAAACAAAAACTTCAAATGCTCGAGAAAAACCGTACTGAAACCTTACCGAGATTTTCTTGAGAACGAATGATAATGAGTTAGAAATTTATGAGCACAGCTACGTGAATGAATTTACAGGCCAAAAATGTAAGTTTCATTCTTGAAAACTTAATAATAAGACATATATCTTATTTTTCTACCACATCGACCGATTGGATCTTCCAGAGTGATCCTACCATATAGCCAGGTTGATGGGTTTAGATCTAAAACATGGAGCTTCTTCTATACGAGAGAGAGAGAGAGAAGCTGTCACATAAAAAAGAGGTAGGTGGATCAAGACATAGAGTAGAATGGAAGCCATGGGGGCCTTCAATTTATGGGGCGATCATATGTCCTAGATTCTAGGGATTCTATCTTTCTTGAAAAATAAGGTACGCAAGCAAAATAAGGGAAAAGAAAATGATAAAATGACTTAAATGTAAGAGGACAGAAAAAGAAAAGAAAAAACTATGACAAATCAAAGAGGCAAGAATTTCGGTATTTAAGACTCAGCCTAGGGTGCCACGAGTGGAATTTGTCTCATGATTGAAGAAGAGTGGGGTTGGGGGGACAACTACTGCTTAAAGAAGAAAAGAAAACCACCACCCATTGAGGCCGCCTGTCTTCTAGTACAGCCACTGCTTCTTCTTCAACATCTCTTCTTATCTTAGCAGAAATTTTGAAGTTTCCCACATGATAGATAGGTAGAAATGCTTCAAAATCTGCTAATAAACCTTGGCCCACTGGATTAGATCTCGATCCCTTACTCCTTTTATGTGGCAATATATATTATATATATAAAGATAGAGAATATAAGGTTATGATTGTGCTGTTTCTTGGAGGCAGAGAAGTGAAGAAGACGCAGGCGAGCAGCAAGGAACGTGGGGGACGGAGCTGGCGGTCGGTGTGATGACCCGAATGCACGCGGGGCCTTTGCTTTTTCTTAGATAAAAGTAAATAAATAAATAAATATGCTTACCATAACATAAAATAACACTTTTCTTAACCTCTCTCTCTCTCTCTTTGTTAGATAAAATAAAATAAATAAAAATGTAAAGACACATTCTTCCCCCTCCCACACATAAAATAAGGCATCTCTCTCTCTGCGGTTCCCAAGAACTCAATGATCCTCCCTTTTGCACGCCTGCTCCCACCAAGGGCCTCCCTCCTTTTGCCTCAGACCACCAATCCCGTCCCCCGAAAAACATCCTCTAAGTAATCGACCCCACCCGTACCCTTCTCTCTCTCTCTTCCGGTCCCAGAACAGTTGCTGCAGAGCAGAGATGAGATGATAGATCTCCCTCTCTCTCTCTCTCTCTCTCTCTCTCTCTCTCTCTCTCAAGTCCAGGCAGAGAGGGAAAGAAAGAAGGACTTTCTCTCCCCCTCTCTCTCTCTCTTTCCTCCCCGGCCAGTTTCTATTTTATCGATTGCATCAAGGCATCGCTCCCATCATTTCCTCTCTTTCTTAACGCAGATCCCCATCATCCCATTCACTCGACCTTCTCCCTTGCACAGATCCACTGTCCCTTCTTTCTCTCTCTCCCTCATAAAACTACCAATTGAAGCCTTTACTTTGCTCTTCGGCCTCAGTTACTCGTCGTCGTAGGTGGGAAGCATGCACGTTGGGGGAGGTACAGTTCTCCTGCTTCCAGATACATGGACACTCTCTTTAGGCTAGTCACCCTCCAGCACCACCACCACCACCACCACCCTCACCACCCCGACCCTTCTCCCCTAAACTCCACCACCACCCGCACCTCCACCTCCTCCCCTTCCTCCTCCTCCCCCTCCCTGGGCCGCACCCTCTCCCCCTCCCACCAAGAATGCTGCAGAAACCCTCACATGGACGACGACGACCACCTCTCCTCCTCCTCATCCAAGCACTTCCATTCCTCCTATCCCCCCAGTACAGCCGGCGCCTCATCGACCGCCTCCTACCAGTCATTCGACGCCATCCCCGCCGATCACGCCAACCCTCCGCTTCCGCCCGAATTCGCATCATCCACCCACCCGCCGCCCAACTGGGCAGCCTCCCTCCTGGTCGACTGCGCCCGCGCCGTCGCCGCCAAGCACTCCGCCCGCGTCCAGCAGCTCCTCTGGATGCTCAACGAGCTCTCTTCCCCTTACGGCGACACGGACCAGAAGCTCGCCGCCTACTTTCTCCAGGCTCTCTTCGCCCGGGTGAGGGGCACCGGCCAGCGCACGCACCGCACTCTGTGCTCCGCCGCCGAGCGCGGAGTATCCTTCGACTCCACCCGAAGGACGATGCTGCGGTTTCAGGAGGCCAGCCCTTGGGCGACGTTCGGGCACGTGGCCGCCAACGGCGCAATTCTCGAGGCCTTCGACGGCGAGCCCCGGCTTCATATCGTCGACATCAGCACCACACACTGCACCCAGTGGCCGACGCTGCTGGAGGCCCTCGCCACCCGCTCCGACGACACGCCCCACCTCAAGCTCACTAGCGTCGTGCTCACCGGAGGCGCCCCAACCCACCGCGTCGCCAAGGAGATCGGCCAGCGCATCGAGAAGTTCGCGCGCCTCATGGGCGTCCCTTTCAGCTTCTCCGCGGTGCACTGCGAGGAAGAAGCTCTCAGTGCCAGCGTGCTCGACCGCGTCGAGATCGACCCCGGCGAGGCCGTCGCCGTTAACTGCGTCGGGACGCTCCGGCGAGTTGCTCCGGGACCTGAACGCGACGCGATCGTCTCGGCGATCGCCCGTCTCCGCCCGAAGATCTTGACCGTCGTGGAGGAAGAGGCTGACTTCGGCAGCGGGGAGGCGGACGAGGATGGGGAGGAGGAGGAGGAGGGCTTCGTTTCGTCTTTCAGGGAGTGCCTCCGGTTCTTCTCCGCCTACCTGGAGTCTCTCGACTGCAGTCTCCCCAAGACGAGCAACGAGCGGCTCGCTCTCGAGCGGGCGGCCGGGCGGGCCATCGTCGACGTCGTGGCCTGCCCTGCGAGGGAGTCGGCGGAGAGAAGGGAACGCGCGGTGGGATGGGCGAGGCAGCTGGGCTCCGCCGGATTCTCGCCTGCTGCTTTCAGCGACGACGTGGGCGACGACGTCCGGGCTCTTCTCAAGCGGTATAGGGAAGGGTGGTCCATGGTCCCCGCCGGCGATTCCGCTGGGATATTCCTCGCATGGAGGGAGCAGCCGGTTGTCTGGGCATCCGCGTGGAAGCCGTGATGGTCGGCCCGCCCCCCGCGACGGCGACTAGCAGAGGAGAGGAGGGTACGAGGAGTCTGACCCACAAACTCCGACCCGTTTGCGTTTCCACATTGAAAAAAAAGGGAGGAAATTTAACAGGAGAAAAGGAAAAAAGAAAAAATCATTGGTTTTAAAATTTTTTCTTTATTTCCTTCTTTCTTTTATTTCTTTTGTTCCTATTTTCTTTTCTTTTTTTTTTTCAATTTGAATTTGAACAAAAGGATGGTGTATTAGGTACAGCGAGTGATCTCATCATTGTGTGCAAGATATTTTGTGCATGTCACACACCATGGTTTTCGGTACTGTGAGTCTTTTGACGATTAAAACTTTTTCCATGTAATTGTTTATTCTATCTTCTCCAAGAGGAATGATCCGGTGAGCTCTTTCTTGCTCATCAAGCGCCCCATATCTTTTGATCTCAGCCAGTGGATGACGAGCATCAGAAACTGAAGCGTGCTTCTTAGCTTCCAGATACGAATCTTGAGTTCGCTTAAGAGGTGAGGATTTAATGACATCTTAATATTAGTTTTAATTATTAAACATACATATATATTAGATCAGTGTAGAGTTTAAACAAGTGTTACTGTCAATGCCAATATATTATACTGTTGAAAATACCACTGTTATTTAATGATTTTGAGTATAAAACTGGGTTTTAGTGAGATATTCCGATCATTATACGTGTTTTATAAGCCCTCTAAGCATCTCGATTCTCATACAAGGCGTGACCTATATACTCAACACATCTTGGGGGACATCTTGTTCAACCAATTCCTGCTTATAGAACCCTAACACAAACAGTTGATTACAGCTCTATTGTGTTTTAAGTAAAGTTGTTCATATAACACGCAAGTGTAGTTATATACAAAAACATGCATACATCAATTCCCAACTTAGTTGAGTAATATGAAATGGCATATGCAGTTGCTACAAAGCTCACCTACACAATATCAATAGCTAATGATATACCTACATCACCAACTTAATGAGAGGTTGAAACCATCCCGGCTGCTTTCGGACTTGGATGATTTGATGGCTACACCTATCAACTAGAATGTAGTGTCTGTCACCGTTTGCAATCGATAACATATCTGTATTGGTATTTACATTAAGAGATTGCGAGAATGTACGCAATGTTTCAGATCGAAAGCGGGCGGGCAGGAACACGGCCGCGCCGCTGTCGGAATAAACCTGCCGGATGGGATTCAGACTCAGAGGGGGTCTGGATCATGAGTGGGATGGGAGTGCTGAGGGCATGGTGGCCCTGCCGGCAACGTTGATGGCTTTGGCTTTTTGTCCAGTGATCAGGGTGGCGCACTGACTACACTTACCTTTACTACCACAAAGCTCATGTGGTGCCTCAGGCCCACGCTGCTTTAGTGGGAGTTGCTTTTTAAGGGGCTCACTCTCAGTGCTGATGAGAAATGCCGCCCCTTGGGACACACCCACCTCTTTGGTTTGGTGCCTTTCCCTTTTCTCTTTTATTATGTACAAGGACTAAAGCCTAAAAGGCAGAGGGAGTGAGCCTTGCTTTATCGCAAAAGACTCCTGTTGCTTTTCTTTTCTCCCACCTCTTTTCTTTTTATATATTCCATGAGTCAGAAAATGAAGCGAGTTAAAGTAGTTTTTTCAAGGAGGAAAGAATGAAAAGAAAAAAGAAAGTGATCTGTGATTTGCGGGAAAAAAGTAGATAAGGATGTTTTTTTATTTTAAAAGTGTGGTCAAAAAGTGAAGGGCAAGTGGATTCTTGTAAGCTAAAGCCAAATGTGTAATTGGATGGAGTCTATAAGTCTTGCTATTATAAGACCAAAGGCTTAGCGAATGATTTCTTTATTATGGGGTCTTTCTTCCTTTTCCTAAAATTAGTGCATACATAGCAGAAGCCGGGCCTGAGCCCTCTTAGGAAAAGGGATGATGCATAATCCTTCTTTAGTTTTAACCTTTTGAGGAGTGATGCGCATGAAAATCGAGCAGCAGTGACTTACTGATAGTCACGTACCTTCCTACTACTCCATCCCTTCTGGTTTTCAAATGGGGAGTGCCCAAAAAATGCTAGAATATGTTCTTCTTTCTTTTTTACATTAGAAAAAAGTTGACATGATTTAATGAGAAGGAAATGTTAGAACTGACAGACAACTGAAGAAAGCATTGGAGCTAGCATGGTGCATGAATAATTTTAAAACAGTAACAGCATGTTATTGTTTTTATGTATCTGCTCCAAATATTTGGACAGATTCATAGGATACCTTGTAACACAGTATTCCAGTATTCAATGAATCTATTCCAAATATGAGATTAGATATATGAAACAATTACATGTTGTTATTGTTGCGAAACGACCCCTAAAATGAAGAAATAGCAGTTTTAGCTCACAAGACAGAAATATAGAAAATCAAAGTTGTAGTTAGGACAGAGCCAATACCAACGACACAAATTAAGCCTAACTTCTTTCTCAATCGGAATGGACATACTGGCATGCACGATGTATACTAAGGTAATTCGCCAAATGAATTATTCTTTCTGGCAAAGTTACGTTTTGATTTCCTCTCTCGACTTAGTGCCAATAAGATCATCATCGAGCGTAATTAGTTGGAACGCATCGGCTCATGAACACTTTTAATTCAAATTGTACTCGTAAAAAGATAGTTGATCGCGTACCACAGTATCTTCAAGATCTATTTATCTTGACTTCCAAATGTCGTTAGCACATCTAAACAATTCTCTGGTGCTCTCTCCATAAGTTTCAAGTTCATCACAGTTATACGTGAAAATTTCCAGGACTTTGCTGAGAATGAGGTTCACGATTTTGTTTCATATATCTACTCAGTTTTACAAGGCAAATGGAACCAAAAGTTCCAGGGTTTTTCTTTTCCAATGAGGAAAAGCATCTAAACATCATCTTAGAGGGCTAAGTTGCCAACAACGAGAATAAATAATATTATTATAATATATAATAATCATAATCATAATTCATAATTATAACAAAAATAGCTGATCCTAAACACGCACATGAAGGGTACATGGTCGATTAAATTAAGCGATTATTGAGGAAGTAGATCTTCCTCAGTGTATCAAAGTGCCATGTGGTGTCTTTGAACAGGGATCTAGAAAGTGCACGTCCCCATGACCTAGCATTTCTTTCTCCTTGTCGTTTAACTCTTCAGCAGCTTCTCCTTGTCTTTATGACTTTAGGTGGAGTCAATGGTAGAGCCATCGAAAAATCCAAATGCTACGTTTCTGTGGAGTTTGTTAATGGAAGAAATCCTGCAAATCTTCTACATCATCTGTAGCCTACACAACAACTAGGTAGCAGCAATACGGCCTACATAAAAACAGTAATGAGAAATTTCATTTTAGAGCTATATATAACATAGGGCAGGTATATTCCTGAGGAATGGCATCATATTGTAGTTCCTTAAAACTGAAAAGAGCGATATAATTAGTGAAAAAAGAACCGGAAATATATGTATTTTCTACTATTTTTTGTAGGTATATTATCAGTTTTAGGAAGTCAAGGACACTTGCAACATAATCCATTCAAATACTGTGGAATTCTTTGATTGTCATTTCTGTTTGGACTTTGGAGGTATGTTGTCCTCGTTTCTTTGTTTTATCAGTTCCAATTTCCACTTGGTCTGCCCATGACAGGACGTGAGCAACATAGGTATGCTCTATAGGTGGCTGTTCCTGCCATGGTTTACTATGGTTCTTGCCGACTAAGTTCGATCGCATAAAGTTTGTGCTCATCACACGATCCCTGAGTCGGCCAGATTCACGTAGATCATTTACCAAAGTTGCTTATCGATGGTAAGTTATTGCTCAATTGTATCTGATTTGGGATTGTTCTGGTAGTCAATTCTCGTCTCTTCTTAACTAAAAAGGTTGGATAGTCCGTGAGAGGGCGGATCTCCATTTTAACTGCTAGTGCTTCATCGACTCACATGTTGAAATGCAACATGGGTGGCACCAGAAACATCGAAAGTAGGCCTTATACCCTAAAAAAAACAGTGAGTTGAATTGAAAGCTTCTACTCTTTACCGGGCGATGGGTCTTACTTGCTCAACCAGAAGTAAGAGGTTGGATATCTGATGCGCAGCTGAGCTCGAAGCCGGCTTTTCTCGCGGACGGGTTAGGCATGGCTATGAAGTTCTGCATTTTTACAGGTATATTGAATCTGACCTGTTTATGCTCCCAGATGTACATGCACTTCAAAGAGTCCTTCATATCCCCACAATGAGCATGGGCGCGATTCAATTATGAACATGTGGGAGATCAAATCATTTCCATCATACTAAGAAATGTCATGACCATTATTGTGCTCTTGTGCTTGGTATTATTATTCAACTGTAGGCCATGCTTCTGACCAATAAGTGCAGGCCACTTTGCACAAAGGGAAAGGATCAGATGCAATATAGTGATTTTGAGGGAAAATTGTGTTGGTACATCGCTGCTTCTCCAAAAGGCACTTGTCTGATTAAGTTCAGGCTCATTGTCTAGGAGCAGGGCCTGCCATTGAGTGGGATCATGAGGTATACCATGCATGTCTGCTGTTTGATCACAAAGCTAGTCGATCCTGCACATGAATATGATTCAAACTGGATTCAGATGGAGGTCAAGGGGCCAGAATCCAACTAGAGGCCACTCCGGCCCTAAACAAACATTCTTCTTGTCTCAAAATGATGTCAACAGTAAAGAAGTGGCAGAGATAGACAAATTTGGGTCATCAGGGACATATGTTAAACTTATAATTAATGTTATGCAAAAGTATCAATGTATATATACACTATATGTATATATATACACACACACACACAAAAACCAGACTGTTAAGTCATACACAAAAGCCAGACCCTTTAATTTTTTGCTAAAAAAAAAGCACTTTAAATAAAATATAAGCATCCCAATATATTTTATGAAAACTATTCCGGATAACTCATGCTGGGGGGTTGCCCCGGAATTTATCGACAAAAAGATGGGAGAGTATTTACATAAAAAAAATATTTATAAAAACTATTAAATAAGCTTTGATCCAAGTTGTTTTAAGAAAAATGTAAATTTTTCTAGTATCAAAATGTTGATGCTATCATTCATTTTTGCTTATTATGAAAATACTATTAAAGTCCAAAAAATGATCAACTTAATATATATTTTGCATCAACCTACTCATAAGATCATATCAATAAAGTTAGATTGCAAAAAACAAAAAACACATTTAAACAATCAGATTTTTGTCCCTGATCTAAATATGTGGTTTCTACCAATTTTCCTATGTTTATATAAAAAAAAAATTTGGCAGGAGAGGGAAAATCAAAACATGTTTGAGATTCAGATCAACTAAACACATAAAAACTAATTTGGTACAGTAAAAGAATGGCTAACTCCCATCCCCTTGTACTTTACTTACTAGTAATTAGCTAGCTGGTACTGAAGGTCATTCGGAAAAGCACCCTAAACTTAAGGAGAAAGGAAGTGGAGATCTTAAATGTCAAATCTAAGTAACTTGCAGCTGGCTTGTCCATGTCATGTGGGCATGAAATTTGAAGTGTTCTTGTGAAGTCGCATCTCAAGCTCGAGAGACTCACTCACCTATCAAGCAGAACCAACTCAGCTTCTGGATTGTGGTCTCCTTGGAGCCCTACTTTTTCATCCTCTAACTTCCACAATTATACATGAACATAACATGAGAGAGAGAAAGAGAGATTGAGAGAGAGAGAGAATGGGGTGGGTGGAAGGTGGTAGTGGGTGGAATTATCTGGCCAGAGCCAGACTTTCCCCCCTGGCCATTGTGGACTTGACGGTGACAGAAAGACTGGCTAGTTGGGAGATATCTCCTAGTTGCAAACTAGGGCCTCTCTCTTTCTCTCTCGCCGTGTCTCTCTCTGAGAATGACTAAAGGGGAACTAAACTAAAGTTGGGTATCCCACTGTAGCAGGACTTGAGAGGAAACCAGGTCTTGAAATCAGTGTAGAAATGCCATTGCAGCTGGAAGAGATGAAGATGGAGAGCTTTCAGGTGGGTCTTATGAAAAGCTTCAGGAGCAGCAAGGACAGTCCCGCTGCTTCTGTAGAAAAGATTCTCTTTCGGCTTTCAGATGCGGCCATTCAAACTTAAAAGCTAGAGTCGATCATTAACTTAAATGATACGGTATACAGATGTACATGTACGACTTTAACTTTAGAATCTGATATTTATTTCATAATTCGGACACTTCCTTTACATATATATATATATATATATATATATGTTCTCTCGATCTTCACACGTATCATCAACCAGCTCCTCGATGATGTAACCAGATAATGAATTGTTGCCCAATCAAGAATTCGTATTCCCTGCATAAGTTGTTTCCTCCTACTGGTTTACTTTGATTTAACAACGTGTTGAGATTTGTCCTCAAACAAATTAGTGCCTCCTGAGAATACTTGAATGGGCTAAAGATCATAATTTGTCCCATTTTGGTTCTTGAAAGCAGGAGAGAATTGACATTTAATGATTATTAAAGTTACATAAAAGCCTTAATTTCTTATCTGAAATCTCTAGCTCTTGCAAATCTCTCTCTCTCGCTCTAGAAACACGCGAATCTTCCTCACGTAAATCGCATGATTCGATATGCCAATCTTGAAGATACGTGCCATTAAGCAATCTACGTACGATTTTAGTTTAATATTTTGATCGCCCATTCAAGCAGTTGAATCCGGTCTACACAACTATTTCCGAGGACGAAGAGCAACATTCTAAGGTGTAAATCCTCCGCACTCAACAGTAGCTAGAAAAGATACAGGTTCTGTTTGTTGAAGTCGAGCAATATTAACGAAACGGATTGAGTTTTCTGAGTGTCTTTCCTTTCGACATGGTAACTTTGTGTTTCATACAATAAATGCCTTTCCTATGTTTCAGTGATTGAGAAAATCTGCGACATACAGATACAGAAGCATCCTTATCTGTAAAGCATTCATGATATTTCTAAAAAGATGAACAGAAAAGGGGACACTGGCAACGTGGCCATATATATATATTCTTGCGAAACGCCACCATCATAACCTTTCAGCGTATGTCTAATTTCAAAGGTCCGATAAATATCGCTCTCTCCGCCCTCATCATTCCAGTTTCATCAAATCAAACATCTTTTTCGCTCCCATTGGACTAACTGCAGAACCAACATCAGAGTTCTTTACCTTTTTCCTTCCCTTCTTTGGAAGACCAAACTCAGCACCATCATTCTGCTGCTTCTTTCGCTCGCTTTTTTGCTGGTGGAGATTGTGCAAAGTACTGTTCATAATTGATCCTTGCCAATATGATGCAGAGCACGAAAGCAGGTAGCGATGGAAGCGGAAGGTGCTTTTTCATCGAGACAGCCTTCTACATGGTGGATCATGATTCGCGGAAAGAGGGTTTCAAAAGAAGAAAAAGAAAAGAGTCCTGCGATAAAAGGAGAGGGGGAGAGAGAGAAAGGAATAAGGCTGAAAAGGATAGGCCTGATTCTAAGGGTGCAAGGACAAAAGCAAAAGGTTGGTCGACCAAGGAAACGCCGTTGGCATAATGATAACCAACGTTTTCTATGAGTAAAAACGAAGATTCGTTTCGGGAAGAAAACACAAGAGCAAGGGATGCAGAAAAGGGAAAAAAGAACAAACGCTAAAAACTGAGAGGTGGCACACCCCTCCGTCCTCATAATGCTCAAGGACAATGAGGAAACTAATTCATTGTTCTTCGTCGACTGGATGAAATCTAAGATGGGTTCCTTGTCAAGATCTATTTAATTACATGAATCAGCCCTTAAACCAGATTCTTCTTGAAAAAAATACACTTTACAATGAACAAGGCTGCCGTCGATCGGATTCCGGCGATGTGATCACCGCTGCCCACAAGACATGGGCGGCGATGAATCATCCACACCATCAACTAGGATTAGCAGACTAATGCAAATATAGAATCTCAATGAGGGAAGGAGTTTACAGCTCTAAATCTTCTCTTGTACAGCCAATTTTTTTGTTGAATAAAAGGCTTGCCGAGACCTTATTCCCTGCAGATTCGCATCGGAAAGAGTGAAGGAGAATTTAGCGGATGCTACTTGCTGCAGGTAACATGCATATCCTCGTAGCCAAGAAATTACTCGACACATAGAATAAGTAAATAACAGTGATACTTCTCTCTTTTTTTTCGGGTGGAAACTGAATAAATTATGAACTTGGTAAGAGATCGTTTTTAAGAATGGCATGCTTTAATTTGCCTAATAATATCTGAAAACCGGTTTCACAATTTTTCCTACCAGTTTTTTTCCAGTGTGGAACAAGAGATCGATTCACAAATGGAAGATTTGCATAGAATAACAATTTTTTCGTTGCCAATTCACGATGAGTCTTCATTAAAAAAAAACAGCGTTTGACAGATTTAAACCCTGGATGGAAGGAGAAATGGAAGAGCTTTGGCTCTCTGCCGCTGTGAGATTAGTTTTCCACTCACCCAATTATTTCTAAAAGCTGAGACTTTCGGTATCGATTCGTATGTATTGACAATTTTAGTTTTTTTTAATGGAAAAACAATATTCTTTTGTTATTGCTTTAGTCAATTATTTGCCAATATGGAGCTGAATTGGCCAATAAGAACTTCTTAAGATTTAGTTGAGCCCCATATCGCCTTATACTGACAGATCCCACTGGACGGTTGCAGTGAGGGACCAATGCCACGGGGTCTATATGTACCAGCATTATTAACATTGATCTGGGTACACAACTCTGATACATATATATATATATATATATATATATATATATATATATATATATATATATATATATATATATATATATATATATATATATATACACAACTCTGATATATATATATACACAACTCTGATATATATATATATATATTATATATATATATATATATCAGAGTTGTGTATATATATATATATATATATATATATATATATATATATATATATATTATATATATATATATATATATCAGAGTTGTGTATATATATATATATATATATATATATATATATATATATATATATATATATATATATTATATATATATATATATATATATATATATATATATATATATATATATATATATATATATATATGTGTGTGTGTGTGTGTGAAAGTTGGTAAAAGCCTTGAAATTAATCATTAAAGTATCTTTTCTGCAATCTAACGTTATAGATATGATCTTAAGAACGATCCAATGAGAAACATATATTAAGTTAGTCATTTTTTTATAATGTTTTTTAATAATAAAAAGCATCAAAATTTTGATAGTAGAAAAGATCAATTTTTTAACAATTAAAAATAGCTTAAACTAAAACATGATTTACACAACATTAGTGTCTATAAACACATTAATAAGTTTACATTTTGTTTGAAATACATGTTAATGCAAGTTTAAGAGATCTGGTTTTTATCCATTATCCAAGTGGTGTAGTATTTTTATTACTATATATACAAACACGAACAAACCATTGAAAGATGGGTACGCCGGTAACCTTTGTGGTAGACACCGAGCTGGGCCCTCTTAGCTCACCCCAGTGGTTGTCAAGGCTGAAGAGACCAAAGTCAGGTCCATGTCCACCAAAAGCCCGACCTGGATCTTGTCAGGCCAAACCAGGGCCCTTTAACAGTTCATGAGCTGAGGTCCCAAGTACGGCTGGACCAAGCCTGCGGGCTTCCATTTGGTGAGACTTTGGATCGTTAGCGCAACCACATAAGCACCTTCCGGTGGTAAAAACTTAGGAGATCTGATAAAGAATTTCGACTGTAGATCTATTATTGAGTCCAATTAGTATCTGGAACTTAGTATTGGGAGCTGTTTGTGGTTCACTGTGTATATATAATGTATATACTTGGTGCATTACTTAGAAGCGATTCATCTTAATAGGAAAATGGCATGCATGGTAGGAGATGAAGAGGCATGACGATGGACCTTAATGATGAAAGAAGGCATGCAGCACTCGTGGATGAAACTGGTAGTGCTCTCAAACTCAAACGAGTGCATGGTCGTCACATGGTGGTGGAATGGTGAGAGCATGCGAGATGCTCAGAGTATGGAGCTCCTGCGAAGCTATCCATGGCGGGGATCGTCTCTGTGGAGCTATGGTGCACTAGGGTTTGCAGTGGCTACCAAGATCGGCTTTGGTGGCAGCGAGCAGCAGGAGGAAGAAAAAGAGGAAGAGGATAACAACGAATGGGCATGACAGAGAGTAAGATTACAACATAGTGAAAGGGATAGGTGGTGTTGGACTGCTAGGCAATTGGAGATGGATCTGAGTCGCACTTTTAGAAATATTCAGCTATGAACAGATCGGGTGTGGCAGGCCTCTAGACCTTAGGAGCAGGCAGATCTGTTCCTTCTCTCTTGTTTTTTTGTTCTGTTTGTTTTTTATTCCTAAAAAGTGCACTCAGGTTCTTGTGGCTGAATGGAGTAAAACAAGAAGTTACTGTTTCAGATTTGGAAGTTTTTCATTTGGGAGCATGCTTGCATCCATAGTCTTAAAAGGGGGGTTTTCATTTTCTGCTTTGCCTAAGTGGTAGCCTGGTAGTGGCACTAGAAAGAGGAAAGCAATTTCAAAAGCAATTTCTGCTACTTCTGAATTATTATCATTCTTTTTAGTGGCATCAACCTGTATCGGGCTCGATCATAGGTGATGGACACCAAACAAACACAAACCTTGATGTTGCTTTTATTGACTCCCAAGTCGAACCGCCTTATCAGGTAGACACTACACCTACTACCGCACTACTATCTCGATCCACCATCAGTGGTGGTGCACTTTCCCATTCTTCCTCTTTCACTCGCAACTTTCAATGGCGTGTCAGAGCACTCAAAGAAGAAGCACAACTGCAAAGAAGCTGGTGTAACGCAAGACTTGTCCACTTGTTCTAATGGACCTCCTTCACTGTCAGGCTAACAGTCATGGTTCAGATCTCATCTCACTAGTGTTTATCTTTGCAGTAAGTTCCTCTTATAGGTGCACACCCCTGAAAATCGAGAAAGTATAGCTAAAAAGGTTCTACTTTTATGCTCCAAGGAGTTCAAGCCTGGGGTCTGAGGTTTCTGCCCGAGAGTTGAGACAGTCATTGTGGCTTCCAAATGTGTATAGGCTACAATCCTTTCTCGACAGGAAAAAAGAAAGATCACTTCCACAACCAAAAAAGACATCTAGATTATTGACTATATGATGAACGAATATAGTTCCCATGGATTAATATGCCAATATGTTTACCATTGCGTAAGAGATTTATCTGACTGGTTGTGTACCTAACGCATAAGCATAGACCAAACCCGCCCAAAAGACGAACAGGGTTCAACATGCAGTTGAAGATTATGGTGGTTCAGGAATATGAGAGCACAGACCCCATCAATGTGTCTAAAGTTTTTCATGATGATAAACTAGAGAGAGCCATTCCCCATCACTCACCAAATCAAAAATTCCATTCATGACCTCCCTGAAGACTTCATGACATCTACAACTTGAGAGCCACCTCCAACTCAGAAGCAGATGTGCAGAAGGATCAGTAGAAATTCCTTGAATTAGAGCTTTTGGTAAAACTCTTCAAAAAAAGTCGTGTCGGGTGGTGCTTGGGTGCTCTTCAGGTGCAACTTGGGTGTAGCAACAAACGAGTTGCTGTCTTTTCCATTAAACTATTGATAAACTCATAAACTTTTATTAGTTGTAAACAATTTTTGGTAGTTTAGATATAACTATATATATCATGGCTCTCACCAATGCTTTTTTGGAAAATGTTACACCTGCACCCACACCCGGAGGACAAAGGTACCTAAGTGCCTTTTTTGTATCACACGTTTCACGAGACCTTCCCAGCCAGAAAGAACATGGTCTAATTATGGATCCTCTCAAATGTTGTGCTCCACGACTGCAAAAACCTTGTGCCGGATGTTCCGAACGAAAATGTTTGTCCTTGGCAGGAACTCAAATAACAGAGTAATGAGTATACAAGAAAAGAGGAAGCACAGAATTGAGGTTCAAAACAAAAAAGCAGCAAATTGTATCTTCAAGATCTCAAGAAACTTCAGCACTAAGATATTTCACTATTAGAAGGTTTCAGGAAGATCTTTCCAATGAGATGCTCATGCTTCTATCACTATTATATCCAATACGGCGACTAATCTAGTATATAGTAAAGCAGCAGCACTCTTCCCGTCTTGAATCAGCCGCATTCAGGTCCTTAATTTTAACTCTAAGGTGACAAAACCATCTGACACTTCTCTCACTATAAGTTGATCAAAGAAGATGTGCTAAACAAATTTATTAGCATTTTCATTCCGCTACAACAATGGCTATGGTACATAATTCACATGAAAATGGGTTTATTTTCACCCTAATGAGACCTCCGTTACAGCACGAGGAATCTTACCAAGCAGAGAAATCCTTAAATTCAATTGCTGAAGCTGAAGATTCTACTTTCTGTTTCTTCTTAGAGCCATTCTCTGATAAGCCAACATCAATGGCAGTTTCGGTCTTGGCAGTCCGGGCTTTTAAATACTTTCCTACCCCATTGCCTGAAACAGAAGGTTCTGCTACACCCGCTCTGGGATTGCTATACCATGAACCGACTTTATCCTACAATACACAAATTTCCGAGTGAATAGAATCATCTAATTGAAATAATATCAGCAAGCATAAAAAAAATTTAAAACTACTAGACTTTTAGCAATTAAAGCTCACGTTCTCTTCATCAACAATTCCTTCAGCAACTTGCTTTTCTTCTTCTTCATCTGGTTCAGTGTAAGGGTTGACAAACACAGTAACACTTACAAGTTTTATATCCTCCTGCACAAAATTTTAAAAACATTGTCAACAGATCTAGATCAATGGTACCCAACTGTACATGCACACTTACAAACAAGACACACACACACACACACACACAGAGCGAGAGAGAGAGAGAGATGCCCTTTATAGTTGTCTAGGATACGGCTCCCAACGTCCACGAAGAAACATTTGAAAAGGAGATAAACTAAGGGGCATTCATGTGTTTCAGCAGTACAAGAGCTACACGTGATTTTTGTGATGCTATAGTATAATATTATATAAGTATCATTTTTTGTAGTTATGATACAAGTCATAACACATAACTTGTAATATTGGTATTATCTTCTATCAATTAACAATTTACACAACTTATTTTCATAAAAATGAAAATGGAACTTCGCTATCAACTGAGACCATTCTCAACCAACGTGGAACGTGGAGAAACTGAATGCACAAGAATTATTATATTTATAAGAATAAAACCTGAACCACTAAGCAAACTAACATAAAATTTATATGTCAGACAGAATATTGCAAAGCTAAACATAGCGTTAGATTCCTTAAAAACAAGTGAATGACTGCCATGACCAGCAGAAGCTCTTCAAGCAGTTTTGAACACTGCCAAATTCACGAATATCCTTTCTACTATTTATGTCACATTTTTACTGCTCTGTGCTCTTTTGTAGTTCAAAGTTCAAACTCACCAATTAGATAAACTTCGGCATATTTTATTAAGACGAGCACCCATTTTAGTTCAAGCTGTAGTATAGGGGTGTTCCTAAATTGACCAACTTCTCTTCTAAACAGTTTTCCTAATTGGAGAGTTCAGAAGTTTTGCTTTTCTCTTAAAGTAGATTGCACTATTTATTTACTTGACAACTTGTGTACCACAAGTTTAAAGAATCCAAACAATTTCGACATGTCTAACATGTCCAAATAGATAGATCTCTGAAATTAATACCACATAGTAGAAGCCGACCAATAGAGATTAAAGCCATCGCTATTCAAATATTCCATCCCTATGCTGGCCTTTAGTCATGAAGAACCATACCATCCTGTTGATCAGTTTCTAGAGAAATATTTTCTTGTAAAAATCAATAACTTTGCAAATGATGTTCATAGGTTCACCATGTCCCAATTTACATTAAAAGACGATACCAAGCATTGGCTATAATTTCCAGACTCAGTTACTATTATCATTTATCATCGAGAAGGAAATGCACAAGAAATTTACCAAAAAGTACTCGCTTATTGTTTGAATGAAATTCAGAATGGTGAAAACACATACATAAATTACTCGGATTTTTCTCTTTTTCTGTTAATTTTATGTTCTTTATAGTCTCATACCAATTGACAAATGCCAGCAAACCCACAAGCACTGACAAAGAATCCAGGACAAAACTTCCTTTTGGAGGGAAAAATGCAACATTTTGGTCTTTCTGTTGATATTCAAATATAGATAAAGATCCAGGTATCCGAAGCATGATACATCTAAGGTTTGTGCCACAATGCATAACAAATAAATAACTTGATTTACTAAGATAAACACAAGTTTCACTGAAATTCTTGATGGAGATGGAGGTGCCTGAAGAGAACGATCAAGCTAGTTTACTGGTTTTGCCAGCCAGCCAAAACAAACGAACACGATCTAGACTTAGAGAGCCCATGCACCACCCTAAGGCCTAAGCTATACCTTAGCTCGTGCCACCTATTTCTCTGCTTGAAACTGATCATATAATAACTCTAGTAGAGAATTTAGATGGAGACGCAAAGAACAAACAGAACATTAACATGCAAAAATTCTTGTAGCCACATGACAAATCATGGTACCACAGTAAGTAGTCAAAGACAGAAAATGAATACTCAAATGTGTCTAGTGTCTTGCAATACGTAGTTGAAGACAGAAATTGAATGTCAAATATCTAGATGCCAGATTACCAGAGGTCGGTCATTATCGTCTACGGGAACCTTCTCCATAGCAGCAAGTGTGGTCAGTCCACCTACAACTCTACCAAATACAGTATGCTTTCCATTCAGATGCTTTGCAGACTTGTATAAGATGAAAAATTGAGATCCATTGGTATGGGGTCCACTATTCGCCATACTGACAATCCCTCTTTCGGAATGGGCTAATTTTGAGTTCAATTCATCCTTGAAAGGTTTTCCCCATATAGATTCTCCACCCTTTCCTGTACCTGTTGGATCACCACCTTGTATCATGAAATTCCTGCAAAAGAACACCAAAATATGCCAATGTTCCAAATGGGTTGAGATACAAAGGAAAGGGGGAAATGATATCTTTAAAAAAGAAAAAACTACAGTAACAAAGGTAAGAAACACACCGGATACTTCGGTGGAAAGGTACGCCATCATAATATCCACGTTCACAAAGAGTGATAAAGTTTTCACATGCACGGGGCGTTATATCACAATGAAGCTCAATGTTCAAATCTCCATGTGTTGTATGCAGTTGAACATAACCTTTCTTTTTAGGATTTTTTTCAACTTTTACATATTCGAACTCGTTCTTTGTGACTGGATCATAACTTGTAGAAGTGAAGGATCGTGAGGCAGCTCCAGTAGTGAAACTGCTTTTAACCTGTCAGCATTTAGTGTTTCAAAACATGGACAAAAAGGCAACAAGCAAAGCAACAAACTTATGTCTAAATTTTAAACATCAATTTGGTATCTATTATACAAAAATAACTGCAGAAGGAAAATATATCCAAAAAACTGACCATCTTTGCATTAACAGGCACACGTTCACCAGCAATGTGCAATGCTATACGTGCAGCAGTCTTATCACTTGATGCAGCTTTAGCAGCCTCAGCACTTCTTCCATGTACTGAAGCAGAAGCTGCATCTACTATACTAAATGATTGGGTGGTCTTGGATTCTGAACTTGAGCTTGACTTTTTGTCATCCTTAATCTTAGATCGAACAGATAAAATGACAGCAAGTGCAGCAGCTCGTTCGCTTTGAGCTTTTTTACCACCACCACCATGTAGTGCTGCTTCTTTTCCTTTGTCAGTTCCCAGCTCTTTCAGCATTTGCTTTATGTCACCAGCTGCATTTATGTTATAAAGTGGGTCCTCACGCATTTTCTTCAGCTCTGTTTATGTTAAAAAATTAGTTAACAATCAAGAGAAATGCTTGACAAACCATGGAAGTCAGAAGCAATAAAAACATAATTGTTCTATTTAGTCTGATGAATTCTGAGATTGGATATATTCACCTTCATCATCAACAGCAAGACTATTCTTAACATGATCAAAATCCCCCAGAACCTTCACATCAAGAGCATTAGGGTTCTGTAGATAAAAAAGAACAAGGTTAGAAGTGGGTTTCTTAAATATAGCAAAGGGACATGATAGACATAATTTCACACTTGGATAGTTATGATGTCATCTTTTGTGAAAGGTTCATCTGTAAGAAGTTCCTTCCAGTTTTTTGGTTTGATATTAAGCTCTCGTACTGCCTGAAAAGATAGCATAAATTTTGTAGTCAAACAAAAGCTAAAATGTAAACCAAATCAAAGACATTGTATAAAGAGGAAAACATACCTCATATGAGAAAACATTTCCTGTAGTCTTCACAGCAACTATATGTGTAAACTCTGTAAAGGCTTTATTTAAAACTGGGCAATGATACTCCCCTGTGATGAAACAAAATCAGATGAACTCTTGGATCTTGAATTCTTGAGGACCCTTTTTTCTCAATTTCACAAAATAAAATTTCATGTGTTTTCAGAGAGTACAACAGCGATAAAAATCAATTCACAAATTTTACCTTCCTCTGTTTCGTTCTCTTGTTCCTTTAGTATTCAGCAATTTTGGTGCATTCCACCATGTAAAATCATACCACCTTCAAGGTACCTAGTGTGTCACTTTCACTTAATATGCTAAGGTTCTAGCATTTCTATGCACTCACAAAGAGGTCAAAAGCAAAGGAATCAAACTTCACAAGCCCCATTTGTCATGTAAACCATAAAACTATTGAACTAGACGCAACAGCTTTGTGCCTGCTCCTGAATCAGTTTGAAGGTAAAGCTGCTCTTAATAGTGGACTGTGTTGGCTGTTACTACTGAACAAACCAATCTTAGCTAACATAATCACAAGGATCCAATTTCAAAACCAAAGCAGCCCCAAGCATCTATTCACAAGCTCTCTCTGATTGTTCCTAAACTTTCAGTTTATGAATGTGCATTGTTATTCTTATGAACTTAATTTTTTATTAATGTGCATTGTTATTCTTATGAACTTAATTTTTTATTAATGTGCATTTTTATTCTTATGAACTTAATTTTGTTTAATGTGCATTTTATTTTTATGAACTTAACTTTGATCTTTTCCTGTTTCACCAGTAACATGGATCATATATTCCAATCAGTCTGATCTACTAGGCATTCTGTAGTCTTTAGTTCTAGCTTTTAGTTCAATATTGCTCGATAAGGTATGTGTGTTTTAACTTTCAATCAAAT
Organism: Nymphaea colorata; assembly: GCF_008831285.2. Classification (NCBI taxonomy): domain Eukaryota; kingdom Viridiplantae; phylum Streptophyta; class Magnoliopsida; order Nymphaeales; family Nymphaeaceae; genus Nymphaea; species Nymphaea colorata. The sequence continues at coordinate 16,003,055 of NC_045140.1, forward strand.
TCCACTTCCCGAGTCATGATAACTTCAAAAAAGCTTGTTCTTCAGTTTTGCTTCCCATATTGCTTTTTCAACTTAACCTGAGATTAGGAACACTCGCTTCAGCCAGTAATTATAAAAAAAAAATTATCTCTACATGGAAACAAACGAAAAATGGGCAGTGATGCATCGAGCAAGAGTAGGACCGATGAGAAAAACTCTGAAAAGGGAATATGTCGGCATGTGCATCGTAAACACTTTACCACTCCTTATTCACTATATACGCCTACCTTTTAAACTCAGTGGTACAACGGAAACTTGACCCATGCTCAGCGGTAAGCCTAGTACCCAGAAATACGTGCCAACTTTCTATTGCTCCTAATTGTCAACCGGTTCACATTGACGTTCTATGACAGATGGTTCTAATGTTTTATACTCACAAGGCCAAGCTACACCACTTCCATTGACAAAATTCTCCCCCTTGGTACTTGATTTTAGCTTACTTTGTCTCAAATCTAAGGGCAACCAAAATACTAAACAAATCCTCACACTTATTCTAACGACAAATTTTCTGCAGGATATCAAAATAACTGTTGCTTTACCCAGAAAAGGGATAAGAACGGAAAACCACAGGCCCTAACATCAATATAGATAAAGAAACGTAACAATCTTCCAAAATAGAAAAACCAATGAATCACCATGAAATACCACAATTCGAAAACAATCATAGAACAGAGAGAAAGGAGGAAGGAGGAGAACCTACCATCGGAGTTTTTGTGAAAATGGAGGTCGATGAGATCTGCCACCTTCAACGGCTTCCCTGTCACAGGATGCTTCCCATATTTATTGATGTAGGGCACCACATTCCTTCGGGAGAGAGAAAAAAAAAACAATCACAATAAACACAAACCCAAATCAATGATCGGTCAAACGCGATATAGACAGACAGACAGACAGGGAGGCACCGCACATTACGTCAAAGACGCTGCCGTCGTCAGTGCAGACTGGGTTTTCAAAGGGCGTGAAGGAAATGGAACAGCAGTAGAAAGGAAGCCGCTTGAAGGGAGTCTTGTCCCTGTCCTTGGGTTTGGCTCCACCCCACTCCGTTGCCCACTCCGTCTTCGTTATGAACATCCTATCCTTACTATGCTGCTTCTTCCCCATCTCTTCACCACCCTCTCCGCCCCCTTTTCCTTCTTCCTCCTCCTTCCCAACCTCTCCTACAAACGACTCCCCGCAGTCACTGCCGCCCCTCTTTGTCTACCTCTCTCTCTCTCCGAAAGCACGCTTCTCGCTCCTTTCTTTCTTCCTAGGAGACTCAGAGTAGAAGCGATTGAGCGCCAAGAGAGCATAATCCGTCTTTGCCGCCTCCAAGGAAGATGACCGCTGGTTTCATAAGGCGGCTCGCACTTGAGCGGAGTCGACCGATCGGCACGGCCCGGTTCTTGACTTGACATCGATAAGTTCTTCCCACACGGCTCAATTCAAATGCGTTCGGTTCTTGCCCCAGTGCTTATTATTTGAGATTTACATAAAATTTTGCAAGTTATTTTTTTAAAACAATTTAACAGTGTCATTAAGATCGGTTTAGAACTGAATCGGTGAGGTCCGCTGAATTGGTGAATCGTTCGATACGCGATTCGGGTGAATTAGGTGTGGATCGTCAAAAAAAATATTAATCGTACCTAAGAAGATAAATGATAAATGACAACGAAAAGTAATAAAAATTCAAAATTAAACTCAATCTGTTTAGAGTTAATGTCCAACCTTACCAGTGATATTAGAATTATCCTGAATCAAATTGATTTAATGTTTTAAAATTTTCTGTTTTGATAATTTTTTTAGTATTTTTCCTTTTTTTAAACAACAAAAATTTTAAATGTTTTGCCGATTCACAACTGGTTCAGTTGAATATGTGAATCGGCCGATTCACCGAAAACCGATTCACCGAAAACCGATTATTACAACACTAGCCAACGGGAAAAGATAACTGCAACTCTTTGCCCTAGAGTGGAAAACAATGAGGTCTCCGTCTGAATACGTTACGATTGTGAGAACCTTTTCCTTGTTAATGGGTCTTGGAGAGTACCAGGCATGTATTTAGCGGGCTCAAGTGGTACTTGTCTACAGAAAGTGATCTGCCTTGAGTCTCGATCATTATTCCGCGAGAGTGAGAGAGAAAGAGGAGAGAGGGACGATGAAGAAGGAGGCGTTGAGGGATGACAGCAGCAGCGGCGAGGAGGACGGCGACGAAGAGTGGCGGTCAGCGATCAATTCCATAGCGGTGGATGCCTCTGTTCCTTCCCTCACTGTAGCAGCCTCTCAGAAAACGCGGAAGAAGAATCACGGCGAAGGGGATGACACCCACTCCGACAGTAGCGGGGATGAGGACTCAAAGCCGCGACCTCCGAATCCCCACAAGCTAAAGGTCTTCCATATACCCTTTACGAATGTCGCCGCCTTCTTTCTCCTTTTTTCTGTACGTTGAAGCACGCACGTATTTCTTGACCACTTCTACTTCCACAATTGTGTTTCCTCGTATTCGTGCTTCTGCCATCATACCATGCTAAGTTTTTTGAAGGTCCACATTGAGTATTAAAAGTTGGAAAATGACATTGTTTATTCCAGTGCGAATTCCCATGTTCCTCTGATTAGTAAATATGTTAAACTGAACAACCTCTAGGAGGCAGAGTGGTTCGAAATACATGGAATGCCACCATTTTCAAGATCAGTGCTTAGATGAAAAAAAAGGAAATTGATGTCTCATATCAGTTAGTTGTTTTCCTGTGGAAAAGAAACAGAAAATATAATGGGTTGATGATGGGAAACTGCTGGTGCACCGCTAAAGAGAACGGATTAGACCCCAGCTTCTGCTTCTATTTCAGTGGCGGTTGTGTTGGAAGACTGGGCAGTGAAGAAGCTAGGAATTTAGGAAGGATGGTCTTATGCTGACCGCCACTCTTGATCGCCCTGGATTGCCCCAAAACAAATCCAATAGCATAAGAGAATGGCGAGCTTAGGTTACTAATCGTGACCCTGTTCTGCAAACTAGGCAAATGCATGACTACGTGGTCCCAAATTCAAACCCATCTCAGGTCGTGTTGCTATGAAACATTATTTATGTGTATACTGCTTTTACATGGCATTCAATAAGAAAAGAGTCTTTGCTTGTAGCATGCCCATTTGCACTTGGGAGGTCGCGCATCCAAATCTTGCTCTCTCACTTTTCACATTTGGGGCATAGCTCCGATGAGCCAAGGTCTTGCCCTTCATTTGGAAGTCCTGCCTGCTCGCACTCAGTACTGCCTCTCAATATTTGGTTTTGCCATAGCTGTTCAAAATGCAAACGCTTCTTTGACCTTTAGTTTAATCTATCACAAGTTACATAATTTATATAGGAGATTGAGATGCTTATCCTGTTATTCTATAATTTTCTTTGCCCACAAGAAATCTTATTGCGCAGTTTTACACTGTCAAGTTTGTCCCAGAACTGTTACTTGCAGCAGGCTATCAAACAATAACTGGACTTCATGTTCTTTTTGTGTGTTTCCATGTGTAAAATTCATCAATGGTTCCTTCACACATTTCTCATACATTAAGAACACAAATCATTTTACCTGATCAGGTTAGTTTTCATATGGTCATATATTCCTTTTTTTCTCTCCTTCCTACTAATTGCTCTTAAGAAAGAGCTAAGAAGAAAACGTTTGACGGAAAAATTGAAACTGTGCTTGTTAGTTTTCCACATTCGCATATGCTGCACGGTGAACACTTTTATCCACGAAAAGACACTTTATTCCTGTCCTGTCTCAGTAGTGTTAATTGTTATACTTGTAGTATGTGCTTTGACTGAGATGACAAATGCTGAAAATTGTTTGCAATTTGAGAAAAAGTGACAGATCCTTTGCTTGACTTGATTGACAGGTTCTAAATATGTTAGATGATTTTCTGGACAGGAATTTAGTTTTTGTCAAATTGCCAATCACAGAAATGAAAAGCGTGCCTGAGCAAGACGAGGGTGGTGTTCGCCTGTTCGGCCGAGCACCTCCTGGGTTGACCTTTAAGACAGGTCCTCTTCAACTTACCAGCCGCTTCATGTGTCTAAGACAATAATATTAGTAAATTCTAATGGTCATTTTTTGTCGTTTCCAACAGATACTGTTTTAGCACCAAGAAGACGACCAAAAATTCTTCCATATGAAGAAATTGATGAAAGATCAAAAGAGGTTTGTAAATTGTGCATTTAGGGGTGGATTATGAATGCAGTAGCCAGCTTCAGACCAGATTAATTTTAGAATGAATGAATTCCTGGAGGACAGCTTAAAGTATGCCCACAAATGTTTCTGGGATTCTTTTTGATACATTATGGTTGTTACCCTTTTAAATGGACAAGGCCGACTGACGACTGTCGCAGCTATAAATTCTACTTTTCTTTTTTCAGTGTTTGCTATGTGTACGTCTGTTTTGTGTGTAGGTCTAAGAGGTTTCGACTTGCTGTTTTTGTGGATCTACAGTTCAAGCGTCGAATTAGGTCTGTTGCTGTTGATGGTGCAGACGTATTTGCTGCAGCAGAAGTAGCACGACAGGGTGCCCTGGCAAGATTTGAATCCAGACTTGCTGCAGAACGAGAGGCTGCTAAAAGGGAGGAAGCTCGAGTTGCAGAGCTGAAAAGGCTTCGAGGAGAGAAATGGCTTCCATCCATGGCTAAACAAATGCGAAGGACATGTTGATAAATTAATTCACATGGTGGATCTTTGCATTAAAGCTTCACACGTGCTATCAAACTTACTCTCATATGAATTGCATAATGAGGGACCAGATGAGCGGATATATGGGATTCTAAATCTGAAGCACCGGACGCTAGAATCTTCTGCATCCTTGTTCTCCTCATTCCATCAAAAAGGGGGATTCAAGTGAACGGACCAATTCTCTGGCCGGAGTCGCAATCTAGCTTAAGGTTTAACAGAAAATTGAGCTTCAACGGGCAGCTTTCTTCATGGTTGGAGTTTATCCTTCAAAGGTTCTGTGGTTATTCTTCTGCAAATGCTAACGCTCAATTTTGTTCAACTCATTTTAGTCATTGAGTAGCTTTATTGGTGATCCAATCTGTGAACTCTTTAATAGTGATATAATATTTTTTGAACTCAATTTTGGTTCTGGTTCAGTCCGAGCAGTGAATGAATGAGCTCGCTACTCACCATTGACAAGTGCATAGAGACAGCGGCTACAGTTAGGCCGTCATGACCTTGAACCAAGCGTACTCCTTGATTCTGTTGTCATTCTTCGCGAACTCTACTATGACCCGCATTCATTGATAGTAGAAGAGTGTCTACAAAGAATAGGATGAAAGCCTACGTCTTTTAAGCATGCTAAAACGAACAGGCTAGCTTAATTGGGCTCTCCATCCTTATGAGCCATATAGGCAAGAGAAATTTTGTATTTCCATGTCAGAGTTTCCATTTTGATTAAGATTGATCAACATGTCCCGGTGTTAAGTGAGGGTGGTTTAAGATTTATTGTCAAAACACCAACTACCGTAGTTTATAAAGAAACTGTGTCAATATTTTAGCATTTGATTTTATAATCTTTCTTACCGTTTTGCTGATTACTGAGCTGAATGGGACACTTGATATGAATACAAAAACAGGTTCAAATTTTGATTTCTTTCAGTTGACCTCCAAACTACATAGAACACAAGCAGTTAAATGCAAAAAAAAAAAAAAAAAAAAAAAGAAGAAAAGAAACCTAAACCTAAGCGTGTTTTTCCAAAATGTTAATTCATGTTGTCATTACCAAGAGTCAAACTGGTTATAACAGCAGCATTGAAGTTCAGCGCTTTGCTCAAATGTTTCTGCAAGTAATAATTAAGTTGCTTGACAATGTCTAAGAAGCTCCACATTGGGTGGATTTAATGATGTTAGTATCAGATCTTTGAACTGAGGCCTTGATTAGTGCCTTGAGGTTGGGTGCTCCTTATGCTCCAAGAAGCAATTACACCTGAAAAAAAAAAAAACTACGAAATACATCGCACAAAGTGCAGCGCACAAAGGAAATGAAGGGAATTAATTTTCTATTCTGTGCGGGGATGTTGCAAATTTGCAACCGATCTGCTTATATCGTGACCATATTCATTACTGCCATTCTGACGAGCTTTTATAACACCTCTGCATTTCTTGAATCAGATATTGCATTGGAAACCAACAAGCTACCCTTTTGAGGAAAAAGACGAAACAACAGTAACTTGAATCTTGGCCAGTTCCTGTAACTGCTATCCTGAATAGCTGCGCCTGATTGGTGGTCCTATGCAGCTTGGGAATTCTGTAACCAAAACAAGGTGCGTTAGTTCGCAGAGCAAAAGCTACCGTCGACATACATTTCCTGCCTTCTGTTCTTGTTTCACCTTCGCCGTTAGCTTATTGGGAATTGGATAGAGTTGCAGAGTTCCAACGTTCTCAGTTGGTGTATAATTAACATCAGGAACAACGTAAATGGTGAAACCTAAGGCTGCAAAGAGAACCTTTGTTTCCTGTCAACAAGATACCTAGGCCTATGTATCTATTCATTCATCTTTTGGGCTTCTTCACCATTCAGATTGCCTGTTCCCTTTCGAGGCTTTTGCTTGTTGTCATCTGGGATCGACGGTGGTAGGAGCTGTTTTTCCGACATGAAGATCTGGTTGCCGGTGGGGGAAGGAATGAGTTTCTGCATTTCAGTTGTGATGGTCATGCACGAGCGTAGGCTTTTGGCCTTCTACGGTAGCATTGGTTCTTTGGTGAGTTGTTTGGTCAGAGTACTGCTTCTTGGCATGGAGGTAGCAAGCGAGCGCCTGTTGCTTGGTTGAATTATGTTGCGTACAAAGCGTACTTGTGCGAGTGACATCTTATGCAATCAAACTTTTTGTAACTTTTTCCTTCCTCCGACAAGAACTTGCTTAAATTTTCTCAGTGAAATTTGTAAAAAAGCTGATGCATTGTCTGTTTCTATGGGTATTATGCTCTTGTGCCGTATGGGGTGTTCCAGGGTACCAACCAACACGTACACAGTCGCCAACATGCAGCCTTAGATCTTAATGGGTCATTTGACAATAGATACAATAACAAATTATTTCATAAATTTAATTTTAATTTGTGGTGAAATTGAAGTAAATTCAAAGAACACTTTAATATATTGTTACATGAATGTACCCAATCTTTTGGCAGCTATTCAACAACAGTAACAATATTCTTAAGTAAAATTACAAATAGTAACATGTTGTTACTGTTATCAAACATTATCAAACGGACCCTAAACGGGAAAAATAGAACAAACAGACGTAGCGGGCCAGCGGCCAAGAAGCAGAAGGACCCGTGGCCATATCAATAAACAGATCAAAAGCTCAAAATAAAGAAAAGTACGCAGATTAGAAGTGCAACATAAAGAAATCAGTGACTGGATTAAAAGCCGTGCATGTTTAACTTTCACAAACAAAATTACCAACACCATAACTAGATTAAATACAATACGTTATTGTTATTGTTGTTGTTTTAGAGTTGAAGTTAATAAGCTCCGTCTATCAGTCCCTCCCAAGACAACCGTATTTACCATTTAGAAGCTGATTGAATCGCCGTTCCGGCGCTGGAACGAAACTGCGTTATTTATAAAACAAAGGTTGGGCGCGAAAGACGTCGTGTGTTCTCTCGGTTCGGCAAGGGCGTTTTGGAGCGTTCTGAGGTTTACACGGAACAGCGCGCGCTGTTACTCGAGGGAATTCTCGCGAGCGTGAAACCCTCCGCTTCATTCACGCGCGTCTTCCTCTTCAGCCTGCTCTACAGAGAAACCTTGGCCTTCCCGACCGGTTAAAGAAGGTATGCGCCTCTCTCTCTCTCTCTCTCTCCAATCGATCGACCCAAAAATCGTCGGTGCCAGTTTCTCTCTCTCTCTCTCTCGCTGTCATCCTAAAAACGCACAGTTATACCTCTCCAACCCACGGCTGACCGGCGAGTGTCGTCGGCACCGGTCTCTCTCTCGTCCTCCGTTGTCTTCCTTTTCAGTTGATGTTGCTCTCTGTGGCTTGATTTGTTCACGATTTACTTCAAATGCTTCAAATGATTTGTTCGGCTTCAGTTGATGTTTATTGTCCATGCTTTTTTATCATATTGAGAAACATGTTTCTTGCAGACAAATTGTCTGATGAAATGCCTCAACTATATACACTTTGTTGTGCTTCAGGTAGGAAGCTGCGTTTGTTGTGTCCATAGTGAGCTCACGTTTGGAACTTGAAAACCCATTTTTATCCCCTGGTATATTGTGAGTGTGGACTGGTGCTTATTGTAGTAAAAAGTTGAGTAGATAATAAACCAGTTAGAAACATGCGGGTCACTGGATTTATTTTGGCACTTTTCAAGAAAAGATTGCAGGGATCCTGTTCTGTTACTCAGAAATGGTTTTTCTACTCTTGTTCAATCTTTTCCCTAGTAAGTTTCGAGATTTTGAAGAAACCACAGGTTCTTTGCATTCTTAGTCTAAGAATAGGGTTAACATTGTCGATGATTACTTATGATACACCAGCTTTTTTTAGGGTTATGGGGCACTACAGAATTTTATTTTTGTTGGAGGCTGGTGAATCAGATTTAGCTTGTAATTTTGAGTGAGCTCATTGGTTAGATTGCAGTGTAGCATGCCTATCTGAGCTGCCATTGTGTAAGCCTATAGGGAACTCTGTGCCTATGTTTTTCTTCCCCTTTTCTTATATGATGGATGTTCTATAACTAGCATATTGAAGATAAAACCTTTGACCCATGTTACTGTGGACTATTGACTCTTTGCATAATTCTCGTTGGGCCTACCTTCTTTATGAACGAGTGTTTTGAATAGGATCTGGCAGCCATACGTTTATTTTGTTGAGTAAAACTTTTTGGATCCGAAGAGTTGTAATTGGAGCATAATTTTTGTGATTTTACCATAAGAGTTTTGGCAACTGGAACATTAAGGTCCAATCCAGCTTCATATTTAGGTGGTGAAATTTGAGCAGTACAGTAGGCTTTATTGATTGCTTTGGTAAGTTGGCCATAATGCTTTCCGGTCAGCTTGTCTTTTCTGGTGAAATACTGTGCAAGTTAGGTTAGAGAAAGGTTTATGTTTACATGCATTGTCTTTCTTGTCAATCGCATTGTGTGAGTTGATCATAAGTTCATGTTTCTGCAATTGTTCCATGCTTGATTATGTTTTTATGAATATGCATGGCCAGGGGTGCAATACGATAAGTTTCATAATCATTGTCCTGCCATTATCAAATATCTGGCAGAACAGATAAACGTGTCCTCCCTTTATCAACATCGTACATAATAGATTGTTCATTCCCAATTTCATCAAATAATGGACAGATTCACTGGTTGTCCCTTGTGACAGGACACGTGTGGAGAACTGGACCTCCCAATTCCTCCTGCCCTAGGAGCTCCTTACGAATAACCTCTTAAGAAGTTTAAGGAACAAATTGATATGTTCACACTTGATCTAGGGTTCAACTTAACATCTTTCATGTTTTCCTCTTATTACTTGATCCCTGTTGAATTTGTGACTAGTAGCTGCCATGTCTTCCAACATCACAAATTTTTTTGGCTAAACCAGAAAGTTCCTTACAAACACATATTAGATATTTAGATTCTCCAATGATGGATATCGATCCAGCATGAGAATTTAAAAACATGCCATGTATAGATTTGGATATAACTATATACATATACCTTTCTTTTATTAGATAAATAAAATGCCACTTCTTGGTTTAACCTGGCATACTTATTGTTACTCACATTTCTTTAATATAGAGTCAGAATAGCATTTGATAATTTTCTCAAACACTATAAATTTTTCTGACTTGATCTCTAGTATTGATGATGGAAGAACACCTGAACAGTAGAAACTGATGAAAGGACAAATCAGCTGTCTCATTATGAACATTTTTCGTCTTGTTCTTTATGTAGGGTGGTGTTGTAACTTGTAATACACAAGCACGACCAGATCATCCCCTTCCAATTCACCGAGCCAGTCCGTCGCTGACTTAGAGAAACAAGAGGACTGAAAGAGTAAAGAAAGGACAGTGGGGGAAAGACATGTCTCACAATCCCTCTCAACTTCTTCCTGCAGGTGTCTCTCTTTCTCTTTGTGGAAGTTGGTTAATGAGCTGTTTTTTTCTGAATGTGTTTGTGGGCTTGTTGTGTTTTTGTATGTGCAAAGAGTTGATTGATAGGTGTGTGGGATCGAAGATATGGGTGATCATGAAGGGAGATAAGGAGCTTGTGGGCACATTAAGAGGGTTCGACGTGTACGTGAACATGGTCCTCGAAGATGTTACTGAATAGTAAATTCTCCAACTCTCTTGATGTCTTTCCATTCTCCATTGTTTCTATACCTTTTTCCCCTTTGTTTGCTCTGTGATGTTTTGGGAGGCGATTTTGTGGTTGAGCTTTCCTTCTTTCAGTTTATGGGTTGAGCAGCTTGTTGTTTGAAGTCCTTTCAGTATGTAGGTTGTTTCAGTTGTGTGTGTTGGTTTCCAAGTAGGGTGGAAGTTTTTTTAGCAACAATCAGGTGGGATCATAATATCAATCTTTTTGGTTGGTCTTCTCCTAGTTCCAATATTTTGGTTGCTCTTCTAGTGTTAACATTTTGGTTGGTTGGTTTGGAATATTTGGACGATAGTTATGGGAGTTTTAAAGGCCTCATAAGCTTGCTTGTTGGCGGTAATGGTTATATAGCTAAAATTAAACATAACTGAGTTGCTAGAGAGAAGAAATTATATTTAAAGGAACAGAGGAATGGTATGAAATGTCTGGAGGTGACAACAAAATTGCAAAAAATGAACCTAAATTATGGTCCTCAAGAAAAAATGTCGTGCTCATTAATGCATCAATACTTGCAGGCTAAAAAGGATAGCAGACAAAAGTGTTCTTCACTGATATTATACTGTGACAAGAGGTAAAATATTGGAAAAGTGAATTCTAGGATCATCATCGACAAAGAAAGTTATGGAGCGATGAACAAGTGTGATATAATCTTCAGGAAAGAATAATCACAAAATATGACTGCATCACCTTCATGTTGTTTTTCCTTATCTTTCATTTATAACCTGAAAAATGTTGCTTGAGCTTGCATTTTTAAGTGATTAAGGAAAGCACAAGCCACATGTCCAACAGGACAATATAACTCATTAGCATAAGCTGAAAATTATAAATCTTTCTGAGAATTGCTGTCTATAGATTCTTGGGCACTTGTTAAAACTCTATTTCACAATCTTACGCTGAAAATAATGTTATAGGCATGAGATTTCCTTCTTTGTCTTCTTGACTCCAAGGGAATGAAAAAAGTATAGTTTTAACTTCAGAGTCTGTTGATATATCTCAATTAGATGTCTTGGCTTTTAACACTTATCTGTCTACCTTTAAGGTTGTACAATAAAAAGCTCTCCCTTTTCCTGGAAAGGATGATAGGAATGGAAGACTTGGCAACAGTAGATGCAGTGGCCGATTCTCTTGTTGGTGTTTGCCTGTCCTGTGTATTTGAGCTTGCAGTGATGCATTTCATCTCTTTTCTTTTCTGCATGTTTGATTTGACCTGTTACACGGAGTCCTTTTCAGGGTGAATGTTGTCAGATGATCACAGATTTTATGACGTGATTGGGAGGTATCAAAGATTTGTAACACATAGTTGCCCTTTAGTCTTAGTCTGCATTTGGGCTTTTCCAGGTAGAATCCTTGGTAACAAAGTGTCCTTTTTAGGTTGACATTTTAATTGTTTGGGCAAAAGTGGAACATTGTGATGTCTATGATTACCACATTGAAAAGCACATTAGGTTGGGCCTCCAATATGATTTTAATTTATCAAAATGCCATGTGAATATTTTTTTCTTTGAGGGAATCTGAAATCAGTTAAATTTCCTTGACATGTTATGCCTATGGTTGATTTGGTTGTATTAAGCAACTTAGTCTTTCATATCTGTAGGGTTTATTGAATTAATTTTTACTTGTGTTTCCTAATTTTGTGTCTACTTCCACCCATAATGTTGGCCCACCTGCTAGGTGACAGGTGCATGCATGCGTCCACACACGCACACAGAGGCTGGTTTATTCTGGAAATGAGAATGGTTTCTTATGCTATGTGCATACTTCCATACAAGAATGATTTGTATTTTTATCATAGTAGTATTTGCATTTTGTTCCATGTTCATCTTTGCCCACCTATGGGGTGCCAAGACACACACATAAAAAGTAAAAACCATTACCCTATTCCCTGCACATGAAGGTAGAAATAAACACCATGAATTCTGTCTCTCTCTCTCTCTCTTTGCTTTCTCATGCAATGGGTGTGGCTGTTGCAGTGAAATCACAGCTGAAGGACGTCGCATAACAAAGCTTGATCAGATTTTGCTCAATGGGAATAATATTGCCATTGTGAGTATATCTTGTTTTTCTGGCATTGCCTTAACTAGTCTGGGAAATGATGTTGCACTTGTAGGTGAAATCTAATTTTGCCGTTGAGCCATTGCAAGTGTAGGACTGCAATCTTTGTTGGTACTTCTGTCTAACGAGGACTCTTTAACCCCCAAAGGTCTTGAAAATTTTACAAGAAATTCTGCAACTGATCATCAAGTTTTAATAAATTATGGAAAACAAATGGTTACACTTACAGTAGCTTTTCTTTGATAATTGACATTTATGTTTTGTTTTTCTTTTTCTTGAAAGAAAAAGAAGAGTTAAAGGTGTCAGTAGATTAAGGCTTTTCCTGTTGAGGAAGTAAATGCTTGCATTCATCATAGAGATTAGATATGTTCATTCTGTAATGACATCTCTAGACATGTTAAATCAAGTGCTTCTCATAAGATGCATTTACAGTTGCAAATTTCTGAAAGTACCGTTTTCACTTCTGAAAACCTTGTCGTTTTATGTCCATTGCAGCTTGTTCCTGGTGGTTCGCCAGAATGAAGAAGGCACTTTTTTGGGGCAAGTTGGTTTCTAGATTCAGCATATGCAACTGGACACAGTACTTGTCAGATGCTTATTTCACTTGAAATTTCCTTTTAGGGTGCATCAGTGCATGGTTATTTTTTCTCGTTCTTTAAGCTTCTTGGACTCGGCAGTTTTCTTGCAAAGTATTTGCTTATCAGCTTTACTATTACTGATAACCAATGTACCCAATAGTAATTGGGGCTGAAATGGTACGGCTCGACTCCTACAGAATCTTGGCGGACATAGGGGGTTGCTCAGATTTGTTAGGGAACCATATGTAACGAGCACACTGATTTTCGTTTGTCTATAGACCTGGAAAGGGGTTGTTCCTTGTTCCTTGTTGATTAGCGTTACTGAGAGGAAGGTATTTCGTGCCAAAGTTCTGCCATTTGCATTTTCTCTAAAATTCTTATTCTCTATATGTTTCAGTACAGCCATGAAAATTCGCGACTGCTCCTTGATACCGTGCTAGTTCTACCAACTTGACCTGCTCCCAGGACCTGCTACCAGCGCCCAAACCACCCCCCTCCCCACCACACACCATACATACATTCAAGACATCTAGAACATAAAGTATAAAATTGAAACAATTAAATATTAAAAATATATTGCAATTGTTGATGGTGTCCACATATATTTTTTGCACCTTTAATACGCCTTTATGTACAGAAACCACGGTTGCTTGTTCACCTTCAAACTTGTAAAAGAATTACATGGGTTTCATAAGCCATGTTTTCGTGGCAAATGTGCCGCTCCATTAGTTGTATGAAAACAAGATTGACAAGTCACTTGCATCGCATGATTTTGGTTTGACCAACGAGGCTTTTAGCACGGTTTGAGGATTGTTGCTTGGTCCCATATGCAAATCTGGACTACATAGTTCTGGAAAGTTTTTCTGCATTTTGGTTTGTTACCATGAAAGGTTTTCTGTGTGGATGTGGTTCGTGATGGCCATTACCATACCGGATTTTCTCCTATTGATTCATTGAAGTGAGTTGTGCGTATATGAGTCGAATTTGATTTGTTTTACCTGTGTCTACTATATTTACATTTCACGATCAACTCCACAAGTTAAATGACATGTTTGTTTGCTGATTGTGCAAGGACAATCTATTAAGGGGGGAAACAAGCTTAATCATAATGCATAGCATCTGATGTAGGGAGCAAGCTTCCTATATTAAAATGCCCTATCTTCCTGTTATCCCAATTAGTCAAATTAAATTAATGATCAAAATCATTAATCATAATGCATCAAGGGTCCAGCTTCTACCCATATATATATATGTATATATTGATTGGCAGGTACCAGATCTCTTAAAATTTATGTTAAAAAGTGTTTTAAGGAAAACATGAACCTTCTAATGTGTTTATAAACACTGTTTAATATAAATCATGTTTTAGTTCAAGTCATTTTTGTAAAACATTGTTCTTTATACTATCAAAATTTTGATGTTACAAGAGCTGTTCATTTTTTTACAAAAAAAACATTATTTAAGTAAAAAACAATTAACTTAATATATGTTTCACATGAAATCACGATCAACTCCGCAAGTTAAATGACATGTTTGTTTGCTGATTGTGCAAGGACAATCTATTAAGGGCAAAAAAAAAAACGAAACGGAAACTGCTTGAATTTTGGGTTTGCAGAACTTGCTTGAAGCATGTGAGAATTGATTTTTTATGTTCGGATATAACGCCATTCCAGCTGCATGTTTATATTTCCAAGTGCCTTTTTTCCACAGAATTAATTGTATGCGTGTAATTTTCATACTTAGTGGTTGAAGAATGAACTAACAATGATGTTGTTTTTATGCATAGATCAAATTTGGTAAGCAAAAAAGCTAAGTTTCCAAAAGATGTAGTTTATATAGTGAGATCAAGTGATCTTGATTTGATTCAGAGATCAAATTTAAGATCTCCAACCTCAAGGAGAACAGAAATTTGAGTCTCTTGCTTCAGTCGGGGAGGGGCTGAGAAACTTGGACATTAAACAATATCTAAAGGGCTTATGACTTTTGAATGGAATTGCAATTTCGTGATCAAGAGAGAGAGAGTGTGTGAAAAAAAGAAAGAGAAAGAGAAGTAAGATGAGTTCGTAAAATAAGTTAATCGTTTAGACTTTATAAGCTATTTAGAGGAACATGTTTTTCAACGTTTGAAACTATTTTTCATAGAGTTAAACATACAATGAACTCGAAAATGTGTGGAAATATTGAAGAGAAATCAGGCTGAGCTTTAGTTAGTATTTTATAAAAGTAGTAACAAACTCAGAAAAATAAGTAGTTTTGTTGGTGTTTTGCTAACAAGAGTCCGGCTCGGAGGGGTTTAGTCTAGTGAGAGGTAGTGTGACTGCTAATGTAGTTCTTCAAGCGCTGGAAATTACAGTTTTTAGGGATTTTCCGCGGCTAGTGAATGGTTACATATTGCCCTAATTTTTAAAGCATGTCTGTTTCATTACCCAAATGGTCCCTTAAGACTGTTATTGATTACTGAGAATCTTAAGATTTTAGGATCTCAAAATCCCTGTTTTCTAACAAAGATATAAAATTTTATGTTTCAAAGCTGCAATGTGCTTAATGTATCGTTGAGATATGTTCTCTAAAGAATTTTGGCACCATTTTCGAGAGAATTCATGACCACATTGGGGGGTTTTTTTGGATATGAAGACTATTGTATAATCTTTGAAGCACAGTTGCAGTAACAGTATTTCATGAAACAGTAATGACAGGGTTGTGCAACCAAAAAAAGTACTTGTCAGGTGTGCTCATAAATCAAATTTGATGACCTTTTAGCCTAAAAGCTAACTTTCTCCCCGTGTGAAGTTTTGTTGGCAGTTTACACGTGATTTCGCCTTATCGTGAATTGCGTGAGCGAAGGAGGGCATTGACAAAGTCTTGTCCCGATGCAAACAGGCTTGACTAAACGCGCAAAAAATAAAGCTTTCACTGTTAATCGCGCCGACTCGTGCCGAGCGGTCGATGTCGATGGACCACGTTTTGTGGAAAGGCTGGACACAATTACACTCTGCTTTTCTAAAGTCGGCTTTGGACCCCCAAGCTTTTCTTTTTCTTTCCATTGGGAATCAAATGAAGAAATTTTGCTTTGGCATTTTAAATTGATTATTTTCTATTCTTATTGCTTCTATTTTCTTTACGTTTTTACTCTCTTTTCTTTTCCTTCAATTTATGTAATTATATTCCTGTCAATAAATATATATCATGGCTTACTTCGATTTTCTCTTTAAGTTGAGTGGTACTAATTTAACAAGATTTAAATCCCTCAAGGACGAGGGGCACTATATTGAGTGTTGTTTATTTGAAATATTTATTTGCATAGAGCTATATATTCTTGCAGCAATTTGCACCTCGTTAAATTCTCTAGCGTGAACAAGCAGTATCACGACTTCTTTTCTCCGGAAAAGGATGTTTACGAAGATGCCCTTGCTCGTACTTCGAATGACAAGGAGTCGTGGAAAAGAAAATCCGACACTGTTTATCATTCTTCTCCATGTCATGATCCCCTGTGCTTATACGCAAGCACATCAATTCTTTATTTAGACAATCACGGACAGCCCCCTGCAATGTGGGAGAAAGAATTACTAATTTAAATCTGCACTTAACAAAGCCGTCCAAGTGAACAAGATTATGATTAATGTGGAAAACTGATGACAAGATGGGAGGGATGGAAAAGGGTGCGACTATTTTTTCCACCGAGACAAAAAAAAAAAGGAGCGAGAGCGACGCGGGCTCATTCATATTACTCGTCTTTTCTCGTTCAATGACGGGAACGGAGACCTTAAAAGATATGACGCATGCACTTACGTGAGCTCTTCGAAAATAATGGACAAATAATGACCGGAATAATTAAATAAGAAGATGTTCTTTCTTACACCTACGCTCTGTCCATAATTCGAAAAAGCGAGACTAGCTTTCGCAATTCCTCAACAAGTGCCATGTTTTTCAATAAAAGCAATTTAGTGGTGGGTGGGCAAGTTCGTCTTTCTTGCACAAACTGTATTTTAGTTATCTTACCAATTTTTCTCCATCTATTTCCGTCTATGCAAACAGTGAGTCTCTTCTAACAACTGGAACATTAGGGTTAGTTTTCTATAAAATCATTTTTATATATTAAATAATATTAACATTTATTTTCATTCTAATCGAGCTACACCTTGGCCGTAGGTTGTGGGCACATTGGGGTTATTTGTTTTCAAGCGAAATTTTCAAAACGTCAATAAATTTTTTTTTCAATTATAAAATGGGTTTCATGTTTTTAAATCTCTTGTGGTTGGGCCACAGTTCTTCTTATCTTAAATCTAAATGTATTTTTAATTAGGTTGAAAAGTTAAAACAATTTTTTCAGAAAAACGTTGTTATATTTTGTAGTTAAGTATAAAAGAAATGGATCCGAACCGAACCGTTTACCGGTTTTACCTCACGGCCTTTGTTCCCAGAACATTTTTAACGGTACGCACTTTTTTCAGAAATTCTTGCGACAGACGCAAGAATTGCTTGGATTTTCCAATCTACCGGACAGGCCAACGTAATCGTCCCCCGCCACCTAAAAGGTAATCCCTGGATGGATTCGTTGATTTCTTCTTTTCTAAATAAAAAATTGTAGAGAAAAGTCTTCGTTGCTATTTTAGCACTTCCAAAACCGTACCGTCGGCAACTTTTGAAGGATTCGATTAGTTTTAGAACGATTTTCCGTTTAGGGACCAACTTATAAACGATTGACTTCACATTTTTTATATTTAATACATACATTCCCCGAACGTGTTGAGTTTCGGACATGACCTTCAAATATAAAAAGAGTAACTGAGGGCAAAAATATAAACTCAAAGAATAATAATAAAAAATGCCCATTTTTTTATTTAAAAATAATTAGGGCGTGCCGTTTCAGAAAGGCAGAACTTCTTACATTATTTTTACATGTTGAGTTCTTCATTCACTGGCGCGAGCAAGGAAGGTTAACAAAAAAAAAACTCGGAATTAGTAACGCTTTGTACTTTTACTTATAAAAGAAGATTTAATTAATTATAAACTTGCGCTTTGGTTAGAATTAAAATTTCTGAATTTCACCAAGGAAACCTAATCGGCATTCTTGCCCTTCCGCACGGTAAGGGTGGGAGGCCTGGGGTTCAGAAGTTTGGAGAAATGAAGAGGCTCTTTCCTGTCATTTCAAAATTTTGCAGGACCTCTGAAGAATGTGACCCCTTATGATTGCGGGACAGAAAGGGCATCCGCCGCTTTCACACACCAGCTAAGATGTCAGTACGACTCGGAGGAAGAAGGCAAAATTACTTGTCCGAATGGATTGATGAGAAAATCACAAGACCCGATTGCTCACGTCCATTTCCGATCGCGTGGGGCCCGCCTCGATCTTATCGTCTCCGCTGGCCTTTGGACCTCCCGAAAGCCAATCACACGAGAAATCAATGGTGGGTCAACAGAGTGTTGCTTGCAGTTAGTTCGCTTTGGAAGCGAGTCGAGAGGTCTCTTGAAGTTACTGAAACGAAAAGAACTTTGATGAAGCTGAACAGGACAGAGATGCGATCGACATGGTCCCCTTCCTAATTGAACTGGTTTCTTTTGATATCTTTCGATAAGATACCAAAAGAGTGGCAGATTCGATGGTGCAAAGTTTTCTCTAATCTTGCGAGTTATACGATCAAATCACAGCTTCAAGTTTAAAAGTTGAATCGAGAATGAAGCTTTTAGATTGAACCGTTTCTACTTTTGCACGGACACATTAATTCGAGAACCTCAGTTCTCAGGGAGAAGACTTTTCGAAAATTGCCTTCTTCCAGATTTTGTTATCTTTCCTGTCACCATTTTTATCCCATTCTATTGGGAGAATGGGCGTCAAGAAGCAAGGGAAGTTGGTAGACGTTAATTGCAACAGGATAGATGCAGTAAAATAGACGGCGAACACTGTAGGCCACGGCCTTCATTAGAAGAACCGGACGAAGTCCGATCGTTTCGTTCGTTAGATTAAAATAGGTTTTCCAGTGTAAGGAGATCTTAGAAAGGGCAAAAAAATAACAGTGGAATTGGCTGTCTACATTCCCGAACTTCATGACCAGGTCAGAAATGGCGGAGACGACCTCATTGCAGAACGGCAAATCTAGAAGCAAATAATGATCCAGTTCCAGAGAGAGATAAAATCGAAGATAGTTCTGAAAAATAAAAAGTTAGCTCAAGAGCATACATAAAATTTACATACTTTCGGACATCGAAAAGAGGGGAAAATAAGGACCTGCATAAGAAAAAGAAAGAGCCTAAGAAAGAAGATCAGAGAAGAACTTCAAAAGTTCAGGATATTTTTCTTTCTTGTATTCTCTTTTCTTTTTTCCTTTAATTTTCAGGATCAAAAGGAGGGGACGACTCCGTAGCTGGCGTCGGCCATGAGGACGGCCGCGGCGGCGGAGTAGATCCGGTCGACCTCCACCTCGACCTCTGTGCGCTTCGCGAACCGGCCCTTGATTCTCGGCCTCGTCTCCGCGTAAGCCTTGCGGGACGCGTAGCGGATCGTCTTCTCGAACTTTCGGTTCTTCCGCTTCTCCCTGTATCTGAGCACCCGAGCCTCCCTGTCGAGCGGGGAGTAGTGAGGTGCGGTCTGCGCTGTCGAGTGAGGCGCGCACAGATCCATCGCTCCCGAGCCCTTCATGCTCCGGCCGTAAGGGTTTGATATATCGGTCAAGCAGCTGCCATCCGGCACCACTCCGACGTCGAGGGACGACGACGACACCTGTAAAAACCGATCGAAATAATGTAACTACTCTAATTTCTCAAACATCTATACACTACAAGGCACATCGAACTAAAATAACATGTCCGTACGTTAGCTGTTCTTAAGTTAGACACACTATTTCGGCCTAAAATCTATAGAAATTAGCTCCAGATATCAGAAAATGTTTGGATCTACAAATATGCGAGGCGGGAAGAGAAAGGCTTACGCTGTGACTAAGCGAGGCCGTGGTGTAGCTGAATCCGGGTTTCGTTCGGAATAAATCGTTCTCCAGACACTGATCGGAACCGTCGATTGTCCGAACCGATGCCGGAGGCGTGGACTTGTTCTGCACAGGGACGACGCTGTCTGAGCCGTTGTTCTGGTTGAAACGGTGGTCCATCGACGATCCATAGTCCAGATCGAGGTAAGGATCGACGTCTTGGAAAAAATACTCTCCGGATTTGAGTTCGCAATCCTGAGCACATACCTTAGGGTTGGGAAGCAGCCAAGAGGCGGCCTCGGCCTCGTCCGCTCGGGCGTTGGCCTCCTCGTCCTCGTCGTCTTCCTCCTCCGCGCCGTCGCCGCCACGTCCCTTCAGCAGGTCATCCGGTTCAACAGCTGGGACGAGCAGGCTCGCAGTCGCGGCCGACTTCATGGCGACCGTCGCCGGCTCGTAGAAGGGCACGACGGGCAGGCGCTCGTGACGGCGCGCGAGCGGGTTGGCGGAGTGGATGTCGTTGTCGCAAGCGACGCAGAGGGCGGCCGAGTCCGCCTTGCAGGTGACGCTTGCGGGGGCCTGCTCGCAGACCTCGCACATCCAGACTCGCTCGTGGCGGGAAGCCAGGCGGTTCGCGCCGTGCACCTTGGAGTCGCAGTTCAGGCAGAGGAAGGCTGAGTCGGCCCTACAGAAGAGAATCGCCGGCGACGCCTCGCAGGAATCACACTTTCTCGGCGCTATGCTCCACCCGGCACCTCCCATCTCGCCGTATCCATCCTCCTCATTCCCGAACCCTCCGTGTCTCTTCTCGTCTTCCTTCATCTCACAACCTCTTCCTCTTCTTCTCCTTCTTCTCGCGTTCTTCGTCCTCCGCTCTCTGCGAGAGTGAGAGGGGAGGAGGGGGACGGTCTGCGTTATCTATCGCGTGTGGGATTTGGCGACTCGATGCCTGCCACGTGGAGATTTCTGGACCGCTGTAACTGTGGCTCGTTGGGGTCCCGATGGCCAGCGCAGCTGTCAGTTGTCCATTCGCTGTGGGGCCCGCCGCGAGGTGGTGGGAGAAGGCTCACTCAAATGGAACGGGGTTGCCTCCCCCGCCATGGGACCCACTTGATCGTGCACTTCACCCTATTGGACGTTGACTCGTCTTGGCGAACGTAAGGTCCGATCTGATCCCCCGTCCCTTGATCGACGGTCGATCTCAGAGGGTCGGCGATATCTTTATTATTGAATTTGTTTTTCCCCTATCTCGAGCGTTTTGCCTCCGTCGGCGCATGCTTGGCAAGAGATCGCCTCGCGAGTCGAGAGTTCACTGTTCAGCCCCTTTTTTTTTTTTTCAACACTGCTTTCTATGTTAAAAGAGTTTGAAGAGAAGAAGAGGCGGTAGTTTTAGTCTCCTAATAATCTCTGGTTGAAGTCCCGCATAAAATTATTTTCATAACCATCATCGCCGTTGTGCATCACTTCGAGTACTAGACAAACAAACGTGAAGAATAATCTATCTTATATTGAAGATTTTCAAAATTTATATACTTTCACGGAAAAATTACTGGTTGCCTTTGCTCATAGCCCTTTTAAATATAAATCAAAGCCAGCTGGAATGTCAGTCCTTGAAGATATCATAATAATAATTCTTTCTCCCACTCTCTCTCTTTAATCTTTTTATCACGAAAAACCACCTTAGGTTTAAATATTTTTTCACTGGCCCTAAGCATCAAACTCCCAAATCCATTCCAATTTCGCCTGCCCCACAACAATTCTGCTATATGTAGCCTCATAAACGAAAGAAAGGTGTTTCTAAGATTTGAACTGCCCACTGGCCCATTTCCGTGTGCCGAACCCCTCAAGGGCCCATACCTTGTCTCGTTTCATAGACAATCTTTTTTCTTTCTTCTTTTTTGTGCTTATTGCATCCCATTGCGAAAGGAGTCAAGAAGGAAACTACTAGAAGCCTTTCGATCTTTCGTTTGTATCAAAACCATACTAAACAACATGTTCAAAGTCAAGGCAGCTATTGGAATTCTTCCTCTGTCCGTCTAGATAAAAAAACTGATTCTCGACTCAACTCCTACTAGAAGCCCTTCGATCTTCCGTTCTTTATCAAACCCATGCGAAATAACGTGTTCAAAGTCAAGGCAGCTATTGGAATTCTTCCTCTCATTCTCGACTCATGTCTCTCACGGACCTGCTTTAGATGTTTCGGCAGCTATATTTTAACTTGCATATCAATGTCATTTTTTTATAGCACATGAAGTTGATGCTTCCATAACTTGAAACAACTGCTTACCAGCCTATTCTCTCCTAGATTTAAGTTTATAGGTTGTATGGTGGGATTTGAGTAGAAATAGTCGGACATACGGCCAACTTCCTTTTCTAAAATTTTTGTTTTGAAGTTTTCCAAAACATTTCAACCAGGTTTGATTGCAGGATGTTAACGTTGTCGGCAGTTTTAGCGGACACAAGTTTCAATCCTCTTCAACTCAATTAAACACGAAAACAAAGAGAATAATCGTAGCAATTGAATCTTGAAAGGACCCTTAGATAGCTGGACACAAGTTTCAATCAATTTTTGTTACTTTTCACGAGATAGAGTTGCCAGATCAACTCGTTTCTAAACTTTTTATGACACAAGTTTTCATTTCTTTCTCACTTTTCACGCATCGAGTTCCGCCGTGATTACCCAGGCGAACGTTTCTAGGATCAATGGGCTTTAGTTCTAAACTTCTAAGTTCCCGGGGCATTTCCTTGAAATCTGTCCTTGAAATCTGGAATTTGCCAGATATTTCCAGATTTTAGCTGTCAGGCACTGGAATTAGTTCATCTGGTTTTCAGATTTCAATTACTCGAGACTGAGGCTGGACGCAAGTTGAAGGCAACTTCTGCCTTCTGGCTTTCATGTCCACATTGCAGATTAATGGTGGTCTTCTCCTCTTTGTCATTTTCACGGTCTTGATAAACTTATAACAAATGCTTTCAAGGCAAGTAGCAATCAACTTCAGGGTGTGGTGCGGTTCACATGAAACCTTACCAAGTTCATGAACTCCAGCTGCAAAACTATAATCTCATACCCCCTTTTTCTTTTCTTTTTTGGGTTTCAGAATTATGAAAGTGTCACGATAATAAGTTCATCGTTTGAAGAATTGGTAATTTTGTTGACGAATGACTAAAATGATTCGTGTATCTCTTTCCTATCCATATCTAAAGAAATAATGAAAATTTAGAGGGTGTTTGGTAACATGAAGAAAATGGTCTGTGTGAAAACATTTATAAAACATCAGTTCGGGTCAGATGAGCATTTACGAACATCATAAATATCACGTTATATATCAAACTCCCGGTGACAATCGCGACAGTGAAGGAACAGTGATCAACCAGAAGGGACGCTAATGGCCAAGGATAAACCAACTCACTACCCGAATCCAAACTTGTTCGGGTGAGTCTAGACTCTAGAACAGAAAACAGGATCCGATTTACTAACCTGATACCTCTTCCAGTTCAAGATCCGAGCTGCTTAAAAGCAAACGTTTTGGATCTCAAGCCACAGGAACTCAAATTGGATCCAAGATAATTTTATGTGTGTCCATGACCCAAAGTCAAGTGGGATCTGATTAGATAAGAGTGCCTGGATCCACCAACCTGGTACTTTCTAACTCCGACAAATAGGCCTGGCATTGGCTCGGCTGGCCCGATGCTCGGAACCTAAGCCTATAACTATTGGGTACCCGGCTCGATGTCCACCTCTACGGACACGTTCTCAGACGGTGGGACCTGCTTTCCACTCATTGATAATCAATCTTTCACTTGATTGATGTTTTTCTTGGTAAATATACTAAATTTTTTTAAAAATATAAATTGAAAAGGAGCTAGGCCCCTGCCTGCCTCTCTTGACTCAGCCCTTAGTTAGAAAAATGTGGAAGAGTGACAAATGACAAGTCGAAGACCATTCTCATCACCTTTTATTTACTTGTAAAAGGAACTTAACTTAACATGGCTAGTGAATGCGGGTTGGGTCCGATTGGTGGCGAGGAAGAGATAATTAATGAAGATGTAAAAGGGCCGGATGAAATAAATGGGTAAGCTACGTAGAAAGCAGTTGTTCGCGTCCGGCCCCAAAAAGAAAACCTACCCACGCCCTTCCACGTCAGGCTTCATTATTGCGTGCAACTGGGGAAAGGCTACTCTCCCCCCTCCCCATGTGATGCCTGCCTCCTAGGCTCCATCCACATCCAGGTCAACTGCCGCCTTTTCTTTTTCATAATTTTTGAAAAATTGAACCACTTTCTTGTAATTTTTTTTCATGCAATTTATAAAATTTGAGAAATAAAAAATTAAATTAATGTGAGGTTCAATTTAAAAAAACAAATCGAGAGGCGTAGTATAATTGATCGGCACGAAAAAACTGTAGACTCATTCTTGCTTTCATTCTCATGGTGGAGGCAATAAAAGGTTGGGATGCTCGCTCCGTCAAGTTAACTTCCGCTTTCAAAGTAAGGAGAATGAGGTTGTTAACCCCCATCGGCTCAGTCTCAGCGACATATAAAAATTTTAAAAAGTTATATTCTGATTCATGTTAAAATTTTGAAATTATAATTTGACTTCTTTCATGACTGTTTGTTTTCTCGGAAAAAAATCAGAGCTTGCTTTTAACTCCTAAAAATATTATAACTCCCCGAATCTCTCATTCGACTATAAATCCATGGGTTTTAAAATTCATGCTATTGAGACTCTCAATTTAAAAATTCCTAAGCCATTCATTTTTCCAGAAAAACACTTTTTTTTTTTTTTTTTATGTAGTTTCGGGTCAAAGATAAGATGCTATCAATTGCTAAGATTTCATGTTATGATTTTATTTTTACCTTCAATCAGCTTGTGGGCACCACCCTCTACTTGGAACGAGATTCCCCACTTCCCACTTTCGGCGTACGACTTGTTCCCCAGTTGATGCACGGCCATGAGTAGAGACAGAGTGTTCCAGAAAGCACTCGCCTTTCTTTTCCATAAAGTCACTGCAACCACTCACGAGGAAGGAAGAGGCACATCTGTAAAGGGATCGAGCAATAGTTAACGATCACGGTTGACATGAGTTCAACCTTCATTTCTTTCTGCCTTTTTGTGGTGCTCAGCTCACCTTTCGCTTCATATTTTACAGTTTCGGATTTCCAAAAGGTTTTTGAAATATCAGATTAGCAGTGATTTCGATCCTGTGATTTAATATTATATTAAGATTTCAAACTCGTGGGTTTCAACAAGGATTATAGATTTTTGAAACCCACGAGTTTGAATCGGCACCGAATTTAATCGGCTTGCAACTGAATGCATCTGAATCGCCCGGTTGATTCAAGCCAATTTTATGACGCTGGATAACGCAGAAGATCTTACATTCATAATTTGGAAATCTAAAGTTTGATATGGCATGACATGAATTTAAAGTGGTCCGGTGATAGATCGAACTCTAGATTTAAAATCCTGAGTAATCAAACACCTCCTTAGTTTGTTGGAGGGGCCAACATTCTTATATACAATGGATTAAAAATAATTGGATTTGCAAATTTCTCCATCTGGGTTTACCTCTGATCTCAATCTGAAGCAATCTGAGATCATTGGGATCTCAGATGATCCAAGGATTTAAGGTCAAACCGCCTCCTGTCCGGCCTTATGTCTGAGGTTATAGCTATATAACCTCAGAATCTAAAGTCATCTTTTGTACACGGTGGTGAAATCCATCCATTGTTTGTTTTACTCTGTAGGTTCGTCAAAAACATGAGCCACTGGTATTTCAGCCGTATAGTCTGTTTGGTCATCAATCAATGTCATGAAATCTTTGAGGACCAGCTTTGTCAGTGGCCGCACAGGCAAGGAAGACAAGCACAACAACTGTCTCAGGCATTTGTTCATGGGATGCGTCCTTTTGGTGGTAGGTCTGATACTGGAAATATGGAATGAAGGGTCCACAAGGGAGAGAGAATATGGACCTATGGCAATCGAAGCCAATATCTCCTTGTATGTTTTTTTCTGCTTATAAAGAACATTGTGTACTAGCTAAGAACCATGCACATGGAATGAGAAAGCACTCAACTGCTGGGTTCAAGTAGTGTTTCCTTTTTCATCAATCACGACCCTGTGACATCAAATTTAAGAATTTTCACTTTGTTAATCTAAAAGGCTTTATTGCTATTCTCAAGAACATACAGGTCAAGCTTCCGTTTTGCTCGTTCGAGAGAAAAACAGAAAAAAAAAACAAAATATTACTAAGAATTCTTCTACTTAGCTCATTCAAAGGTCTAAACTGTTACTTGTATCACCAGTTGAAATGTTTTAATCAGTCTCACTCAGTTCTCATTATGTATATATATAGGAATACAGTTAATCACAAGTTTAGCGATAATCCCTTGTGGTTTCATTTAGCTTATTGTAGGAGAGGAGCAAACCATCCCGCGGTTCCAATAGAGAACTCTTATGGAAATTCACATAAGGCCCACCTTTTCCAACAGGAAACTTGTGTTCCTTGGCATAACAGGGAAAAGGAAAACGACAGTAACCTTATCGAGCAGACATCTCACTCGGTGTTGCCACATTAATTACAGGGCACTTGAAACGGACGAAGGAAGACTTTATATATGGTTACACAGTAAGATCACAGCAAAAATGACTTCAAGAAGATGAGTTCAGGTGGTCGATCGAAGTCAAGGCATCGGAAGAGTTCAAGAAGATCACTTCCATCAAAACATACTCAAAACTATGAGACACCAAACTACTCCAATCTCTTCTTGTCATAACTTGGCCTTCATCTCACAAGTGGGATCAGCAAGTATTCAGCATAAAACAGCTGCGAAAGAGAGAGAGAGAGAGAGAGAGAGAGAGAGAAAGAGAAGGAGAGTGTCAAAATTAGTATCCATGAAAATTAGTATCCATGATTGACCATGTTGAGAAACTTGGACAGCGGTTGGGCTAAGACTCAATCTCAGATTGAAAACAGTTAGCTATCAACTTAGTAAAACGGTGGAATGTCTGCATGGACCAGTCTCTAAGTCGACTCCACAAACCTCAGACCTTAATAAGAATTCGGGGAAAAACTCCCCGCAACCTGGCCAAGTTGCAAAAGCATAGAACCTGTGAATCAACAACCTGGGCAGCATAAGCCTTGACTCAAACAATTTTAGGGGTAACTAGTTTAGTACCATTGAGTTAGTTGAACCCATTTAGGCCAGTCGCCACTACCAATGGCTAGAATCCAGTTAGTCAAGTTATTCCAAGTTGGTGCATCCAGCTTAAGCTTGGTGGGAAATTTGAAATTTTGAACTGCCGAAAGCTATCCTGGGCCCTAGCTCCCAGGCGAACTCACAAAGCTGTGACTGACGCTGGTGGACCAAACCAGCAGAAACTTTGTCTGCTTACCTTCCAAATAAACATGTAGAAGGATGTGATAGCAACTTTACTCTTCAAGTCCAGAGATTGGGCACGAAGCCAGAGGATGGATGCTAGGGTACCGTGGCCTAACACCTGCACCAAAGCAGGAATTATGAGCATAATTAGAATAAACCAGCCAAGTCTCAGAACCACATGAAGATGAATAAACAATCAATATTGCCAAAAGATTGTGTACAAGGAACTGAACATGATATCTTGTGGCAAAGTGATCCTTCAGTTTTTCTTGGTGTTCATTCTTGACAGGAGAAGATGGAAGTAAACATTGTGTGGTTCAAAATTTGCCAACAACATATTGGTACGTGGACAATAAAGGTGTGGCAATTTAGTTGTAAGGGAAGTCTCCTGATGCTTGAAGGATCAGTCTGATTGTCTGGGAATAGAGTAAGGTTGCACTTAGCATAAAGTGGTCTTCATGGTCCCAACAACTCAAATTCCAGAGGTATCTTCAAAAGTTACACAACTAAGATATACCATCACAAGTTTGCTCCATAGGCAAGAAGATGCAGCCCCTGCAACAATAGCAGCAGCATATGCCATCTGCAGAAGATATATACAAAGCCAAAACACCTGGAGAAGTGAAAAGGGGGAAGAAGAGCTATTAGTACATGCACACGAGACAATTGGTCGAAATATGCGGGATAAATAATGAAAGTACACCCACCCGCTTTTGACCAAGTCGTACGCTAAAGGACCGGATTCCAAAAATTTGATCTCCCTCAATGTCAGGAATATCCTACAAATATCAAGTCCAGTCAGTAAAAACGGTACAAACAAATAGATCATGGATGCCACTTATGATGCATGTAAAAAGTATCATCCATGACATCTACCTATCACTAAACAGCCTGTGTAGACAGAACATAACTGTTGCATCCAAAACGTTGTCAAGAGGGACTACTTTGAAGAAAATAACTGCAGCCACCAATGCAGAGCGCGTGCTTGATATATTATTGTTAAATAGAAAATACTAAACGACAACATCATATTTACCCTTGAAACTGAAAGAAACATTTAAATAGATCATAAATTTTTTTTCATAGAAGAATTAGTTAGTTAATTGAATACTATGGGATATGGTTGTGGAATAAGTGCTAAATGCATTAAATGAAAGAAAAAAATTTATGGATCTATTGTCTTCACTGAAGAATTAGATTATAAAATTTTTCCTTAGAAGAATCAGTTAGTTAATTGAATACTATGGAATCTGGTTGTGGCATAAAATTAAATGCATTAAGTGAAGAAAGAACTTTATGGATCCATTTTCTTCTCAAAACTAATTTGTCATCATGTGGGGGGGGGTGGTAGGGAGAGAGAGAGAGAGCATTACACAGCTAAGGTTTAGATGATCCCCTAACAGACATGAATAATAAGTGAAATCAAGTAGGTTTCTGAAGAAAACTATGCACAATTAGTGAATACCCTATCTTAGAAAATTTGTCAACGTACCAAGCCAAACCATATCAAATAAGCAGCAAAAACTCACAAGTCAGCAATTTATATTTCTGACTGAAGTTTGTATTTCAAAACAACCGCAAACTAGTATATCCAAAGTGAAGTTATTTCAGAAATGGTTCTTACCTTGAACAATGCAATGACAACTGAGAAGAAGCTCATAAAAGCTGTTGCAAACATTAACGGCCTCGTAACGATAGCTGGCCTTTTGTACACAAAAGTCTGATAAATTCATGAAAGATCCACATCCAAATTTAATTAAAACCAGTTTTCAGGAAAAAAAAATCCTTTGAATATTCAAAGACAGACCTGCATATGCATAAAAAATGCAAGTTGGACGATGACAGCTCGCACTGCTAGGATGCAGGATGCAGCAATGACAGCATGCTGCTTCCATCTCAAAAACGGCAACTGAAACATTGACATTCAAATCTATGGTCAGGTTAGAATTTTCTTCAAGCATTTCATAAATAAAATGCACAAAATGACCCCATCAACAGGAAACAACATCCAACTAATACACCATCGGCACTTATTTCTCTAATGGTCCAGATATATCAAAATTGGCTCACTCAAGCCACTTACGAGCATCAAACAAACAAACTGCATGTGGAAAGTCAAAGCCATTTATTACCATTTCACAAACAAAACTGATATCGATGAAAGAAAAGAAATTTATGTTTAAGTCACATGCAATCTAGCTCACGCAAATCATTGTTGCCAACTGTGGTCAAAACCATTGTTGCCAAGTATTGTCGTTTTATCGGTTAAGGCAACACTAAGCATGTACAAGCTTCTGCCATTTGAACAATGGCGATTTCTAGATCAACCAAAAGAACATAACAGAAAAAATAGAAAAGTTCTACTATTTGAGGAGGAGCCAATAAGCAGCTTACGTTGATGGAGTATGCAGTGCCAAGAATAAAGCTGACGAAAAGTGCCCAGAATAAGGGCCAGGAACCAATTATCCACCCCATGAGAAAGCTCTGCAACACACATACAAAAGTGTTTCCTTTATCATCATCTTAAAATCTGAAGCTTCTTCACTCTTGCATGAAAAGAAAAAAACAGAAAATGATTCTCTACGCTATTAATGTGTAAGATTAACACAAAAAGGAAAACAAATTGCTGCAACATAAACATCTCCAAAGACCAAAATTTCAGATATTAGTATGCTCTTGATGAAAGTCAAAACAGACATGTCAGTTTCAGGAGCAAGCAACCATAATGAGCATGGTTGCTGGTTCGGAAAATGAGAAGTCATCTCGTTCACATCTCCAGGTCAGTTCATCTCTGTCCACTTTCAGATTTCCATAATTGACATATGTATGGTACAAAGATAAAAGAACTTGGCAAGGAGACAAAAACATCATGACTATAGTAGCATCTATAACTTGATGAGTAGCTCCCAGATCAAACGGAGTACTGAAATTGGTTTACAGTTGGCTAGTGAGCATTCATTGCTGGATAGGACAAATCACTTAAAAAAAACAAAGGACACCTGTTGGACTTTTCTTTCTTTTTTTTCCCGTTGACTACATGAAGACAATAATCCTTTTCTAAAATAAGCCAGCTCATTGTAGCCAAAGCTAATCTGAAACCTTCACAAGCTGGGGATTGAATAGGCGAAGCTTCCTGACATGGTATAGCAGTAGCTACTTTATTGCAAAATTAGCCTATCCATTATAAACAGTCTTCCAAGTAGGAGATATTTCTTGTCCTTCAAGAGTGAATCCATACAGTTCACAAAGGAAGAAGTTAAAGAAACCAACAACTATGAGATGAAAAAAAAATCATAACAACAAATACCAGACAGGCAGAAGCTACAACAATTCCTGTGCCAGTCTGGACCGAGTACTCTCCTGATGCAAGTGGAAGATTTGGTTTATTAACCTGAAAAGTAAGGTATATATGTAATGTCAAAGCATGCATAAACTTAATATAAGTCTGACATGATTGAATGGAAAAAAATAGCAATTGGAATGCTGAACAGATTACACAACAAAGATAAGTAATGTACTGTAATGTAGAGATAAGTTTATGCTACAGAAAGAGACCATAACAAATGTTTTTGCTTTACCTTATCAATCTCTATGTCAAACAGCTGATTCAATCCAACAATATAAATGTTCATGAAAAGTGCAGGGACCACAGCCTGCCAAGAAAGAAAAAACAAAAAATAAAATGTAAAACTAGCCAAACTCCAGACTATGAGTTTGAAAGAGTGTAATACATTGTTATAAAGGCAAGAAAATTACTTGCAACAATCCAGTAACAAACAGCGGAGAGAAATCCGATAATCTTTCAACAGCAACAAGGGATACTGATACTATGCTTATTGCCTGCTCAAAAAAGAACCCAAACATCCAAGAACATCATTTGGAATGCAAAAAAAAGAGCTGTTGCTGAAGAGTTAACTTACAGTGCCAATAACAGTATGAGGCCTTGAAAATCGATAGAATGCATTCAAGGACTTCTGAAAGGAAGTCCAAGCACTTATAGCCTCAGGCTCAGATCCATATGTTTGGTCCCAAGAGGCACTAGGAGAGGTGTGGTAACGCTGCCCTGATGCAATTTTCTTCTCAACTCTAGAGATGAGATGGCCCCATTCACATTTATGTGACCTCACAAAATGCCGGCCGTTTAGAATAGCAAAGGCTTGGATGTTTGACAACCTAACTCTCCCTAGAATTCCAGAAATTTAAGGCATTAGCAGATGCAAACCAGGATTCTTTGACATTGTAGGCAGAAAAATCAGTTAAACAAACGATTATTCCAGAAACAATAAATAAATAATTTGGCATCCTTCTTAGTAGCAAAATAAGGTAGGGCCATCAGAATCATAACTCAAGGACAAGCACAGGAATGCCACTGTCAACAGGAAATAAGTTTAATTCCAACTTCAAAGAAGTCTTCCCTCCAGTGCTTTCAGTGTGAAATTTGTAAAATCAAAGAACAATACAAAAATCAGAATCAGCCGATAAGACACTTATCAACTGATTATACGACACAAGTTTATAACATCTGAATCATCTAGCACCTCAATTTGCAGTTGTTAATTCATGCCAAAAAAGTTTATGGCTAGAACACTATTGAGCTAATGTCTGAGGCAGACAAAAGTTGTTCCACAAGCCTATGTTTCATAACTTCCATTCACCAGCATTTACTTGGAATTTCTTGCGGTGAGAACAACTTCATCTTCAGATACGATAATCTAGTAATAAACTTTATCTTATACTTTTATATTAGCATATTTAAGGTCGAAACAACTTTTCCTCTCCACTAAACCCGAGAAATGCTTACGCCAACCTCTTGTTCAGTAACAGAGATTTCAAAAAAATCTACGGAAATTGTTATGGCATTCATCTGGTTTGCAATTATTTGATGCCAGTAACATTAGATTTATCCGGTAGAACTTTGAGCGCCTGTTCGTCTAGACCTTCTTAACTGTTCAAACGGGACTCGCATCAGATCGAGCATCTTTGGGAGATTAAGTTCATAACTATCCGAAAGGCTAAAACTATGTGCAGGTGGCCTAGTAATCAAAACTACCCAGCCTAC
Source organism: Nymphaea colorata (assembly GCF_008831285.2). Classification (NCBI taxonomy): domain Eukaryota; kingdom Viridiplantae; phylum Streptophyta; class Magnoliopsida; order Nymphaeales; family Nymphaeaceae; genus Nymphaea; species Nymphaea colorata. The sequence continues at coordinate 16,035,398 of NC_045140.1, forward strand.
TATGATCCACAGTCCACAAATCTGAGAACAGATCTTACACGTTCAAACAAGATTCGTGTCAACCGAGCATCTGTGGCAGATTTAGTACCCAACTACCCGAAATTCAAAGCGCAAGTGCTCTAGTAATCGAAACTATCGGACCTAATATGGTTCATACTCCCCATATATATGGAAGCACCAATCAACACTCACTGACGAGCTTCTACCTTTTTCCAGTTTAGTAGCAAAAGTATGCATTCAAGGGACAAACCAACACCACCATTACCACTGATCATTTCATACCTCCTGTCCTCTTCTTTCAGATCGCCCACATACACACACACACACACACACACAAAAAAAAAAAAAAAACCCCAACAAGCGATAGCAGAAACTGCATTAAGCAACATAGAATAATGACAGAACATACTCGGACACTGAAGTGTCTTCCATGCATCCAATTTAACTCTCCTTGGCCAGCAAGAAGCATAATCACCTAAAATACGATTAGTTAGTACCTTCAAACAACGGAAAAAGAAGATAATCAAAAGGAGCCAGAAGAAAGATAATAACAAGTACGGGTTGGTGTTGTCAAGGAAACAATCGCATACCCTTATGAAGGCAGGAAAAATCAAAAGCACAACATTTTTGTTTATTGAGAGCTCCAACAACAAGGGAATCCATGTATGCCTCGTAAAAGTCTGTATCTCAGTCCGGAACTCAACAGTTTGAGCTATACCCTACATTCAAATACAACAAGCGCTACCACTGAACCTCATGCATCAATACCCGACTCCTAACGCCAAAGAGATTTTCGGGAAAATGGGATGAATAGTACGGAGCTTTAGGCAAAAGCGAATAATTTGGTTTCTTGGGGAATGATAATTTTGGACAAATGGGAGTCTGTCATCTACTTCCGTCAAGTGGGTATCGCCGCTTCCTCCAGAAAACTCGAAGCAGAAAATCTCAACTAGATGGGAATCTCACCCTGCCACTCTGAGGAGCGAACTCTTCTCTCTCTCTCTCTCTCTCTCTCTCTCTCTCGCTCGCTCGCTTTCTCGCGCAACCGCTCACTCTGCCTCTCCCTCTCCCTCTCCCTCTCCCTCGTTCCTTCTCTCTGCCACTCTTCCTTCGATAAACGAACAAGTGGAGAGATCGAGACGGGAGAGGCACGAGCTCCCCATCACTCTTTATAGGGTTCAAGTTCAAAGACAGAAATTGAACCAAAATTTACTGAAGCAACCCAAATTAATGGAAAGCTTTCCAGCCATCCTCCCCGACGGTCATGACGCCTAGTCTTGAAAGCAGACAGGCCAACCACTTTGACATCCTCCACGAGGTCGTCTGGACGCAGCCACCTTCCCCAGCACGCATGAAACAGAGCTACAACTATTTCAGGCACGTATTATTTAATAACATTTTATTGAATTTTGCGTTTATTACACGCGTCCACTCCTCAATTTTACGGTAGCAGTTTCAATAATATTTTATTGAATTTTTATTTAGGTTCTAAACGTTCACAAGAAATCAGCTGGACGATTGCTACAGATCATCACGGAGGCAGCCAGGCAGGATCATGAAATGAAAACTGAAAATAGCGTTGGACGTTGAGGGCAATTTTTCAGATTTTCACTATCATTCATATTCATAGTGGATGCAACAATTTTCAAGACCGATGCAAATTAAGAAGTAGAAGGGAATGTTCATGATTTGTTTGTATCATTTGAAATGGGTGTTGCACTATAATCAATTTTTGTGGGATTAAATATATATATATATATATATAGAACATTAAATATATAGTTAACAAATTTTAAATTGATCATATGGCAGTGACTCTGGCTGTCCTATGTAATTGGACTCAGGTCCACCTATGTCCAACCACTAAATTATATTTTAAAGAATAGGCTCGCCCCATGGAACCTCCTCCTATTTCTAGTCCTCCCGACACAGCTCTAAACTTGTCAAGGGGCTGATTTAGGCTTTTAGCTCTTGCCCACCCAAACAGTAAAGAGGACTATGAATCAAGAGATACCATAGAAATCAAAATCTAATGTTTTATCGTACTTTTTGAAATAAAAAAATAGTATACATTTTTTTGAAATGGACACCATGAATTCACTGTTAAACTACGATTTCAAACATGATGATCGGACTCTTAATTAGCATTTAATTCAAACACATGCATGTCCCACATGAAGTTTGTGGCCTTGGAAGATTATCATGAGCCCTTTCAACCACAGATTTCATATTCAACCTCTCCTCATTATAAAATTCCATGAAATTAAGGAACAATGAAGATCTCAAATTCATAGTTCCCAAACCCGGAGTTCCCTAAAATCCAATGCCCCTTAAGTTGAACACCTGTAGCTGCTAGAAAAGATATTTTATTGCCCAGAGGTTGCTTTGTTCTGTTTCATTAATTTCCTATCTGGGCTGCAAAGGGGTCCATGTAGAGCTGGATCTTGTCATTTTCCACTGCAGTCTTACCTAATTCTGCCAGTTGCTTCGATCCCACCTGACTGCAACACTGACTACTTCTCTTCACTGTTTTCCAGTTTTCATACAGTGGAGATAGTTCCTGAACTATCATGGGGGCCAGTGTTTGGATGACATAAGATAGCTCAAAACAACCAAAATTATATATGATGGTGAACATCATATATAATTGTACATTCCAAAATCGATTGTAGAACTTAGGCTAACTAGGGAGCGAGATATCTAATTTTAACTGATTACTTAAGTTTATTTTTCATGAGTTTCTCTTCTTTCTTTACTATTATACTTGTTTCAGAGTTCTCACGATATGAGCTTTAACTCTGTTGCACGAAATAGTTAAAAGTTATCTCCGCATTTCTCGGTCTGCAAGTCCAACTTACCAAGAAAACATGGCGGTTTTTATTATCAAAGGAAATTAACAAAAAAAAAAAAAGGAATTTATTCAGCTTGTTGGAGACAGTGGCATCTTTGAGCAAACCCATTGCCAGAATCATGCAGCACTGCCAAGTCCCATTTTTTCTAGAAGGATGTTGTGAAAACGACGCACGCAGGGGCTTTCAAAACTTAAGATATTTGATCATATTTATTTTGAATATGGAATTATCTGTTATTGTTTAAAAGTTATACATCTTTCAGCTCAGAATTTTTTCTTTATCAGTTATGGCAGCAGCATTAGGGAAATTTGCTTTTAGAGTGTCACTTTTTACAATGATCCAAAGGACCGATCTCCCTTTTCTTATTCTATTCATATGGACTTGAGTTTTTTTTATAGACAATTATCAAAAATTATTTTATAGGTGTCATTTCGACAACATTTAACCGTCGAAAGTGAAATGTCATAATAAATAATATGCTTGGGTCAATTCTACTCTAAAGACTCATGTGTGTTTTCATGGGAGAGCTTAAAAGGACCACCCTTCCCAATGATATGCAGGGAGGGGCATCATCCTTTCACTGTCTCTCCTGTTGAAGTTGAAATATGAATTAAGACTTTTTATCTTTTTGCTAAAAAGTAGACAACTTTTTTAAGTCAAAAATATGACATTCAATAGAAGAAGCCATGTCCCGTCCTCATATTTTTAAAAAGAGAAAGTTTACTATTATCATGTTCCAAAAACTTTAATTTGACCCTTTTTTAAAAAAAATAAAAAATATATAATTCGGCCCTGATAAGAATTTTAAAAAATACCTTTCGGGACTTGATATAGACAACGAAAGTAAATGCTTGTACGTTTACTTTAAATGAAAAAAAATGGTTTCTCGATCAAGTAGGTGGGTGAAGTTTGCACCTGCAGATCTGTTGGACGTTATTATGGCAACGATAACATTACGATAATCTCTCACACACACATTGGCACATGCAAACACTATAAAACTGCGCATACACCTTGCTAAGAAATAAGAATAAATAAAAAAAATAATTAGTCGTATTTCTAGAGTTTTGTATTTGTTCAAGGCCTTGTCGTGGACGTAGAAAAATTTTCTGAAAAAATACACTTGTTGTCAAATAGATTAATGGAAGAATGTTGAGTGTTCAATATCGTCTAGTTCCAGGTTCTACATAAGCAGTTGGATGGTTAAATCTTTTTCTTTCTGTTATACTGCTCCAGATTCTATCTATGGTGGGTTACAGATCGAGTCTCGGATAGTAAATAGAAAAATGCAAACCCTGTAACCTACTCTGTCCCATTAGGAACCATAATGTGTTAAGTGGAAGACAAAACCTGCCTCTTTTTAATTTGTTTGCCGCTTTATGATACGATCGAGGTGGAGTTCCCTCGTATACTATTTTCTTCTTCTTTTTGTATGCAGGAAAGAAGAACGCACTTAGAGAAGGCCATAAACGGTGTATAATAATCCCGACAAGCTATTATTGGGTCTTTGTCTTATGGAAACCGAGAAGAGGTGGTTTTAAATTAAATGCACTCACGTCTGCCTTATATCAATGTCATGGTTATACATCGTTGTCTTTGGCTTTAGCAATAAATGCAACTTTTTAATATCTCAGCTACATTCAGAATATTGCAAGTTTTTTTTCTTTTTCTTTTGTTTTTTTTAGGAATTTAAGCTGGCAGGCACGTTCCACTTGATATCCAAAGAGAAATGCACTCTGGATGTTGAACTCTTTTGCCACTTAAATAGGGTTTTTACTCTTTTTTTTTTGTGTGTGTGTGTGTGTGTGTATGTGTGCATGATTCAAATATATTGGACACCTGATAATTGTTAGATGGTTAAAAATTTGAAAAATGTTACCGAAAACACCAAAAACCATTGCTAAAAGTATCATGAGCGATTGTTTTTTAGCAATAGATTTTTAATTTATAACTATTTTGGAACTGAAATTCATCCAAGTGAACCTTGAGGCATGCAGCTCAATGCAATATATCAAGATGTGTGTTTGTGGTGCGTGTGTGTGAACCAAAATAGCTTACACATGACCACATATAAAAAAAAAAAAAGAAAAGCTTTTCACATTTGATTAAGAAGAGTGTGCTTATATTGCTTCTCACGTTTTTTTATTTCACATATTTCTCAATGATCGTTTATTTTCATAATTGCTTTAAAAAAAAACTTCATGGTAAAAAAAGTCGGCGTTTGTCCCATATCTAGAACGTAGCATATATCGTAACAAGCAACAACATGATAATGAAGACATTCACACACTTAGATTAATCGAGTCAAACCGTGTTTTTACAGTAAGCCATAAACTGCCAGTGACCGACGAATTGAACTGTGTGGATCGCGGCACACCCGTATACTAGTGAAACGTCGAAATCAATAAAGTTGGCGGTGGATTGGAAGCGACTGCGGCTTTTGGTTACCGTCGTGAATTTGGTTTTACCACAAAGCAGGTGCATGATCACGTAGCTCTCATGAAGTCTTGTCATGATCAGAACCACCAAGATAGAAACAGAGTGAGTCCAGATCTAAAGTACTCCCGTCCTTGGCAAAAGAAAGACAGGACCAAAAAGGCTAATTAAATTTCTAGCAGTTCGCTTTATGTTTGAAAATGACGAGCCAATTGTTCAAGATAATTTATTAGCATATGGTCTCTTGCAACTCTTTATAAGATTTTACGGCTTAAGGTATCCCCTTCCCTCCCCTCTATTTGCTGCTGATTGAGATAAGTGTCTTCTAATGAAGTGCCAATTCATGAAGAAGTCACGATTTTGTGCTGCCGCCATGTGCAACAAGATGCTTCAGGGGTGATATTTTTGCGATGGATATATGGAGAGAAGTTTTTTGTGGAGATAGTTTCTGCACTCATTGTCAAATCAGTTGTGGAACCACATGAGGGCTTGTGTGGGCAGTTGTCCACACAGTCCTCCCGCAGAATTTAGTTATTTACATATGGGTTGCCCCTACATAATTTGCTTATTTTCTATGTATTTGGTGCCCCTCAACACGTGAAGGATCGATGGTCTTTTTGAATTAATGCTCTTCAGCCAAAAAAATTCCTGCTTCACTAGTGTTCATAGGTGCATGCATGTGTCATTGTCTTCCAACTTGCCTTGCCCCCACTGCAAGTAGGTTAGGTTGGTTTCATGTGATAAAATACAGAACACACACACACGGGGAGGCACCCCGAAGCATGCATGCACATGCATGTGTGTACACTCTCACACATACACACACACATCACGTAGAGGTTGCATCCATTTCATAAGCTAAAAGCCCAAAGTCAATTTTTCAGAAATTTTAATTTGGTTTGTGTAAAAATTTTGAAAAATGTAGTTGGTCTCTCACGGCTCTTTAACAAAAAAAAAAAAATCTTGGATCCGCTCTAAGTTGAATAGAAGAACCACGTGAATGTGCAAGGTGGAGCTCATACGTGGCCCGTAATAGAAGTAAGAGTGCCCCTTGCCCCTTTGACGCGTAGATAGATGCGGACATGACCAGAGGCGTTGCCTTCACTAGAAGCCCATGCCTGCATATAGACATACGCTTGCCAGATGCTATAGCTAAAGGACAAGCGACGCTACTGATGCGATATAATTAGGGCAAAAATGGTCCAAAGTATGCGTTAGGTCGTATCGAAGTGGGACTCTTGGATGTTCATCTTCTCTATTTTCTCTTTGCCGTGAGTAGAAATTCCAGCAATATCAGCTATGGCCTATAGTTTGAAGCTCGGTAGCAAAGGCAAAAGGCTTTGGTTATGGAGCACTAATACTTCAAACTATAACATTTAAACGGCAACCAATATATAAATGAGTATATGATTGTTATGTATTAATGTATAAATAAACGATTTATGTACGTCTATGGGGGCAATTGCCTATACAAGCCCATATGTGCCGCTGCCACCAGTTTGACTTGGTTGGCTGTACCAAATAAATCCAATCTGAAGCAGATAACAAGCTTGGATGAGCAGATTTTGCTCGCTTTTGTACCTTCTGAGCTGTGGGTCGTGCCGTCACTTGATGCAATGGATTTCCATGAGGACAAGAGCCATCAAATCGGAGAAACGCCACGAGTTGATCATTGTCTCGACACTTCATCCCTTTGCGATGCCAATGCCCTGTGACGAATGATATGGTCGACAAGGAACAGCGGCACCATCATTAATTTGCATGCATTTTCGCATCTGTGGCGCTCTTCTTTTTATTTCACATTCTTCAAAATAAAACGTCGCCCCCGTACAGGTCCATTTCAATAGATATGATTATTTCACTGATAACTAAATCTTTATGGCTAGAATTTGCTAGCCAAGGCAAGCAGATAAATTATTAGTGTCGGTTTCGACGATCGAATCTTTCGGTCAAAAAATGCAATGCATCGTGCTACATACGGCCAAACCGGTATACTTCTTTTTTCTTGGTTTAGGTTTAAGATAAGGACTATATAAAATTTCAAAAACAAACAAAAATCAATTCACCTCGTTCCAGCTATATAAATATATATATATAATAAATGATGACTACAGATTCACTTTTTCTTTTTGTTATTCTCTTAATCATCCATCATATAAAATTAAACAGCTCTAATTAAATGGCTATGGGACTCTAAAAAATGGCTATGGGACTCTAAAAAGCAAGAGTCATCATTCAATTTTCACACACACACAGAGTACGTGTATATATATATATATATATATAGTTTTATTCCTTTAGACAAGTTTTAACACACAAAAAAGGAGGCTGCCCAATAAAATGCATCAGGGCAATTTCAACAACATGACGAGGTCCACCAAATTCAAAGAAAAAACAATTCCATCCCTCTTAGCTAGAGGGAACCACAAATATACCGGATTTGGACATTCATTTTAAAAAGATCATAAGGTGGATATTAAATTGAAAAAATAGTAACTTAGTTGCATTTTCAAAAGACTAAAGTACCGCTTTAAAGAAGTAAAAGATTTTAATTAAAGAAACCAATTTGTTTACTTCATTGAAGGGTATTTCAATTTCTTAAAAATACAACAATATTTTTATTTTTTTAACTTAATCTCTACCATGCCAAAAAATATATTAAGTATTCAGATAACTTCACTACTGTACAATGCAAACAAACACACAACCGTGTCACAATTAAAAAACAATACGAACCACGCATACTATATCATGGAAATTGAGTTGAATTTTTGGCTTCCTCTAGATTTTGATAGGCTAGAGATCCGGACACCAATAAAATCCTCAGAGCATGGTTTTTTGTTAAAACAAAAAAAATCAGAGTTTGGTTAAAACAAAGATCAACTTTGCCTACTTTTTAGCGAATAAATAACTTGGCATTGTGGAAAAAGTTTAAAAGCTCAGACGCAATTCAGTTCAGTTCATGACTTTGCCCTGCTAAACAAATTCAGACTTCAACCTTACCAACTTCTAATACAAGAATCATGCTGAACACAAAAAATATTACATATAGACAGTAGTGAATGCGGACATTATAGAAACAGGGGAAAATGCTATATTGAATTACTAAGAAAAAAGTGTTCCAAGGACAAGGCAGAAACTCCTGGAGTGGATGACAGGTAATCTTGTTCTCTAATTATTGACCATCACTGATAAAATGACTTCACGAGCTTTCACCCAAACTTTACAATTTTGGGAGACAGGATTCGTCATCCTGTGGAGGCAAAAAACTTTCAGGGAACCATGAATTCCTTCAGAGTTCAATCGATTGAACAGATATACTCTGAAGCTACACACGTCCAAATTTTTCTATAGTAATTAAACATTATAGATTAAACTACAACAACATCAAAGCAGATTCTCTTTTGAAATATATTTGTGGTTGGGTAATATATATCCTTAATTCAGACCCCATGTCCAAGTTTCGGCTTCTTTCTTTTTAATCAACAATGAACTTGAACCCAAGGTTGTATTGTGCTGAAGAGAGGATATGGACAAGGCTACTGACTGCTAATTTCTGGTGCATACTAACATCGACATCACATCCTCAAAGGAAGAAGATGAGAGATCTCAAAATGAGTTCATCTAAACAGGAAAAGTTCCAATCAGACTCTGCAATCATATTTAAGGACCACCGAATTATTCATTGCATAAGGCCACACAATGGCATAACTAGGTTCAAAAGTCAATTGGTAGTGATTGCAACTTTTAGAAGGGCATATAGACATAGCAACACGTTGACATTGACATTATATTCATAGAGAAGAAGCATGCACCTCCGTTATCAACATGCAAATCCAAACTCGAATTTCAAGGCCACACAAAATTCATCCAAGAATCACCTTCCGCTTGACAGTATTTAAAAGGATGGATGTTGATTGGCGACTGACCAATCTTCACACAAGACATCTTCAGACTGAGGACAATGTTTCCATAAACTGCCGAGTTACCATGAAGGATTTAAGGTTCAACCTTGGGCAGTCACACCAAGTTCTGAGAAGTCTTTGGAAATGAAAATCGGATGGCACATTCCAAATTTCTGATCTTGGGAAATCTGAAGGAAAAACTTGATACAGCTATTTATTATTCAATAATAAACAATATATGACAAACAAAAGCATATGTGCACATATAAAAATAGGGCACAATGTTTAGGTTCTTTTTTTTTTCTGACAGTTAAATAGAAGAGCTGGACAAGTGAGTTTCTTATAGTCATAATTTTGTTGCAAGAAATACTAGAATTGCTGGTAGTCATAGGACTTGTAGTCTAAAGTTCATGAAAAATACAGAGGAACCCATTTCAGCAACTAAATCTACAGAAAAATGTAGTTAAATGCAGTTGAATTACCAGGAAAGGAATGACAAGCATAGCAACATCCTTGCATGAACGCAGAAGCAGTTTTTACCAAACAATATATGATAGACATGATAAATCATGTAATGAGGAAAGCTAAACTTAAATTTGCAGATAGTTCAAAAAAACAAATACTGGTCACAGCTTTTGCAAATGGCTGTCAGGCCTAAGGCAAAAGGTATGAACTTGCATACCAAAGAGCTCAGCATTTTCCAAACAGAGCTTCTCAAAATTAGCTCATGGTCAGCTAAAGGCTTTCAAACTGAAGGACGCTCAGAGATCAATATCTTAGAAATTTGCCGAACCCCAGCTCGTCAGTCAGAAAGAAGCAAGAGTGCAATATTTCAACCAACGAAACAGTGATATTACTACATGTGACAGGACCCCCAGCTCAATCTGTTTAGACCTCAGAATGAGAGGACAAGGCAAGCGCAAAACTACATTTAGTGAGACCAATTATGATGATACACCAAAGCTTGATAGTAGAGGACCAAAAATCAGCCACTTCATTCTATCAGAAGGGATCAACAGCAAAATTCAACCTTGGGACAAACAAGAGAGCAGAATTTACATCAATAGACTATTAAGCTGTTAAAAAGTTCTTCTGATTGTTGCTCTTAGAAACATTCACTGACAGCAGCAACTTCTCAAAAAAAAATGGATGCTTGTGTGACTGCAAGATATTCAGCTCCGGGAAAAGCAGCACATCAGAACTTTGCAGGGCCCTAATGGAGTTATGAACTGAATTGAACAGAACATTCTTGATGACCTTAAGGTAGAGAAAAGGAAGAAAGGCAGAAATAAGTGACAGATAAACAGGCTGACATGAGAGTAAAACCAGTTACCTGTGACATGAGGTTATGAACTTGTTCAACAGTTATTTTTGAACTGTCACAGCTGATCCTTGGAAGTTCAGATTCGTCCTGGACCTGAACCCAGCACATTTAAAGAATGGGATCAATCAAGAAAATCAAAAGAAACGGCTATGAAAATACAAACAAAACCAAACCATAAAAAGAAAATGAAGGAAGATGTTAAGGAATGGTAAAAGGAGATGCATGTAATATATGCCAAAGTGGACTACAATCATGTACCCTTTTGTCATGATGATGTGTACACAAAGGGCATTCAAGTTGGATGTACTTGTTGATGTTGGATCAACTCTAACAACTAGAGTTTCTAAATTACCAAGACCAGAAAGAATACATATTTCTTAAAACAGAGTCAAATATCCTAGAAAACCTATATCCAACTTTGGTTTGACCCCTCAAAATCTGAAGGATGACCTTCTTAACTTCAAAACGAGACAAAAGACACCCTTGTCTGAAAGCCAACAGCAATCCCTTGAAAGACCAAAACTGCTTGAAAACGAAGTAAGAACCTTAGGCACTTACAAACTGAATAACTTTACAAAGTCTCTGCAATTTGATTTGCCAAAACATGAAAATCATTGTTACCAACTCAACACAAACCACAATTTCTGCCCACCAGTAATAAGCACGTTATAGTGTTGATTTTTTGAGCCTGAATACATATTATACGTATATATTGTGGAAAATCATTTTCATAAACCAGTGCAGGGAATGCAGACAATGTTGCAGATGTTTACCCAGTCAAATGCATGCATACAAAAACACACATATATACGTATATTACAAAATCAAGTCAAAGATTTCACACAGGCAAAACCTATTTTGAGACATGTTAATAACCAACTATTTGCACATGTTCAATTGTTAGACTATCAGTTGGTGTAAGTTAAACTGTATGGAAATGTGTGAACTGCTTCAACCAAACCAACAATGGTTGAATGACATCTATATACGTGTTCTCTTGTCAAATTCTTACTTGGGTTTTCTCCCCACTTTGTTCATGAATGGAAACAGAGTTCAAAATAATCTATCATTTTTCACATGGTAATAGAGGGGGCGCTTGATGAAGAAAATTTGGGCCTCAATGAAGGCCTGCAGTCGACCAAAGAGATTGTGCTTCTTCACCAAAGCACTAACATGATCCACACTCTCAAATTTCTGCAGCAAAATTGGGCTTCCTACAGTCATAAAGCAAAAGAAAATCAATTTTACAGCAAAGATGACATTGACGATTAGGGTGTCTCTCAACTAAGCATTCATGGAGGCATGAATATAGCCGCTGATGAAGATCATGGGCTAACAGTTGTCGACATTCTCATAAGGCTGCTGACTAAGGATTTCTTTACACTTCATCCCAAACTTGGTTTATAGTTCACTCCCACACCAAGTTTGCCAGGGAGTATTGAGAGACACATTGATAACCAACTATTTGCACATGGTCAATTGTTAAGAGTATCAGCTGGTGTAAGTAAAACTATATGGGTGTGGGAACTGCTTCAACCAGACTAATAACAGCAACATCTATATAAGTGTTCCATTGTCAAGTCCTTACTTTGGTTTTCTTCCCACTCTGTTTATGAATGAAAATAGAGTTCAAAATATTTTTATCTTCTTTATTTTTCAACAAAACCATGGAACAGCAATATACTCTACAAAAGAGGTACTGACCACATAATAGAATGTTCATGCCAATGGCAAAAAGAACATGCCTTTGTGGAAATCCACGCAAGGGCATTAGCTACATACACAATCCAGACAAGTGGCTACTCAACATTTAACAACATAAAAATTTAACCACTCCACCAGAAAATTTACCAACTAGCATTGTGATAACCTGAATGAACTTGCAAGAAAGCCAGCAACAAAGTGAAGAATTTACCTCCCTTTTCCTTTTGAGTTATAGGAAAAGATCTTAGCCGTGAATGGGATAGGTGGTTCTCTGTTTGTTCCAATTTCTCCGATGCGCACAAGAACAAAAGGAAAAAAGAAACAAGAGCATTACACTATGATAAATAATTTGACTTAAGTGTAAATTTGATTCCATGACGAAATTAACTGTAAAAAAGAAGAAAAACAAAAAAATACAATAAATTTATTTTTTACATTTTTCGTTTATCTCTTTTTTTCCATTAGTATCATGATATTTTTGAAAATATCACAAAATTTGTGACACTGATATATATGTGTGTGTGTGTGTAAATGACTCTTTAGTCCTTCATAAAGGTTCATTTCAACATTTAGAGCAAGAGTTTGTTGTTTTATTTTTATCTCTCGTTTGATGTTAAGCATTAAAAAATTAATTTACCCTTAAAAATAATAAGGCAAATAAAGTTAGACTTACATTAACCATTAAAGGACTTACATCACAATGATGCCCCAAAAAGTTCGACATAAAGGCCTTAAAGAAAGGATACGTTGGTAACTATATTTGCAGCATTAAATAAGAGAGTAAAGTAAAATGATACAAAGCTCTACTTTCAAGGCCCAAGATAAGCATTATGAAGGTAAAATATTTGAGCATTGTACAGACTATTAAAGTGCAGAAGGGTTATGGATTATGAATATTCCATGATGCAATAGGAATTTGGAGAAACCAGCATATAGAAAGAAGATTTAGCTACATAAAAGAAAGAAAAAGAGGTGAACAACAGAAACATGTAACACAGGAGCTAGGAAGAAAAAATCCACAGTAATCACATTAACAGGTATTTGGCACTCACCAAGATCTGAAATTTGTCCTGCAACGTATTCCCTGTTTCCCAATAATGGAGAAGAAGAAAGGGTATTCACCCACTACTTGTTCCATAGGATACCTAGGAAATGGGAGTCCAGAGAGGAGTTAAAATATGTTATATAAAATGCATAATACTGTAAAGACAAAGAAAGATATGAGTTAGTAATAAATTTCGAATGTCATAAACCAAACAGTCAAGACAACAAAGAAATAGCTGTTACAGGAACACAGAATATTGTTAGAATTCTTAGAAATACAAAGTAAAATGAGAACAAAAGCATCTGAGCTAGCCAAAAGTACCTGCTTACAGTGATGTCCAAAATCTTCAATTTTGTTCAGAGGATCTGTCTGAGACAGGTTCATTAGGAGGTATGTAGCCCTGAGGGTATGTTCAAAATGCACCAATCTCTACTTTCCCAGCAGAGATGATCCGTATAGGGTCTATCACAAGCTCACAACTGCCAAGAAGGGTTCCAGACAACCAACCACATTTTCACCAGCCTGTGCAAGAGAGAAAATGGAACTAATTTCATACAATCATCAAAAGAACAGTAAAGCGGAAGAGAACTTCTTGAAAAGGAATTTCTGAATATATCAAGAAAAATAAGCTAGGATAAGTATGTAATGTAACTTCAAAACATATTTACGCAGTTTCAACCTTTCCAAAGGGGATTGGCAAGCAAACAACAAACATCATGAATGTTCAGAACACATAGTGAGGGTGAATGAATAAACAATGCACATGAGAATCTTTCATGGGAACGCTGTAGCAATTGAAAAGTGACTCATTGCCTTAAACAAGAGAGTCGAATATGATAAATGAGGGCATCTCACAGGCAAGTATTCTGTACCTCCTTACCATCAGTTGGACACTAAATACTATCCTCTCTCCATATATTCAAGCAAAATAACTTAAGAATCTGTCAAAATCATTAAACCCTCCAGCCTCTTCTCCCTTTTCTTCCATGCTCTGTTACCTTCCACAGTAGACCTACCACAGAATTAATAAATAGCACAACTGAAATTGATTTCATCCTTCTGTGCACATCCTTACCAGTCAGATGACAAAAGAGAAGAAAAACATCCTCATTATGCACAAGTAAGACTAGCAGAATCGAGCACGTCGTATAAAACATTTACAAAATTCAGAATCTAACTCAGATATATTCTTATTCTTGATAAGCCCCGGAAAATTTGAAACTGCAGCTGATCAATAAGTATTTCTAGATAGCCTAATGAATCGTTTACATAAAAAGTAACCAATAAATGTTCGTCGCCGATTTGTTTACTCCTTCAGTCCAAACCCGTAATGGTCCTACTTAAGATGCATCAAATATTCGAACAACCATACAAGTCATTTTGATAATCAATATCTCCATTTGCATGCGCCATGAAAGAAAAAAGAAAAGCAACAACAAAGGAGAAAGTCACAAACGATGAGGCATACCAGTTTGTTCGTCTGTGAATAATCAACCATCTACTCATAAGCATCCGCCTGCGCATTCACCTAGTTCCGGTCCCTTCCGCAGGGGGCGCAAACGCGTCCAAGACGATTATGGTATCACCGTCGGTCTTACCCTGCATCAACCCCATTACCTCGATCGTCCCTCCAAAGCGTGCACGAACCACCATCTTCAGGAGCGCCAATGCGGAGATTTAATCGCCTTCTTGAAGTAATGCGGGTCGTTGTTCCACGGCTTCTCTTTCTGCGTTCTTTGTCTGCAACGCCTTGTCGTAGAAATAAAATGGCGTCCGACTCCAGCACCTCCATATTCACAACGTTATTCTCCAAATCCCACGTCTGCTGAGCGTCAATGAAGGACCCATCTGAACACAGATAGGACGATGATGCCCTGTAAAACGAGCAAAACCACAGACCTCCAGGATAAAGAAAACGGAAACATACCCGAAAAACAAGAAGATCGAGGGATATATTCATTTTCACCAAGAACGTGTCCTAAACAGCAATCGATAGCGACGACAGGTTACTGCTGTGCTTCAAAGATCGGCCGGACGGAAAAACTTGAAACCGCGAGATCCGATGGCGGGAAAACGATCTCCGGATGATTACGGAAGCGGGCAGAACGTCTTATAGAAGCTTCCCGACGACGGAACGAACCGGACCGGGACGGGACGGTAAACTCCAAATTCCCATCAGCATTCACCTCGCAAGCGGCGAAAAATTTGAGGGCAAAAAGAGAATAAAAATGAGCGAGAAATAGTTACATTTTTTCGGAAAAATTCTCAGAAAGTTCTGACAGTGAGCAAGCAAAAGTTCTTACTAATACATCGAAGTGCAAAGATTTATCTTCATGTCTTGCGAACCGCCGACAACTATTTCTCCAACTCGTTCCAAACTACCCTAAGGAAAATTTCTAGCAGCCAAGAAAAAGATTGTTGTTTAAATCTATCTATTGTTTGAGTGAGAACGTTTTTCGCACAAATTGATAAAATCGGTTGAATCTACAAAGAAAATTTTATAAAAACCATACCTCCGTCTTTGAAATACCTTTATTAAAAGCGTTTTGACTACATGGCTTCAATGGAGATCCTATTGCTTCTTAAATTTACATTCATTCCTCGACTTCCATGACTACATGGTAGCAAAGAATTTAGCACTTCTTCTTCATTTCTTCACCATCTCCCCAAGTTATTAACAGCGGCAGAGCTAGAAATGTTTAGTTGAGGGGCATTGTTAATGCATCAAAAATTTTTTTTAAGGGCAGTCATATATACATAATGAAAGAATCATGAGGTATCAATGTAAAAATATTCAAACTTATGTGGGCGGGTGTGGGCATAGGCCCACACTAGCCTATATGTGCCTCCATCACTGCAAGTTAGCAATCTTGATTGCATCCGCCAAGTTTAGTTTGGGTCAGGCTTTCTCCGAGTACCAAAATAAACAACCGATCTCTTGAATATTGGCTTTATCTATATCTGCAAATAAATAATATGCCATTTTCCAAACTCTATGATACTTTCTTTAACCACGTCTCAATTAGCTTAAAAAAATTGTTGGGGAAGACATCCAACTAGGGTCACATTCATTGTTGGCTTCCAACATAGCATTTGCCATGTCTGACTACGTCACACCACAACTGCATGATCATTAACTATCCTTAATGAGATGGGTGTAATCAGGGGCAAAGTAAGGTAGGGCTCGCATGGGCCCATTTTCTTTAAAAAAAAATTACATGTAAATTTAAAAAAATTCACTTGTTCTATATAAAAATTTTGAAAAATGATATTTCGGCCCTAATCAAAATTTAGAAACTTTAATTTGGTCTGCCTCATGAAAATTTTTTGGCTTTGGTCTTAAGTATAATAGATAGAGTGGAGGCTAATAGGCAGTCACTATTCACGTCAAAATCACATTTGTGTTGCAAAAGAAAGCGGGGAGAAAGAAGTGAAAGAGGAATGACCACCACCGGTAAGCATAATAACACTAAACGCATATATGGTAAGGGAGTGAATGAGCCAAAAGTGAGGGTTTGTATGAAATACTCATCTTGCTCACCCCATGAAGAAGTCATCATGGAAGAAGTTTTCCTTTGGCGACTGAGAATTGGTTAGGACAGTGTAACAAAATCTCAACCGGAACTTTCCGTTCCTGATTTCCGTTTGACGGAGTCATGACTTCGTATTTGAAACATTTTCTCGTCGCCCTTCACTTTGTATGCTACAAGTCTTCCTCGAGCAGTAACAGTTAAAACTGTTTCATGTTTGATGGTGTCCGAGCTATCATGATTGGAACACCGAAATTCCTTTAATGGGGACAAATTTTAAGTTTATTAGTTATATGACAGAAAAACGAAAGCTTTCCAAAAGAAAGATTATATTGTATTAACAAAATTAGGCTTATTTTTTATATTGACTTTAAAAGGTAAAATGCGAAAATTCTCTATTGATTTAACAATTGGTTTTTTAAAAATAAATTTGTAAGTCCTTTGGTTGACCACAGAAAATTTTAAGTGTATTTTTTATTGTTACCAATTCCATAGATGAGTTTCCGAAAATTCTTCAAAAGAAAAGAGTGGGAGGTTCATGTGTCCTAAGACAAAAATGTGCAAATACACGCTACAAAAGTACGTAACTAAAATATTTAACTACTGATTTCGACTTTACAAGGTGCAAACTCTAAAAGAAAAATAAGAAAAACTTAATATTTTAAAGTATAATTTGTTTAAACAATCTTTTTTTTTAGTTACACAAAAAATACCTTGATTTTTTTTTTTTTGCGTGTGCAGGTACTTCACCACTAATCGGCGATCTAGTAATATTTTATGAGTACCCAATAAATAATCCAAAAATTAAATTGAAATATTTTCTGAGCTGGAGAGTAGTCCACGGTAGAAAAGAAAAAGTAGTGGAATTTAAAAAATCTCCACTGGAAATAAATAAACGAAAAGGGAGGAGTTTGAAAGAGGAAGTATGAAAAATAAGTAGTGTAACAGAAAATAAAATCAGTTTGGGTAAACAAATAGTTACTGAGAAAAAAAAGAAATGTGAAAGGTAATTTATCATTGGTTTATGTATTCATGTTATTGAAGTGAGATCTGAGTACGCAAGAAAATATATGAATAATATCTCTAATGAAAAAATAAAAAGGAAGAAAGAGAGGAAAATGTGGGTGCAAATATGTGAAAAGATACTAATGCACAAAAAAAGTGAAATGAAGTACTGAATTAAAAAAAAAAAAACCCAATTCAAGATAAACAAAGGGAATGGTGTAGAGGAAAATCTATGATAATTACTGCTGACCATTTTACTTCCAAATGAAGTATGAACAGAAATGAGCGTGAAAGAAGATCGTATTTATGATCATTTCAAAAGTCAGATTTTGAAAAAGGATGAGAAAAGTTTATAGAGAACAACATGCTAAATTTTGAGGCACACAAATATCATGACATTTCCTCTTAAGTTGATTAATTTTATGAAAATTTTGAACGGGCTCCTAAAAGATGAGGGCGACTTGGGTGGTAAAATGCTATAATAAATAACTTGTTCTGCCTCAAAGATATGTTCTTATTTGGAATTAGTGTTATGGGTGAGGCAATGAGTCATAGGCATGTTAACGGATGGTCATTAGTTAGTATTTTAATTCGTTTAAAAAAAGAACACAACAAAATTTGAACTTAATTCAGGGTCTTTGACTTTCGACCAGCTTTACATTCTCCTCTTTATGTTCGCTGGCCACTCTCGATCAATAGCGAGCCAAAAATTTGTGGCTTGAGGAGCATTAATAGATAATGCCAAATTTGAAATCACGTAAAAAGTTTCAAATTTAAGAGGCACCTATATGTAATAAATTAAGTTATGTAAGAACACTAATATATAAATAAACTAAATTGTGTAGGTCGATGTGAGCAACTGCCGACAAGCCCACCCTTGGCCTGGTCACTGTTCTTAATATTCCATTAAAGGATGTTTGACAACATGAATACTAACAGTGTTTCATGAATGTCTTTAAAATTAGAGCATATCGATGGTACAATGCATTTTAGTGTTCTATAAATTGATCTCAATATTTGGGATAAATTTATAAAACATTATGTTCCTATTCATATTATCAAACACCCCTTTAAGAAACATTTGGTAACAGGAATACAACGGATTTCACAAACACTACATTTCATACCCCTTTAAGGCAAGAAAGTCTGATATGGTTCCTTTTCGAGTCAGTGGGATTTCTCACTACCCAATAGAAGGTCGAACCCTCCACCCAACCCTTCTTCTATCTATAGTTCATTTTACAGTATTCAATTTTTTTTTTTTTTTGAATAACAGAAACAGCCAAAGGAACAATAGTGACTAGCAGTGACATGCTTGTGGGTGCCTCGGATGACTGGAGGCAAGTTCCAAACAATAAATAAAATAGTTGCTACCTGGTACTGAGCAACTCCTGGTCTTAAATCTAACCTCTTAGGCAGGTCGGGTCCTGTTCTCGACTTGTTTTTTTTAGATTTTATTTGCCATCACCAGTTCCTGCTCTGGCTGTTTGCTCTGCAACGCTGTCTCCTGCCATGAATCAGCAATCAACCCAATGAATTTCGTCTACAAAGATCTTCCTACTCTGTATTCACGGTTGGTTATAATGAATACCAATGCATTGCTATTTACATACGTTAAACGTTATTTTCCTTATTCATGGCAAATAAATGCTTCCTTGTCAAATTTTTCTTGTGATATAATATGTTCGATCATTATTCTTCCAAACAACATATGGTGTGCCTTCAACCAAGTAAAATACCGAGAATTTATTTGCAATATTTTCTTTAAAGAACTTTTGGAAGGAAGAATGCAGTCTGTGTTTCGGCAAAACATTGTTTCTGCATGTGTTTTCTGTATAGAGAGGGAGAGAAAGTCGACGAATGCTAAATGAATCAATTACTTCATCCCTAGAGTGTAGGCAGTGGCTTTGATGGGTGTGTCTTTTAGCAACCCCAATGCTTGGGAAAATCATGAGCCTCCTTTCCCCCAACAAATCTTTGGGCCTAGCACAACCCCAAGCTTTATCTTTAGTAAGGCAGCTAATGAGTACTGAAGAACTACCATTGGAACCTGATCAAATCCAGCGGCATCATACCCTTATCTTTGTTAAAGAGCCACCAATCATTCTACTGCAACACAACCTGTCATGGTGAAGGCCACTTGGGTGCCACTACCATCTCTAAAGCTGTAAGCTTTTTGATTCTCATGAATCCTGTGAAGCCAGAGCCAACCCACTGAGCATGCCAGTTTATCCAAGTTCAGTTGATCAACACCTTGTTAATGTGTATCTGAATCATGTTCTTATATGGGGACCTTCTGTTCAGGTCACGAACAGTCGCAGTTGCGATTTTCAATAAGCGACTCGATTAGACAAGAATTATAAATGTAGATGATGCTTGCTTTTATTATAAGGAACATGGAAAAGAATCATATTATGCTTCTTCTTCCTTTTTTTTTTTTTTTTGGTATTTTGGACAACCACCATTAAGGGCGCTGACATGAATGGCATCATTATTTTATTATCTTCGTTACCTTTTAATATTTCCACAGGAAATTATTGGCATTAATGATTCAATAATAAGCTAGGGCTTTTTATTTTAATGAGAGGATCAAAACTCTGCAACCAATGAACCTCTGTGACATAGAATGGAGCTTTACCATCGAGACTGCATGTGTAAAATGACGTGAAATTGATTTGATATTTGCATCATGCTGAACTTTTGACTTTGCCAGCAACAAGTGGCCTCCAAAAAAAATCATTGTGGCGAGCACTTCAAGCTTGATGAAATCCACCATTGCTATCATTGGCTTTGACTGCTTTTGCTCTGAGCCTAAACCATGCAACAGAAATCAGATTCAATCAGCAGATTTATTATTCCTGGTAGTCAAATTCCAGGTAAGTGATAAAAAAGAGCGGATCTTGTCAATGAATCTTGGCATCCTCGCCTAAGAGACTCAGGGAATGAGACCTGTGGAATCTCATGCATAATACAGATCAAAAATGTGATCGATCGGAAAAGTTTATGTTGGGAGTCTTTCTCTAAGGACCTGTTTAAGTGCATGAAACTTCACTGTAGAAATGAAACTTTAGTTCAAACTCAGTGGAAAGTTCCAACTACAGACAAACACGGAACTTTAGTGGAAGAAGTTTTGGAGCCATTATGGAACTTTAGTACTAACAAAATTCTTCAGAAACAGGTGGAACTGTAATACTGGGAAGAAATTTTTTGTCTGTTAACTTCTCGATGCTTAGAAGAAAGGTTCATTGGAATCGAACAAATAGGATAAATGAAGGGTAGAACAAAAATTCTACGAAAAAAATGTACCTGGTATTTAGTTCCAGGCATTCAAACGTTACCTTAGATATGTTGGAGAACAAAATCCAAATCCAAATAGACTTCTATTAAGATTTTCCTCCTGTTCGTGAAGCAGATCCACAAATGGTTTAACAGGAGGGCATCAGTCATCCTGGTTCAAAGTCACTGTGCCGATAGACAAAAGTTCAACGCGGGGAGGTCCGGATTTGATGGGACTCATTTTCTAAGCCAATAATGCTCTCGGTGGATCAGATATGGATCTTTCCCTTGTCAGGTAGCTCCATCCAAGCTTTGGATTTTTGGAAATACTGACATCGCCCTCATGAAACTCTTACTTGTTAAATTTTGCTTCAATGGTGCCCATCCCCCCTCATGTGACCAACACGTCTTCTAACTTTCAGCCAAACCTGAATTACTGTTTTCCCAGAGACCTCAAAACCACAGCACCCCCAAGAATCGACACAAATGGTTTTGCAATGTAAGATACAAAAAGACAAATCAAAACATGTCAAAAGTAAATTTGCATTTTCTTTTCTGCATGGCCCACAGTGACTTTCTTTTTTTTTAACTTTCAGAAATAGCCCCTACCAGTCTGACATCCACTATAGCTGCATTTCTTCACTTTCCCTTTTCAAGTTTGGTCTTACATATATATATATATATATATATAAAGAGAGAGAGAGAGAGAAGATATGTGGACTTCTCCATCCAGGTTTGGACGACGAAATCTTTCAACCTCCCAGCAGTACATTAAGCGGTGTATTTACTCTTAAGCACGTATGCTCGATGCAATGCATAGGGTTGCCATGATTAGACGGAACTCAAAATAGGAAGAGAATGTGAACAATCCTTTGTATGTCCAGGCGCAAGGTGCAAAAGAAAAGACCTTGAAAACTAAGAATGCTGCTCATATAATAAGGGACCTCGTATAGATGGGACAAGTCATTGCAGTGATGATGATAAAGAGCTTCAGTAATAAAATAAAGGGCTTCTGGTTATCATTGTTTAGCATGGGGAAAAGTTGTTTTTTCTTATTCTTTTTCACACTTTGCCTCTGAATTTGCTGTTGTTTTCAGTCGATAAAACTAAACAATTGGTACTGGAGTTTCAAAAATGATGAAGAGTACTACATAGCTTAGCTTACTGAAGCTTCTTTAGGGGGGGTCTTGCTTAGGAGAGAGAGGCCATGACAACCTGCATGTGAAGATTTAATGTGCCAAAAATATCGGCACATGGCCTATCCACTGTTATTATACTGATTTTGACTGTCGGTAAAAAAAAAAAAGAAAGAAATCAAGTCCAGTCCAGTCAAGAAAATTAATTGGCGAATATCATATTTATCATTCCCCAGACTCAACTTCCTTCTGCTCGATTTTAGTTAGAAAATAATATAAAAAACAGGATCATATCTGCAGTCTTTGGCCCCATTTTCTCTAAGTTTTAATGCGTTTGGCCGTTACTCCCTCTCTCTCTCTCTCTCTCTCTCTGTATGTTCACACCAGAAACTGTCATGTTAAGCCTAAACCGCCAATAAAGTTCAGCAGTGGAAGAAACATCCATTCAAACCAGGCGCACTGTAACGCTCAAAGCATTCAAGCGGAAAGGCCAAGTGACAGTGGAACTCTCTCTCTCTCTCTCTCATCCTTCTGTGAGGCAGATGTACAGATGAAGAAAGACAATGATAACAATCTTGATTTCTTTAATTTCGATCCTATACGAGTCGGACTCGATCGTATAGAGAAAACAGAGACGACCGACCTTCACAAACTCTGATACCCATCTCCGCTCACTCACAGAGTGGATATGGGTTCGGTTTGAAACAGTTCAAACTAGCATGAAAATGACTAACATCCATGCACCTAGCGTTTTCTTTTACAACTAACACATAACATAGAATATGACTGTACGCAGAGTAACTACTTCAGCTGCAATAATGCATGCCTGAAAGTCTAAGCAGCTAATTCTCTGAAATGGAAGAGGAGGAGGAGCAATAAGAAGAGGAAATCTCCATTGACCCGTAATAGAGCAGCTCCTGTATCATCTGTTCAATGTCCTCATCATCCAAATTTTCATAATTCTCAAGCGCTATCTCCTTCCCACTGCCTTCATCCCCATTGACCCCGTGTGGTTCGGCGACCCCTTCGCGGCGCCCGTTCCCGACCTTCTGCCGGTTCTGACTCGCAAGATAGCACTTCTGCAGCTTTGCTGTTATGCTTGCCGAGAACGCGCTTGGGCCAGAAGAATTTGGATCCGGTGGGAAGTTTGTTCGAGCCAGAGGGCCTGACATCAGACGAGCCGCTTCATCATAAGCTCTCGCAGCGTCCTCCGCCGTCTCGAAAGTTCCAAGCCAGATTCTTGTCTTCCTGCAATTAGAAGAAGAAGATAACTCAGCAATTCGTTCACATGCGCTCAAAGTTACTGCATTTTTGTGCAGAAGGGGTTGAAGGACTTACAGCAAAGGGTGTCTGATCTCAGATACCCAAGAGCCCCAGTGCCTCTGCCTTACACCTTTGAACCTCTGTTGCCTTGCCATGGATGAAACTTGACTTCAAAGAGCTCTTTCTGTTTGGTTTTCTCTGTTTCTGCTTTCTTCTAAGGCAGGGAGACCTGAATGCAGTGGTGTGGGGCGGGGGGCGAGAGTGAGCCTTTTGTAGGCGAGAAGTTGAGATTCTCTTTACAAAGCTGGGCACCGCCTTGTTAAAAAATCCCATTTTTCAAACTGATATAACTGTCCATGTGTCCAAAATGACAGAAATACCTTTCACAGATATGCCCTGAACTCAGACCATCAATGGCGACCCACTAAGGCTTTCTCCAAGAACTGATGTGAACCAAATTCAGAGTCCTAAAAGACAAGCGCTTCTACAGTAAAGTGGGTCCGTTGATCATTCCTTTATAAGATTCAATACAGGAGATCAACCACAGTGATCTTAGTCATCTGTTTGACGCCTCTCTTCAGTATGGGCTACCGGATAACTTGATCATTCCTTTAAGATTGAGTACAGGAGATCAACCACAGTGGTCTTAGTCATCGGTTTGACGCCTCTCTTCAGTATGGGCTACCGGATAACGGCACCGCCTTGGGAGATTTTATGTTGAGAAGGGTAGCATTGACAAATATGGAAGCATTTATTCTTGGGGCCCAACTCATTTGTTTTCACCATGTGGAAGTGTAGCATGAGTTAATATGGGGGCTACGATGCCTTTAATGCATGTTGCCTTTTTTTAGTCATTTATCTGTTGAAAATTTAGACCTTGGAAAAAGTTAGCAGAGGAGAGGGGGCATGGACCGTCTGCTTCTGGCCAGGAAACATCAGCAAAACGCTAATTTAAGACCCTCGAATCTTCTCTGGTTCTGTTCTCCTATCAATATTGGTAATGAGAATAACAGTGGATGATAAATGTTGATCATCATGACGACAGTGATATATAGATTTAGCGTGTTCCTTGATTGCATTATGAGCGCCTGGGAGTACAGTGCCTGAGCATATGGCACCCGGCTCTACATTCAAAATTGAAGTGTGCACCGTTCCTATCGTTGCTGCCAAAACAACACCGGACCCCAGAGGCAAGGGGAATGGAGGGCTTTCTGGCCTTTTTTTTACCAACCGTGGATTGTTAACCTCTGGCTCATCCAAAATATATATAGATGATGGATTTTGAGTGACGGACTGACCCAGAAACCCTGGTGTTTCACATCCTGCTCCATCTTGATCGCTATTTACTGCGCCACCCTTCTAACAGTTGAAACAAGGAAGATGCTTAAGAAATAGGGTGCATAAGTGACCAGAAACCAGACCAATGACTGCCATCACCAATCCTGCCCTTGATTGAGCCACAAACCGTTTGACATATATTCAAGTTGCCTGGTAACTATTTGGTATGTCATAAATGCAGTCTAGCCCTACCCAGGCTGCTGTGCCATGAAGGTGGACCAAGTATTCAAGTTCAACCATTGTTTGAAGCTCTGGTTCAACCAGCACCTGTCATGTGCCTTGCCACTTCTTGTCAGGTGGGCTGGGCCTATGTGTCTGCGGCACATGTTGCAATACACATGGTGGATGCTGGTTCGATGTAGCCCTCCAAAGGTATACGAATTTAAGTACCTCAGGAGCTCAACCAGCATGGAGTAAAATCTTGGATGCCAGTAGTTTGGAGCCTTCTCAAGATTTTGAGGACACTGTGCTGAAATTTTGTGATACTTGGTAACACGACTCATCACAATTATAATTTCTATTCTTCCTTGCCGAAGCTGCTGTTTGCAGTTTGCTGTTACTTAACAAAATGTTTTGTTCTAAAGCAGAAACTTATTGTGCAACTTCCAAGGACTTAAAACAATTACAGCAGTGAATGGGTCAGGGTGATACTACGTATATTGGCTAGAATTCCAAAGCTGATGTCTAACCCATGTTATTTTTGTCCCTTCCTTTTGGTTTTAATGGTTGAATAGAAGCTCAATGAATGATAAAGCTATCGTTCCTTATAGTTATTAGGGGAGGAAAATGAATATAGTATTCTTCATGTCAGCAGATCCCACGTGGAGCCAAGGGCAGAAGCTCCAATTCCTGTCAAAGCTTCTCAAAATAAAAGCCAATTTTTTAATGAAGAATAAGCTTGGGAACTCAACATGAACACATGCACCCATCTTCAGCCCACATGAAATGCTCTTCCTTGCCCACACTTTCTCCTTTGTTTTTCAACGATCAACATCACTTCCATTGCCGCGTCATTTCTTTCTGCAAACCCGAGTCTGTGGGAGATAACCGATCAAATTTGACAAGCTGCAAAACACACCTACCATTCTCGAGCACAATATACTCTACCTGTGCCTTACACCGTATGTGCTTTTTCATAAAACACAACACAAGGAAAACTGTTGATGAACATATTCGAGTTCATATAAAAGTAGCAATTCGAGCTTTTGCTACTGATCTTGACATATGAAGACCTATGAACCAATTCAATGAATCTTTTGCAGCAACATTTGTCATTAAAGCTCCCCGAGGGGGATTGGTGCAATAACGGGGCAGGGGCTGGTAAACAATCATCTTCCATTTCAAACTTTCATGGCATCAACTCTTTGTTCTGCCAAAAAAAAAAAAAAGTATCGATCGAAGCATAGCAAACTCATCATGTCAAAGCACCGGAAACAGCCATGAAGATTCAGGCAACAACTTTTCCTTCCATCCACTAAAAAAACAAATGTCTTTAAAGGTCATTAATTAAAAGGTCATTTCCTTCCACACACGCACCCCTTGTAGAACGTAAATGAAAAATTTTCGGTCGTTTTGTATGTCGGATGCCCATACACAATCAAAAGACCAATATGTTGGCAGCAATTATCTCTTATCTAGAATGCCAATTTGGCAGCGACATGGGGCCTCGCAGAATTTTTCACCAATCTGAAAAACTTTGACCAAAGTCTTGTTCACATCATGCCAATCACGTCCACGAAACCGCCGCAGCAATTGGTGGTGCCTCTCAGGAGCTATTCATGAAATCATTGGTCTTCTTCCGGTTTTTTTTTTTTTCCTTTTGAACAGCAAAAGGTTGAGCGTTTCATTGGAGTTGTTATGGTTCTGACAACATAAGGGCCACTCTCATGAACATGGTCATGTTCCATGTGAGGCCAAAAATCCCCTTAACCACTGACATCAATCTATTTACATATAGTTTTGTTAATTAATTTCCCCTATTTTTGGTCCCCCCCAAGCAATCATCACTGAAACAAATCAAAACCAAACTGCATCTTCTTAAATCAAGCTGCCCCAGTTACCTGTCTCCAAGTGCGCAAGTTGGAGAGGATTCCTTCGAAGCATTCCCTTGTTTTTCGTTGCTTTAACCAAGTTGTGTTCAGTCAGGTTCCTATCAGCCTATGCCAAGGACTCGGCTATTGAACTCTCCCCTTTATTCGTCTTAAACTCCAATCCCTTAACCAGGTCCAAAGAGCTCTTTCTGTTCCTTTACAAGGAAAACCACTGCTTTGGTTTTTCTGACGCCCTTATAATAGCGTAGCTTTCAATTCACTCCCACCATGTTGGGATAACACAGAGTTTAGGTATTGAACGTTTAACCGCTTTCGACTCGAAAGCCTAGAGTCAACCACCTGGTTAAGCCACGAGTATAAGGAGCTTTCATTGGGGAACAACTTCCTCTTTGTATTATTGCCCAAAATGAAGCATCTCACCGTGGCTTGATTTTTAAATAGACCATACTGTAAAGAAACCTGAATGTCCTGAACAATAAGCATGTTACCATTAACTCATGTTAATAAACATTTCAGCTATCATTTGGAAGAATAAGTGACCGTAATAAACAATATTAGATTCCATTAGGTCGCTCAGTAGGTAAGCTACATGCACACGGATACTCTGTGGGCACCGTTTCCATAAATCATAAACGATATCTTAAGCGGAAGGCACAGAGCGTATGAAACCTTGCAATCCCATAATTATAAAATACGGGAAGGCACTTCTAAACATGTGCCCCTGCGCTTTGTTCATTGAATTCTAACAAAGTTACAGAAATCTTTTCTGGTTTTGCCTTTTTTGTGATTAGAAAAGAAAGGTTCGTAAAGCATGCTTTCTTTCATTTTCCATCTTCTGATTAGGGGCACTTATGAGCATGATCAAGAGAAACCCGGCACCTGAAACCACATTGGTCGCTGCCCACTAAGGACCAACATCTCAAAATGTTAATCTTTTGATGTTCTAGACCCAAATCCAATTTGCAAAGAAGATTTGACCAAGTTCAGATAACACCAAAAAGAAGTTCAACTGTGTTGGTTTTGTAAGTTCTTATATAGAACGCAGCAAGAGAACTTCCTTCATGTGCAACAAGAGAATCCAATGCATACACAAAAACGCGTTTCTTGGAGGCATATGGGCCCAAGCGCGGAGTGCACTGGGGATCATCGCTGCAGACAGTGAGTTCCAAATGAGGCAATGCACAGGAGACAAAATCCAATACCCACCGACACATCACATGGCATTAGGAGCATGAAATCAGCCCACGCGTCGGGCCCAAAGAGATGCTGACCTCAGTTTCTGGCCGTTTGTAAGATGGATTAAAGGGCGTACAAGTAAACCGGTATGGCCTGGATAACATGGCCACATCCTCTGTATACGAAATTCATGCAAAGAAAATTGAATCTAGCTATGGTAGGGGCACTGGGGAGGTTTGCACAAAGAGACAAGTTGAAAACGGCACCGTAGACAAACGCATCCAGAAAGGTACCTGTGGTTTTTTTTTTTTGGGATCGCGAGATAAGTGTACAATGTATATGCATGTTCACGTAAAGATGTCAAGTTGAAGAGACGGATCCGTTGTCTGAGCATTTCATAGAGTAGTCCTCACAAGTGAAGAGACAAGCTCTGTGGAGAGACTCACCAAGGGCTTTCCCCTTGAAAGATCGCTTGTTATTGAAAAAGAAAAGACATCAAAAAGTGCAAATCTTTAGGCTGCAGTCAAAAAAAGTATCACTTGCCTAAAGAAGTAAAACCTGTCATATAAATTGCAGCATCTGAAAACCAGAAACTCGCTGCGTTTCTTAAAATCATGAGGTAGTTGGCATCATGACGGCAGTAAAACAGAGAATCAGCAAGAAAGTCGGTCAGCTAGATTGCCTTTTTGTAGTTGGATCACTAATCGTTCAAATGACAACATTGTTGCGGCTGGGCCAGCAGCACTTACCCCCGTCATCCACAAGTAATCCGCTCGGCTCCTGTCACTAAAACCTTCAGGTCCTCTAAGCCTACCAAGAAGTAAATCCAGCTTTTACGGATGGAAGATTGGAACGTTTCATAAGGTAATTCTGTAAAGCTCTCAAGCTTCCTCAAATGAACAGAGGCCTTGTGCGCTAGTGAAGTGCTCAACTATATTCCAAGTAGAATTTTTTTTTTTTTTTTGCCCTTACTGTGTATTAGAACTTATAAACTTCAAATATATAACCACAAAAAAAGTTACTAATAGTATCTAAGAGTTTACATTTTCAGTCACAAAAAAATCATTGTAAGACCTTCAACATAGAGGCCTGCCTTTCCACCAAAATCCAATCAAAGAACTATGCAATTATACAGCTAGCTAGCTTTCTTTCTTTTATGGTGAACCAATTCTACTAAACATGTATAGATGTAATACAGTTTGATTCAGAATCACTGAAACATATCCAAGGCCTCCCAAAAGATTGCTTGGTTATAAACAGCATGGTACCTTCTTGAACACTAAACTGAGCTCCTGCCTGAACATGGTTTACTCTCTTGCCATCCTGCTCACGCTTTATCTTCAATTCTGAATGCAAAGGAGAAGCAGCCCAGTTCTCTAAACCAACCTTTTTCATCTCTAGCGCAATAGTCCAGTCTCCACTTTGAAGAGAAAATGCACAAATGACCTTCAACCAGTTCTCCAGTTATGGAAATCCTGCTTTGAATCATATCTTTCAAGCTCAACTGAGTTTTACTATGAACTATTTTCCAAATACTTGATAGTACTGCCTGGAAAAAAGTCACCTGTTATAAATCACCTTTGAGTTAAAATTATGGTCCCTCCATCGAAGTTGCTCGATTGAAGTTGAGGCACCGTCACTTGGTTGAAGGACCTAACTATTTCAGTCCAAAGGTTTCCATCAAGGCTGCAAGAGATGAACAAATGGATGAGATGACTATCACTTGTTAGACAAAGACAGCATTGGCTAGCACAAGAGATGCTCTATGTTTTTAACTTTTCATTGAATAGGGTGCTTATCCTATACAGCTAAAAGGAGTTCTTGAGAGTGATGGAACTTGTTCCAGATCAGTTAGTACTAGCCTCTCCTCTTGGAGGCACTTTCTCAATTAAATCAAGGCTGACTAACAGATCTAGTTTGAAATTCCATGTTTGTTGCTCAATCTGGAGAATGGATTACAATCTAATAAAGCCATGAATCCAGAAAATCACAGGCCTCCAAACTTTCTATATCTAAGACGTGCTCTCTCTCTCTCACCCCACTCTCCTCTCTCCCCCCCCCCACGCACACGCACACACACATTCGCTGTTTTGGACCTACTTCATAGAACACAGTGCACTCATGTCTCAGATATACAATGCATGTTCTATGTCCATCATAAAGTCTACGGCAACTTTAGTATCAAATGCATAAGCAAGGTAAGAAAGTGGCGTCCATTTGCAATTTATCACATCAATCTAGCCATATCTAGAGACCATGCTTGAGAAATCATGATCAGCTCCCAAACCAAACAGTCCCATGGCTTTGATGGAGCTGCAACCTCGACATAATTTTCAAATTGACAAAAGTTGACTACAAATTTTTGCCCTAATAAAAGCCAAAAATACAGAGCCACCAATCTGATTCACTGAAAGCTCAACAGGACAACATATTCAGTTAGAAGTCTGGAAATATATGCATTGCAACTCCAACAGCTGATATAATGTTGCTGGTGCTTGCTGTGAGAAAAGAAAGGACTATGAAAGGAATAAATAAACCCCAACTCTTAGAAACATATATTGTAGGTAAAGTTCTCAATCCATTAGAGGCAGTACCCTTTACAATAAGTACATGGATTCCTGTTACCCTTTACTTCATCTATCAAATGGCACAAGCATTTCACACACACAGAGAGAGAGAGAGAGAGCACGTTAAATTAGTAGCCATGATTGACTGCATGAAGAATCAACACGTTATGTCAGAACAAGCATCTCAATGAAGATTTTCAATTAATTTTCATAAATCTGAAACACAGTATCTCGTTTCTGCCTTTAACATTGTTATCAATATCTCTTACAGACAAGTTTTTCAATCTTGGTCTTTAACTTGCATGAATATGTAACCAATGGTTGCATAGAAATGGCAGAAGAAAATGTGTAAACATTTTTCATCAATGTAACACTTTCAGCCAAACCACATATATCTGACATCCTTCTCCATTATTTTTTGTTTCATTGAGTATCTTTCTTTAACTTCCACATGGTACCAGAGCAGCAAATTTTTTGTTGATCAGCTGATTGTCAAGCTAGTATTTCAATGTTCATGCTATGCATTCTTCAGTAAGTTCCGAATGATTGTGTTATATTAGAGGTAACCAGTTTTCCACCCAATCCGACAATTTCAGATTTATTGCCCAACACAGACTATTTTAATATTTGCAAGTGGAAGACTTGCTTCGTTCAAGGGAAGTGCAATTACAACAACAGATACAGTCAGTGATGATTTTCAACTATAACTTGTAGAGATATGACAAATATATAAAATTGCATCCTCATTTTAAGATCCTTATTATTCATAATTTTTGCAGATCTGCATTTTACGATTAGGGTCTTCAACCTGTACGCATCTATCCCAGTTAAAAACCCCGATATTGGGAAACCCATCTACAACATATATCAATTACAATCTTCAAGATAGAGATCAGATTTAAAACTGTTAATCAAAGTACAAAAGTTTTAATTGCAAGCTTTTGCAAATTCTGTCTTTTTCTAGTAGGCTCTAATACTTCCCTTAACGGTGAAGAATGAAGAAAAGAAGTCCTCATCCGGGCACTAAAATCGACATCATGAGTCGACATAATACCAAATAACTAAACCTGGGCAAACTAAATCTATGGTTTTTGTATATAGCATGGATTTGAGATCTATGCTACTAAGATCCCTTGTTTTCCCTTATTTTTACAAACTACGGATCTTACGTGGCAAAACCTTTTAAGCAGCCTCAGATTTGAGATCCAAGACTATCAAATATGGCCTACGAGAATTTTAGAACCATGAATTAGATCACAAGTTGGTCTAGATCTACAAGCCAGATTATAGATATCCCACTTGTAAATTCGATGGATCCAATAACTCACATACATCATACACCTAAAGGAACAAATCCAAATCCTAGATCCATACCAAATTTGATTTTATAACCACTATATTTTCATGAAAATTTATGCATTTAATAATTAAAAAAAAATTCCCACACATTGTTATATACACCAAAACCATGAAGATGATTTTTTTTTTTTTTGTGCATGGACTTTTACTGTATCTCCATGTTCCTTTTTTGCAATTTTGATGATATAATCTTTTTGTTACATGTCTTCCAACATGCTTTCAACATTTTTGATAAAAATCCGAAATAGTAAAAATTGAAGTCAGATAGAGTTGGGGTTTTGATGGCAATCCATTCATGATGATTGCAACTCCATCAAAGAAGATGGAGAATAGATGGGGGGAACTAGGAAGAACAACCTCCGCCACCAACCCACCACCATTTCATTATGGAAGGAGATGGATCTTCCTCTCCTCTTTCATGATAAGGGTTACCATTTAAATTGGTAACTTCCTCCTGAATGAAGAAAGAGGAGAGACATTAAAAAATGTCTCCTACCTCCTCTCATTATAAATAAACATATCAAAAGAAAATAATAAAGAAGCGCCAAGTTAGTTAAATTTGTCGACGTGCTCATGGCCTATTTAACACCATATAAGGCGTGACATGTGTTTTAAATAATACACACACACAAACAAACGTA
This sequence comes from Nymphaea colorata, assembly GCF_008831285.2. Classification (NCBI taxonomy): domain Eukaryota; kingdom Viridiplantae; phylum Streptophyta; class Magnoliopsida; order Nymphaeales; family Nymphaeaceae; genus Nymphaea; species Nymphaea colorata. The sequence continues at coordinate 16,068,006 of NC_045140.1, forward strand.
TAATAAGTCGTCCATATTCCATACAGTTTTTTATTTTGTGTCGGTAGGTAGTTTTGGACCTTAGGTGTTACTGAGTACACCCAAATTGCATGCAACCCAGTGCATTGGGTCAAAATCCAAAGACACCCTAAAGAACCTTTGGTGAGCCTAGGTTAAACCAAGCCACTCTATGTTGTTATGCACAAGTTGTGGTGCCCGTGCAAGCACTGCAACACATGCAGGTGTTGTAGCATGTTGGCACACCGAAGATCAAGATTCAAGAGCCTTTGTATTAAGCAGCAGCTTTTGCTCCGTTTTCAATCCCCAAAACACCTTATGTTGCTCTATGGCATATCAAAACACCCAATGCACATTCTAACTCTCAATGGACCATAAAGATCAATTTAAAAATAATGATAATAATAATAATGTATCTTTTATCGTTTGCCAGACCAGCCCAAATGGATCCATAATCAGCGGGTCGACTGTACTCAAGCCTGACCCACTAGAAAGTCTTGATTTTTCAAGAAAGGAACCTCATACTTACAAGGCCAGGAATGTACAAGGATCAGGCTGGGTCCAATTTAAAATTTAGTTGCGTGCTGTAGCAAAATCATTTTGCTTTCAAGTTGTAAGAGGCGTACGCCTCAGTGCCCTTTGAGGTGTTTTTAGAAAACGCCTCCAAGTGCAAGGGTGAGGCGCGCAAGCCTCAAGCATCCCTAAAGTGTGCCCCTCGTGCCACAACCCAAAGCAGACTCTTTGCCTACTCAAGGACTGAGCCATTTTTATGATTTTTAATTTGAAAACTGAAAAAATAAAAATAAAAAACTCGTCCACTAAAATAACTGGGTAGATAATATTGGCAGGACTTTACGTGCATAAACTTATTAGTTCGGAGTATATCCACATGCAAAAGCGATGGGAAAGCGCGCCACAGCACAAGCCTCGCGAGAAAATGTGAAGCCCTGACAGGCATATTTCTGGAAATATCATCCGGGACCTTTTTTTCGTCCTACGTTTGATGGGGAGGAATTTTTTTTTTTTTTTTTTAACTTGAATTTTTATTCCAGGACAAATGTGAAGGAACCGGACACAGATTTTATAAGTACATAGAAACCTCGAAGTTTTCGGGCAAAAGAGGTGCAGGAGGTCTCTCCGGTTATCACAGCTTGTACTAAGTTAGCAAAATATTTTGTAACTCTGTAACTAGAACCTCTTTGCTTCTGTTGAAAAAAGGCACAGAAGAAAAAAAAAATCATGCACATGGATTTATTAACCATCAATTTGTTGTACATGTTATACCTTATGTGTAGATATTTATGAAGTATATTACAATTTACATGTTACAAATCCATTTGCATATGATTTTCATAAGTCAATATTTGTTCATTTGGTTGTTCTGAGTTGAATCATGGAATAGACAGTTCCCATTTTAAATTGGATGGGTGGGATACTCATAATTGGTCTTGAAATATACTTGAAAAGCGAATGTCCCAGTTATCCATGGAAATCATGAACTATGGATCCAATAACTCAAAATCAGACAACTATATCCACATTCAAATAAAATTGATAACGTGCAATATAATTCATAAATATGTATGCATGAAAAGAACACATAGATATAGCATGCATAGAAAATGATAATTAATGAATAAATGTGCATGAAAAGCCATTGAAAACTCAATACATCGCACATGCACAAGAAAAGAATCATTTTCATGGTTTTCGTAAATAACAAATATAGAAACAAGTGGGAAAAATTTTAGAGTATGTTCGGATAACACCCAACAAATGTTGTTTTATGTGTTACCCAAACATAGAGACCAAGTTGCAAAAATTAATTAGAAAACCAAGTTTTAACAAAACCTGATTTTCGTAAAACGACTTTTTGAGAGGGTTTCATTTATTTTTTTCCAAAATGACGCTCTTGGTCCAACCAAAGCACATCCAAATGTCTTTGAGCATTTTTCAATTCCATAAAGCATCATAAGGTACTCTATCAGGCTAGTACGGAGCATAACTTAAGGCTCAATGCAAAGAGTCACGATCCCCATCTTGCGATATCAGCACCTATGTGCCGCAGCATCTGATTAACAACATAGATTGGGCCATTGAACATGGGCTCACCCAAGATTCCACCAATTGCATTAGGGTTTGACCAAGTACATCAAATTGCAAGCAATCTGGGTGTAACATAAAACATGCGCATCATCACACCTAACATGAGGTCAAGCAAATAGAGAACATACCAGAAAAATCCTACTATCTTGCACCAATCATGGACTTCACCAAATCAAATCTTAAAAGTGGTCTTACCTTTATGTCCCCACAAAAGCAAGTCAATTTGGTGGCTTGGTGAGTCCGTGGTAGTCACATAGATGTTAACACAAACAACTCAAATGTGGCATGATGTGCCTTTTGATCGCAAGGGCGACAACAACTTTTTATCATTGGAATTTGGAAATACCAAGTTGAGACATCGTTTAGGGACATTTTGGCTGAAGGAGAAAGAGGGAGTCGTTTCCTACCATCTTCCCTTTTCCTCACTCATGAGGAAATTACCATTTTCATGGCAACTCAAAATAAATGAGGAGAAGGAGCATCCACCTCCTTCCCTCATGAATAAGAAAGGTAAGATTGATAGGTTATTAAAACTTAAAGAACCAAATCAAAGACTTCATGTTAGTGCACCAGTTACGATAAACAAAGTAAAATCTATTCCTGCAACAAGAAGCGATAAAAAATAACAAGAATCTATGTTCAACCAAGCTTGAACTTGAACAATGCCATCTAACACTTGTCCCACCAGTTACGAACTGAAAAAAGGGTCTTTCAAATCCCAATTGGAGAAATAATCTTTTATAGAAAATAACTTCAAATCGCAAAAGCACAAAACAGGAAAAAGCATAGATTGCTTCCACCAATCATGGACTTCACCAAATCAAATCTTAAAAGTGGTCTTACCTTTATGTCCCCACAAAAGCAAGTCAATTTGGTGGCTTGGTGAGTCCGTGGTAGTCACATAGATGTTAACACAAACAACTCAAATGTGGCATGATGTGCCTTTTGATCGCAAGGGCGACAACAACTTTTTATCATTGGAATTTGGAAATACCAAGTTGAGACATCGTTTAGGGACATTTTGGCTGAAGGAGAAAGAGGGAGTCGTTTCCTACCATCTTCCCTTTTCCTCACTCATGAGGAAATTACCATTTTCATGGCAACTCAAAATAAATGAGGAGAAGGAGCATCCACCTCCTTCCCTCATGAATAAGAAAGGTAAGATTGATAGGTTATTAAAACTTAAAGAACCAAATCAAAGACTTCATGTTAGTGCACCAGTTACGATAAACAAAGTAAAATCTATTCCTGCAACAAGAAGCGATAAAAAATAACAAGAATCTATGTTCAACCAAGCTTGAACTTGAACAATGCCATCTAACACTTGTCCCACCAGTTACGAACTGAAAAAAGGGTCTTTCAAATCCCAATTGGAGAAATAATCTTATAGAAAATAACTTCAAATCGCAAAAGCACAAAACAGGAAAAAGCATAGATTGCTTCCACCAATCATGGACTTCACCAAATCAAATCTTAAAAGTGGTCTTACCTTTATGTCCCCACAAAAGCAAGTCAATTTGGTGGCTTGGTGAGTCCGTGGTAGTCACATAGATGTTAACACAAACAACTCAAATGTGGCATGATGTGCCTTTTGATCGCAAGGGCGACAACAACTTTTTATCATTGGAATTTGGAAATACCAAGTTGAGACATCGTTTAGGGACATTTTGGCTGAAGGAGAAAGAGGGAGTCGTTTCCTACCATCTTCCCTTTTCCTCACTCATGAGGAAATTACCATTTTCATGGCAACTCAAAATAAATGAGGAGAAGGAGCATCCACCTCCTTCCCTCATGAATAAGAAAGGTAAGATTGATAGGTTATTAAAACTTAAAGAACCAAATCAAAGACTTCATGTTAGTGCACCAGTTACGATAAACAAAGTAAAATCTATTCCTGCAACAAGAAGCGATAAAAAATAACAAGAATCTATGTTCAACCAAGCTTGAACTTGAACAATGCCATCTAACACTTGTCCCACCAGTTACGAACTGAAAAAAGGGTCTTTCAAATCCCAATTGGAGAAATAATCTTTTATAGAAAATAACTTCAAATCGCAAAAGCACAAAACAGGAAAAAGCATAGATTGCTTCCACCAATCATGGACTTCACCAAATCAAATCTTAAAAGTGGTCTTACCTTTATGTCCCCACAAAAGCAAGTCAATTTGGTGGCTTGGTGAGTCCGTGGTAGTCACATAGATGTTAACACAAACAACTCAAATGTGGCATGATGTGCCTTTTGATCGCAAGGGCGACAACAACTTTTTATCATTGGAATTTGGAAATACCAAGTTGAGACATCGTTTAGGGACATTTTGGCTGAAGGAGAAAGAGGGAGTCGTTTCCTACCATCTTCCCTTTTCCTCACTCATGAGGAAATTACCATTTTCATGGCAACTCAAAATAAATGAGGAGAAGGAGCATCCACCTCCTTCCCTCATGAATAAGAAAGGTAAGATTGATAGGTTATTAAAACTTAAAGAACCAAATCAAAGACTTCATGTTAGTGCACCAGTTACGATAAACAAAGTAAAATCTATTCCTGCAACAAGAAGCGATAAAAAATAACAAGAATCTATGTTCAACCAAGCTTGAACTTGAACAATGCCATCTAACACTTGTCCCACCAGTTACGAACTGAAAAAAGGGTCTTTCAAATCCCAATTGGAGAAATAATCTTATAGAAAATAACTTCAAATCGCAAAAGCACAAAACAGGAAAAAGCATAGATTGCTTCCACCAATCATGGACTTCACCATGCTGCAAGGATATTTTAAAATCGAACGATGATGCAATCTTGCAATTGCACCCTCACTTCCCTTCAAATGTATTTCCATGTTTCTGTGATATCTTTGTTACATTTGTGATGTGGCTCATATACTAAATGAACTTTTTTTCATGTGAAGGACATTTACTGAAACCAACACATCCACCAAAGTAATGAGTTGGGATCGACACTTCTGCGTGGTCTATTGAAAGGAAACGAAGGTTGGAGTCAACTAAGATCCTAGCCTGTACATCCAAAATGGGTTCAACGTGTTTGGATATTTGTCACTATTTCGGACTAGGGTGCAGACTACATACCAAATCCAGATCCCAATTAGTAGTCACCATATCTTTTATAGTTTGCCAGATCAGCCTAGATGGATCCATAATCAGCGGGTCGACTGTACTCAAGCCTGACCCACTAGAAAGTCTTGATTTCTCTAGAATGGAACCACATACTTACAAGGCCAGGGATGTACGCAGATCACGCTGTGTCCAACTTAAAATTTAGTTAGGTGCTGTAGCAAAATCATGAAGTTGTAAGAGGCGTATGCCTCAGTAAACTTTGAGGTGACCAAAAAATGAAAATAAAAAACTAGTCCACTGAAATAACTAGCCAGCTAATATTGGCAGGGCGCAACAGCACAAGCCTCGTGAGAAAACGTGAAGCCCTGACGAGTTACGGGCATATTTCAGGAAATATCATCCGGGACCTTTTTCTCGCCCTACGTTTGATGGGGAGGATTTTTTTTTTTTAAACTTGAATTTTATTCCACCACCAAAAGAACTTTCCTCCCCATCAAACGTCCCCAAGCGATTTTAATTTCCGTAGTAAGAGGAAAGTAGCCGTTACGGTCTGATTCTTTACATCATGTGTTGTACGTCGTTATTACGCATGCGTGGGTATGTGATCGTGCCCAAGGATTTTGAGAAAGGTCACAGGAAAAATGTGAAGGAACCGGACACAGATTTTATAAGTAGACAGAAACCTTCGAAGTTTCCGGGCAAAAGAGGTGGAGGAGAAGGCCTCTGCGGTTCTCACAGCTTGTACTAAGTTAGCAAAATATTTTGTAATGGGATATCTCTGTAACTAGAACCTGTTTGCTTCTGCTGAAAAGAAGCACAGAAGAAAAAAAAAATTCATGCACATGGATTTATTAACCATCAATTTTTTGTACATGTTATACCTTATGTGTAGATATTTATGAAGTATATTACAATTTACATGTTACAAATCCATTTGAATATGAATCTCATAAGTCAGTATTTGTTCATTTGGTTGTTTTGAGTTGAATCATGGAATAGATGGTTCATTGTTTAAATTGGATGAGTGGGATACTCATAATTGGTCTTGAAATATACTTGAAAAACGAATATCCCACTTATCCATAGAAATCGTGAACTATAGATCCAATAACTCAAAATCAGACAACTATATCCACATTCAAATAAAATTTATAACATGCAATAGAATTCATAAATATGTATGCATGAAAAGAAGAACACATAGATATAGCATGCATAGAAAATGATAATTAATGAATAAATGTGCATGAAAAGCCATTGAAAACTCAATACATCGCACATGCACACGAAAGGAATCATTTTCATGGTTTTGGTAAATAACAAATGTAGAAACAAGTGGGATCAATTTTAGAATATGTTAGGATAACACCCAACAAATGTTGTTTTATGTGTTACCCAAACATAGAGACCAAGTTTCAAAAATTAATTCAAAAACCAAGTTTTAACATTTTACTGATTTTTGTAAAAAAACTTCTATTGAGGGTTTAGTTTATTTTTTTCCAAAATGATGCTCTTGGTCCAACCAAAGCACTTTCAAATGTTTTTGAGCATTTTCCAATTCCATAAAGCATCGTAAGGTACTCTATCAGGCTAGTACAGAGCATACCTTAAGGCTCAATGCAAAGAGTCACGATCCCCACCTTGCGATATCAGCACCTATGTGCCGCAGCCTATGATTAACAACATAGATTGGGCCATTGAACATGGGCTCACCCAAGATTCCACCAATTGCATTTGGGTTTGACCAAGTACATCAAATTGCAAGCAATCTGGGTGTAAAATAAAACATGTGTATCATCACACTTGACATGAGGTCAAGCAAATAGAGAATATACCAGAAAAATCCAACTAACCTGCTTCTTGCACCAATGATTGTCTTCACCAAATCAAATCTTAAAAGTGGTCTTACCTTTATGTCCCCACAAAAGCAAGTCAATTTGGTGGCTTGGTGAGTCCGTGGTAGTCACATAGATGTTAACACAAACAACTCAAATGTGGCATGATGTGCCTTTTGATCGCAAGGGCGACAACAACTTTTTATCATTGGAATTTGGAAATACCAAGTTGAGACATCGTTTAGGGACATTTTGGCTGAAGGAGAAAGAGGGAGTCGTTTCCTACCATCTTCCCTTTTCCTCACTCATGAGGAAATTACCATTTTCATGGCAACTCAAAATAAATGAGGAGAAGGAGCATCCACCTCCTTCCCTCATGAATAAGAAAGGTAAGACTGATAGGCTATTAAAACTTAAAGAACCAAATCAAAGACTTCATGTTAGTGCACCAGTTACGATAAACATAGATTGCTTCCACCAATACCTGCTCGACAAATATGAACTACAGCATAATTATAGCCAATTTCTTGTGGTACTCAAAGAAACAAGTTTCTAACAAGATGGAAAAGCAGGACGGCCATAACTGTTATTCTGGTAGGATAATCACATTTAACCGATTCATATGGCAATCTGTCATGAGTTCAGTCAGGTACCGGCAATTTCAAACTTGAAACTACACATAGAACTAATACCTGCATGCATATGAGTGAGCCCGTGCATATGAAGCATCTTATAACGTAAAACACTTTTCTTCGAAATTATTTAGTCATATGTGAAACCCTAAAAAAACTGAACAAGAGTGTAGGTGAATAATGGAAGAGCATTTTTCTGCTTAAATCTGCAGTGTTGGCAGTGATGGAAGTACTTTTAGCAAAAAATATGTAACAGATGCAAAAATAAACAAAAAAATCCACTACAGAGAGCATCTCGGGTAACAAACAAGCTGAGCAAAGCCAAACACAGCACAATTCACCGAACAGCAGAAGAAACCGAACCCACCTTGACGCCCGAAATAAGACGGTATCTAAAAAACAAAATCAATTCTTTAATTCCTAGAACGCGCTCAAGTTCCTACCGAGCACAAGTTCCTACCGATACTGGGTTAAAGTAGGCAAAGACCAGCAAAACGAAGGAATAGAAGGTCCCACTCATCAATGCCCTAACAGACAATAATTCATGTAAAACACAAACTAAAATCCGTACATAGTACATCTAGAAACCAAAAATAATCATTGGCAGGTACGAATTGGCAAAGAAAAATCGACGGTTTAATTGTAAAAAATCTGATGCATAACTAAAAACCCAAAACAACAAACGATTTTAACTAGATGGCCATGCATTGGTTGTGTCAATCAGTCAAGTCATATATAAAATTTCATCCAATTGACATTTTTAACTTGATGAAGGGGACGTTGTTTCATCAAGATCCATGAACAGTTCCTAAGTCACACGGGACTGTTTACCCCCATGTTGTACGGGGTTCATCGTATCTTATGCGCTCATAAAGAGATGATCACACATAACATCCTAAAACAGATTAATATATAGAAATTTTCAAATTTGCCACGCAATGGTTGTGTAAATCTGTTAGTCATTTAGCTCAATTGCATCTAATTGACAATTTCAACTTTATGGAGGGGACGTTGCTTCATAAAGATCCTTGAGCAATTCCCAGGTCTCATGGGACTGCTTAACCCCTTGTTGGACGAGTTTCATCATATCTTTTGTGCTCATAATGAGACGATCACACATAACATACTAAAACTGCAATTGCATCGATGCATCAAGTTGGCCATGCAATGGTTGTGTCAATCTGTTAGTCATTTATTTCAATTGCATCCAATTGATATTTTTAACTTGATGGATGGGACATTGCCTCATCAAGATCCTTGAGCAGTTCCCAGGTCTCACGGGACTGTTTCCTCTCTTGTGGTAGAGGGTTCATTGCATCTTTCGCGCTTATAATGAGATGATCACACATAAACTCTTAAAACTGACCATTATACCAATGCATCCTGTGGGAACCGGAAAGTGAGAGAGGTGTACACGCCAATCGGTAGATAAAAATAAAAGAAAGGGACAGATTGAGATCAAGAGATCAAAGAGGAGATTGAACATTGATGGAGATAGAGAGAACGTACTAGAAAAGCAGGGAGAGAGAGAGATCAGGAAAACTCCTGCGAAGTAGGGAGCAATAGATAACAAAATGGGGAGAGATTAGATGAAAATAGGAAATTAGATTTCTTATAGAAAAAATTGCTCAACATAACATGCGCTTGTGGTCATGCAGATATTAGGAACGATACCCCAATCCATCAACCAGGAAACGTCGTTGTGCGATGAAATGTTGCCACTGGCTGTGATGAGGTTTGAGGAGGTTGGCCCAGCAGAGGTTTGAGGAGGTCGGCCTCTTCTCAAAACCATCTCAAAAACTTGTCTCTCTCTATCTCTCCTGTCTCCAACAAAAATCTCGTGCGTAAGCCGTCATTGTACCAATGCATCAAGTTGGCCATGCAATGGTTGTGTCTATCAGTATGTCATTTATTAGAATTGCATCTAATTGACAATTTCAACTTGATGGAGGGGACGTTGCTTCATCAAGATCCTTGAGCAATTCCCAGGTCTCATGGGACTGCTTAACCCCTTGTTGGACGAGTTTCATCATATCTTTTGTGCTCATAATGAGACGATCACACATAACATACTAAAACTGCAATTGCATCGATGCATCAAGTTGGCCATGCAATGGTTGTGTCAATCTGTTAGTCATTTATTTCAATTGCATCCAATTGATATTTTTAACTTGATGGATGGGACATTGCCTCATCAAGATCCTTGAGCAGTTCCCAAGTCTCACGGGACTGTTTCCTCTCTTGTGGTAGAGGGTTCATTGGGGACGTTGCTTCATCAAGATCCTTGAGCAATTCCCAGGTCTCATGGGACTGCTTAACCCCTTGTTGGACGAGTTTCATCATATCTTTTGTGCTCATAATGAGACGATCACACATAACATACTAAAACTGCAATTGCATCGATGCATCAAGTTGGCCATGCAATGGTTGTGTCAATCTGTTAGTCATTTATTTCAATTGCATCCAATTGATAATTTTAGCTTGATGGATGGGACATTGTTTCATCAAGATCCTTGAGCAGTTCCCAGGTCTCACGGGACTGTTTCCTCTCTTGTGGTAGAGGGTTCATTCCATCTTTTGCGCTTATAATGAGATGATCACACATAAACTCTTAAAACTGACCATTATACCAATGCATCCTGTGGGAACCGGAAAGTGAGAGAGGTGTACACGCCAATCGGTAGATAAAAATAAAAGAAAGGGACAGATTGAGATCAAGAGATCAAAGAGGAGATTGAACATTGATGGAGATAGAGAGAACGTACTAGAAAAGCCAATGTTATCACTGGCGTATCGTATCGCGTATCGGTCGGGCCGACCTATACGCCGTATCGTAACGTATCGTAAATGTATCGTAACGTATCGTAAAATTAATTTTTAATTTGTAAAAAATATTAAAAAATTATAAAAAAATAGAAAAAAATCAAAAAAAATTTAAATAAATTCGAAAAAACAAGAAAAAATCAAGAAAAATGTATTTAAAGGAACATTCATCATTCATGTATATGAAGTATGAACTATGAAGTATGAATATGAACAACACATTCCAAAATAAGAAATCAGACATTCAAAAATCAAATAACATACTAAGCAGCCGAAGAGTATTCGATTACATCACAATTCATAAGTTCAGAAGTCAAAACATACAGACATAGTTATCATCTTTCATGATCCAAAAAGCCCTCTTTCTCCAAGCTTTCCACTGTGCCCTCTACGAGAAAGAAAGCTATCTCACGGGCAAAACTTAAAGCAAATGAGGAAAATCTCTTCCTCCCACGTCTCTTGCAATGTTTAGAAACAAGAAGAGAGAGAGAGAGGAGCATATCTTTTGAAATAAAATGAAAAAAAGGGGCCATCGGACCCTTTTGCCATTTTTCCCCCGTATCGTACGATACGGGGGTGTATCGACCGTATCGTACGATACAGTGCCCGTATCGTGCGATACGGGCGATACGTCTACGATACACCTCCGTATCGTGTATTGTAGGCGTGTCGTATCGTTTTTGTTGATACAGACGATACGTATCGTACGATACGCGTCCGTATCGTACGATACGGATAACATTGAGAAAAGCAAGGAGAGAGAGAGATCAGGAAAACTCCTGCGAAGTAGGGAGCGATAGACAACAAAATGGCGAGAGATTAGATGAAAATAGGAAATTAGATTTCTTATAGAAAAAATTGCTCAACTTAACATGCGCTTGTGGTCATGCAGATATTAGGAACGACACCCCAATCCATCAACCAGGAAACGTCGTTGTGCCATGAAATGTTGCCACTGGCGTGGATGAGGTTTGAGGAGGTTGGTCTCTTCTCAAAACCATCTCAAAAACTTGTCTCTCTCTATCTCTCCTGTCTCCTCCAACAATCTCGTGCGTAAGCCGTCATTGTACCAATGCATCAGGTTGGCCATGCAATGGTTGTGTCTATCAGTATGCCATTTATTAGAATTGCATCTAATTGACAATTTCAACTTGATGGAGGGGACGTTGCTTCATCAAGATCCTTGAGCAATTCCCAGGTCTCATGGGACTGCTTAACCCCTTGTTGGACGAGTTTCATCATATCTTTTGTGCTCATAATGAGACGATCACACATAACATACTAAAACTGCAATTGCATCGATGCATCAAGTTGGCCATGCAATGGTTGTGTCAATCTGTTAGTCATTTATTTCAATTGCATCAAATTGATATTTTTAACTTGATGGATGGGACATTGCCTCATCAAGATCCTTGAGCAGTTCCCAGGTCTCACAGGACTGTTTCCTCTCTTGTGGTAGAGGGTTCATTGCATCTTTCGCGCTTATAATGAGATGATCACACATAAACTCTTAAAACTGACCATTATACCAATGCATCCAGTGGGAACCGGAAAGTGAGAGAGGTGTACACGCCAATCGGTAGATAAAAATAAAGAAAGGGACAGATTGAGATGAAGAGATCAAAGAGGAGATTGAACATTGATGGAGATAGAGAGAACGTACTAGAAAAGCAGGGAGAGAGAGAGATCAGGAAAACTCCTGCGAAGTAGGGAGCAATAGATAACAAAATGGGGAGAGATTAGATGAAAATAGGAAATTAGATTTCTTATAGAAAAAATTGCTCAACATAACATGCGCTTGTGGTCATGCAGATATTAGGAACGATACCCCAATCCATCAACCAGGAAACGTCGTTGTGCGATGAAATGTTGCCACTGGCGGTGATGAGGTTTGAGGAGGTTGGCCCAGCAGAGGTTTGAGGAGGTCGGCCTCTTCTCAAAACCATCTCAAAAACTTGTCCCTCTCTATCTTTCCTGTCTCCAACAAAAATCTCGTGCGTAAGCCGTCATTGTACCAATGCATCAAGTTGGCCATGCAATGGTTGTGTCTATCAGTATGTCATTTATTAGAATTGCATCTAATTGACAATTTCAACTTGATGGAGGGGACGTTGCTTCATCAAGATCCTTGAGCAATTCCCAGGTCTCATGGGACTGCTTAACCCCTTGTTGGACGAGTTTCATCATATCTTTTGTGCTCATAATGAGACGATCACACATAACATACTAAAACTGCAATTGCATCGATGCATCAAGTTGGCCATGCAATGGTTGTGTCAATCTGTTAGTCATTTATTTCAATTGCATCCAATTGATATTTTTAACTTGATGGATGGGACATTGCCTCATCAAGATCCTTGAGCAGTTCCCAAGTCTCACGGGACTGTTTCCTCTCTTGTGGTAGAGGGTTCATTGCATCTTTTGCGCTTATAATGAAATGATCACACATAAACTCTTAAAACTGACCATGATACCAATGCATCCAGTGGGAACCGGAAAGTGAGAGAGGTGTGCAGGCCAATCGGTAGATAAAAATAAAGAAAGGAACAGATTGAGAACAAGAGATCAAAGAGGAGATTGAACATTGATGGAGATAGAGAGAACGTACTAGAAAAGCAGGGAGATAGAGAGATCAGGAAAACTCTTGCGAAGTAGGGAGCAATAGATAACAAAATGGGGAGAGATTAGATGAAAATAGGAAATTAGATTTCTTATAGAAAAAATTGCTCAACATAACATGCGCTTGTGGTCATGCAGATATTAGGAACGATTCCCCAATCCATGAACCAGGAAACGTCGTTGTTCGATGAAATGTTGCCACTGGCGGGGATGAGGTTTGAGGAGGTTGGTCTCTTCTCAAAACCATCTCAAAAACTTGTCTCTCTCTATCTCTCCTGTCTCCTCCAAAAATCTCGTGCGTAAGCCGTCATTGTACCAATGCATCAGGTTGGCCATCCAATGGTTGTGTCTATCAGTATGTCATTTATTAGAATTGCATCTAATTGACAATTTCAACTTGATGGAGGGGACGTTGATTCATCAAGATCCTTGAGCAATTCCCAGGTCTCATGGGACTGCTTAACCCCTTGTTCGACGAGTTTCATCATATCTTTTGTGCTCATAATGAGACGATCACACATAACATACTAAAACTGCAATTGCATCGATGCATCAAGTTGGCCATGCAATGGTTGGGTCAATCTGTTAGTCATTTATTTCAATTGCATCCAATTGATATTTTTAACTTGATGGATGGGACATTGCCTCATCAAGATCCTTGAGCAGTTCCCAGGTCTCACGGGACTGTTTCCTCTCTTGTGGTAGAGGGTTCATTGGGGACGTTGCTTCATCAAGATCCTTGAGCAATTCCCAGGTCTCATGGGACTGCTTAACCCCTTGTTGGACGAGTTTCATCATATCTTTTGTGCTCATAATGAGACGATCACACATAACATACTAAAACTGCAATTGCATCGATGCATCAAGTTGGCCATGCAATGGTTGTGTCAATCTGTTAGTCATTTATTTCAATTGCATCCAATTGATAATTTTAGCTTGATGGATGGGACATTGTTTCATCAAGATCCTTGAGAAGTTCCCAGGTCTCACGGGACTGTTTCCTCTCTTGTGGTAGAGGGTTCATTGCATCTTTTGCGCTTATAATGAGATGATCACACATAAACTCTTAAAACTGACCATTATACCAATGCATCCTGTGGGAACCGGAAAGTGAGAGAGGTGTACACGCCAATCGGTAGATAAAAGTAAAAGAAAGGGACAGATTGAGATCAAGAGATCAAAGAGGAGATTGAACATTGATGGAGATAGAGAGAACGTACTAGAAAAGCAGGGAGAGAGAGAGATCAGGAAAACTCCTGCGAAGTAGGGAGCGATAGACAACAAAATGGGGAGAGATTAGATGAAAATAGGAAATTAGATTTCTTATAGAAAAAATTGCTCAACTTAACATGCACTTGTGGTCATGCAGATATTAGGAACGATACCCCAATCCATCAACCAGGAAACGTCGTTGTTCGATGAAATGTTGCCACTGGCGGGGATGAGGTTTGAGGAGGTTGGTCTCTTCTCAAAACCATCTCAAAAACTTGTCTCTCTCTATCTCTCCTGCCTCCTCCAAAAATCTCGTGCGTAAGCCGTCATTGTACCAATGCATCAGGTTGGCCATCCAATGGTTGTGTCTATCAGTATGTCATTTATTAGAATTGCATCTAATTGACAATTTCAACTTGATGGAGGGGACGTTGATTCATCAAGATCCTTGAGCAATTCCCAGGTCTCATGGGACTGCTTAACCCCTTGTTCGACGAGTTTCATCATATCTTTTGTGCTCATAATGAGACGATCACACATAACATACTAAAACTGCAATTGCATCGATGCATCAAGTTGGCCATGCAATGGTTGGGTCAATCTGTTAGTCATTTATTTCAATTGCATCCAATTGAGATTTTTAACTTGATGGATGGGACATTGCCTCATCAAGATCCTTGAGCAGTTCCCAGGTCTCACGGGACTGTTTCCTCTCTTGTGGTAGAGGGTTCATTGGGGACGTTGCTTCATCAAGATCCTTGAGCAATTCCCAGGTCTCATGGGACTGCTTAACCCCTTGTTGGACGAGTTTCATCATATCTTTTGTGCTCATAATGAGACGATCACACATAACATACTAAAACTGCAATTGCATCGATGCATCAAGTTGGCCATGCAATGGTTGTGTCAATCTGTTAGTCATTTATTTCAATTGCATCCAATTGATAATTTTAGCTTGATGGATGGGACATTGTTTCATCAAGATCCTTGAGCAGTTCCCAGGTCTCACGGGACTGTTTCCTCTCTTGTGGTAGAGGGTTCATTGCATCTTTTGCGCTTATAATGAGATGATCACACATAAACTCTTAAAACTGACCATTATACCAATGCATCCTGTGGGAACCGGAAAGTGAGAGAGGTGTACACGCCAATCGGTAGATAAAAATAAAAGAAAGGGACAGATTGAGATCAAGAGATCAAGGAGGAGATTGAACATTGATGGAGATAGAGAGAACGTACTAGAAAAGCAGGGAGAGAGAGAGATCAGGAAAACTCCTGCGAAGTAGGGAGCGATAGACAACAAAATGGCGAGAGATTAGATGAAAATAGGAAATTAGATTTCTTATAGAAAAAATTGCTCAACTTAACATGCGCTTGTGGTCTTGCAGATATTAGGAACGATTCCCCAAACCATGAACCAGGAAACGTCGTTGTGCGATGAAATGTTGCCACTGGCGGTGATGAGGTTTGAGGAGGTTGGTCTCTTCTCAAAACCATCTCAAAAACTTGTCTCTCTCTATCTCTCCTGTCTCCTCCAACAATCTCGTGCGTAAGCCGTCATTGTACCAATGCATCAGGTTGGCCATGCAATGGTTGTGTCTATCAGTATGCCATTTATTAGAATTGCATCTAATTGACAATTTCAACTTGATGGAGGGGACGTCAAGATCCTTGAGCAATTCCCAGGTCTTATGGGACTGCTTAACCCCTTGTTGGACGAGTTTCATCATATCTTTTGTGCTCATAATGAGACGATCACACATAACATACTAAAACTGCAATTGCATCGATGCATCAAGTTGGCCATGCAATGGTTGTGTCAATCTGTTAGTCATTTATTTCAATTGCATCCAATTGATATTTTTAACTTGATGGATGGGACATTGCCTCATCAAGATCCTTGAGCAGTTCCCAGGTCTCACGGGACTGTTTCCTCTCTTGTGGTAGAGGGTTCATTGCATCTTTCGCGCTTATAATGAGATGATCACACATAAACTCTTAAAACTGACCATTATACCAATGCATCCAGTGGGAACCGGAAAGTGAGAGAGGTGTACACGCCAATCGGTAGATAAAAATAAAGAAAGCGGCAGATTGAGATCAAGAGAGCAAAGAGGAGATTGAACATTGATGGAGATAGAGAGAACGTACTAGAAAAGCAGGGAGAGAGAGAGATCAGGAAAACTCCTGCGAAGTAGGGAGCGATAGATAACAAAATGGCGAGAGATTAGGTGAAAATAGGAAATTAGATTTCTTATAGAAAAAATTGCTCAACTTAACATGCGCTTGTGGTCATGCAGATATTAGGAACGATTCCCCAAACCATGAACCAGGAAACGTCGTTGTGCGATGAAATGTTGCCACTGGCGGTGATGAGGTTTGAGGAGGTTGGCCCAGCAGAGGTTTGAGGAGGTTGGCCTCTTCTCAAAACCATCTCAAAAACTTGTCTCTCTCTATCTCTCCTGTCTCCTCCAAAAATCTCGTGTGTAAGCCGTCATTGTACCAATGCATCAAGTTGGCCATGCAATGGTTGTGTCTATCAGTATGTCATTTATTAGAATTACATCTAATTGACAATTTCAACTTGATGGAGGGGACGTTGCTTCATCAACTTCTTTGAGCAATTCCCAGGTCTCATGGGACTGCTTAACCCCTTGTTGGACGAGTTTCATCATATCTTTTGTGCTCATAATGAGACGATCACACATAACATACTAAAACTGCAATTGCATCGATGCATCAAGTTGGCCATGCAATGGTTGTGTCAATCTGTTAGTCATTTATTTCAATTGCATCCAATTGATAATTTTAGCTTGATGGATGGGACATTGTTTCATCAAGATCCTTGAGCAGTTCCCAGGTCTCACGGGACTGTTTCCTCTCTTGTGGTAGAGGGTTCATTGCATCTTTTGCGCTTATAATGAGATGATCACACATAAACTCTTAAAACTGACCATTATACCAATGCATCCTGTGGGAACCGGAAAGTGAGAGAGGTGTACACGCCAATCGGTAGATAAAAATAAAAGAAAGGGACAGATTGAGATCAAGAGATCAAGGAGGAGATTGAACATTGATGGAGATAGAGAGAACGTACTAGAAAAGCAGGGAGAGAGAGAGATCAGGAAAACTCCTGCGAAGTAGGGAGCGATAGACAACAAAATGGCGAGAGATTAGATGAAAATAGGAAATTAGATTTCTTATAGAAAAAATTGCTCAACTTAACATGCGCTTGTGGTCTTGCAGATATTAGGAACGATTCCCCAAACCATGAACCAGGAAACGTCGTTGTGCGATGAAATGTTGCCACTGGCGGTGATGAGGTTTGAGGAGGTTGGTCTCTTCTCAAAACCATCTCAAAAACTTGTCTCTCTCTATCTCTCCTGTCTCCTCCAACAATCTCGTGCGTAAGCCGTCATTGTACCAATGCATCAGGTTGGCCATGCAATGGTTGTGTCTATCAGTATGCCATTTATTAGAATTGCATCTAATTGACAATTTCAACTTGATGGAGGGGACGTCAAGATCCTTGAGCAATTCCCAGGTCTTATGGGACTGCTTAACCCCTTGTTGGACGAGTTTCATCATATCTTTTGTGCTCATAATGAGACGATCACACATAACATACTAAAACTGCAATTGCATCGATGCATCAAGTTGGCCATGCAATGGTTGTGTCAATCTGTTAGTCATTTATTTCAATTGCATCCAATTGATATTTTTAACTTGATGGATGGGACATTGCCTCATCAAGATCCTTGAGCAGTTCCCAGGTCTCACGGGACTGTTTCCTCTCTTGTGGTAGAGGGTTCATTGCATCTTTCGCGCTTATAATGAGATGATCACACATAAACTCTTAAAACTGACCATTATACCAATGCATCCAGTGGGAACCGGAAAGTGAGAGAGGTGTACACGCCAATCGGTAGATAAAAATAAAGAAAGCGGCAGATTGAGATCAAGAGAGCAAAGAGGAGATTGAACATTGATGGAGATAGAGAGAACGTACTAGAAAAGCAGGGAGAGAGAGAGATCAGGAAAACTCCTGCGAAGTAGGGAGCGATAGATAACAAAATGGCGAGAGATTAGGTGAAAATAGGAAATTAGATTTCTTATAGAAAAAATTGCTCAACTTAACATGCGCTTGTGGTCATGCAGATATTAGGAACGATTCCCCAAACCATGAACCAGGAAACGTCGTTGTGCGATGAAATGTTGCCACTGGCGGTGATGAGGTTTGAGGAGGTTGGCCCAGCAGAGGTTTGAGGAGGTTGGCCTCTTCTCAAAACCATCTCAAAAACTTGTCTCTCTCTATCTCTCCTGTCTCCTCCAAAAATCTCGTGTGTAAGCCGTCATTGTACCAATGCATCAAGTTGGCCATGCAATGGTTGTGTCTATCAGTATGTCATTTATTAGAATTACATCTAATTGACAATTTCAACTTGATGGAGGGGACGTTGCTTCATCAACTTCTTTGAGCAATTCCCAGGTCTCATGGGACTGCTTAACCCCTTGTTGGACGAGTTTCATCATATCTTTTGTGCTCATAATGAGACGATCACACATAACATACTAAAACTGCAATTGCATCGATGCATCAAGTTGGCCATGCAATGGTTGCCTCAATCTGTTAGTCATTTATTTCAATTGCATCCAATTGATATTTTTAACTTGATGGATGGGACATTGCTTCATCAAGATCCTTGAGCAGTTCCCAGGTCTCACGGGACTGTTTCCTCTCTTGTGGTAGAGGGTTCATTGCATCTTTTGCGCTTATAATGAGATGATCACACATAAACTCTTAAAACTGACCATTATACCAATGCATCCAGTGGGAACCGGAAAGTGAGAGAGGTGTACACGCCAATCGGTAGATAAAAATAAAGAAAGGGACAGATTGAGATGAAGAGATCAAAGAGGAGATTGAACATTGATGGAGATAGAGAGAACGTACTAGAAAAGCAGGGAGAGAGAGAGATCAGGAAAACTCCTGCGAAGTAGGGAGCCATAGATAACAAAATGGGGAGAGATTAGATGAAAATAGGAAATTAGATTTCTTATAGAAAAAATTGCCCAACATAACATGCGCTTGTGGTCATGCAGATATTAGGAACGATTCCCCAAACCATGAACCAGGAAACGTCGTTGTGCGATGAAATGTTGCCACTGGCGGTGATGAGGTTTGAGGAGGTTGGCCCAGCAGAGGTTTGAGGAGGTTGGCCTCTTCTCAAAACCATCTCAAAAACTTGTCTCTCTCTATCTCTCCTGTCTCCTCCAAAAATCTCGTGGGTAAGCCGTCATTGTACCAATGCATCAAGTTGGCCATGCAGTGGTTGTGTCTATCAGTATGTCATTTATTAGAATTGCATCTAATTGACAATTTCAACTTGATGGAGGGGACGTTGCTTCATCAAGATCCTTGAGCAATTCCCAGGTCTCATGGGACTGCTTAACCCCTCTTTTGTGCTCATAATGAGACGATCACACATAACATACTAAAACTGCAATTGCATCGATGCATCAAGTTGGCCATGCAATGGTTGTGTCAATCTGTTAGTCATTTATTTCAATTGCATCCAATTGACATTTTTAACTTCATGGAATTGACGTTGCTTCATCAAGATCCTTGAGCAATTCCCAGGTCTAATGGGACTGTTCAACGCCCTGTTGGATGAGGTTCATCGTGACTTTTGCGCTCATAATGACACGATCACACATAACATCATAAAACTGACAATTACACTGATGCATCAAGTTGGCCATGCATTGGTTGAATCAATCTGTTTGTCATTTATTTCAATTGCATCCAATTGACATTTTGAACTTTATAGACAGGACGTTGATTCATCAAGATCTTGGAGCAATTCTCAGGTCTCACGAGACTGCTTTTCATCTTGTTGTACAAGGTTGATCATATCGTTTGCGCTCATAATGAAACAGCGATATGTCATTTACATCTCATCCCTTGAGCGGAGATGTGACCGCTCCTTAAATATATGTGTCGCTCTTTATTGCGAAGATGATGAGGCGAGATGCGTCAATAATAATGTCAAACAAAGTCTTATGTTTGTTCATCACTATTCGACAAGATTGTTCTCCCATATGCAGCATCCTTTCTCTGCTTGTACTAGTTTTGGACAATATTCTTAAAACTGCAATGTATATAAGACACTGATTAATTGAATGAGTATATCTCATTCACTGCTCAAATAAGTGTCAATATTTGCTCCAACTAATCTCCAATTTGATCCATCCCCTTTTGCACCAATAATAGAACATGATGATGCATCTCTTGAGTGCTCCCAAAGACATCTACGGCGCTCTCTCTTGCATAGATGATGAGGCAAGATGCATAGAATAGTTATTAAGTCTCAAACAAAATTGATGCTTCTTTCATCACATTTCATCATGAATGTCCCCCCCCCACCACCAGATGCTGCATCGACCATTTGGTCTATGCTTATGAGTCAACTTATCATAAAAAAATATTGCACCAGTTGCTATTTTGTAATTTGATGGTGGGGACATAGCCACATCTCATGGGATTACTCCCCCTCTTTTTGTACAAAATTGGTTATAGTAATTTCAGATTGGTTGATTTTACCTATGGGAGAGTATTTTTTTCAAAAACTCTTTATGCATCTCTATATAGTAATTCAAACATTACCCAAGGATTTCTTACTCATGTTTTGCCTAATCTTTCAACGAAAAGGAAATAATCTAAAATACACAACAAGATCATAAATTTGAATGTTCATGGTAGAGGGATATTATCGTATTTACAAAGGCAACTACTGTCACAGCTGAGTAATATATCTGAAAACTAAAAAAGCCATAAAAGCCATTTATGAAGAGCTCTTGTAATCTGCCTAGACAACGGAAGCTATGGATGTAAAAATTAATTGTCATATGGATGGCAATAAGAACCAGTAAAAAACTGTACAACAATCAACAGTATTTTCAAGCATGGAATAGAGATAACCACTAGATCAGAAACAGACAAGCCACAACTACACAAAACATCTGCAAATAAATAAGGGCAGTCTAAGTTGATCATCAATGGGATGAATGAAAACAAGGTTCTCCAAACAAAACATGGAATAGACACATGATAAACGTGAAGGACCTTCAGCAACATATTATAGAATATTAACTTCATTTTGGGGAAAAAAAGAACCTCACATACCACGTGTACCTTTTCAAACCTCTCAGGAATGATAGGTATGTTTCCCTTTTCCAGTGCCCTCAGGCCCCAGGACTACAAACTACTGCTTACCGACCCCTTACCGACAAGTGGCTCGATCACCTATCACATACAAGTGCTCCATTTAATTTGACTAGACTGTTTTGCCAAAAACCAATTGTGTTATGAATTATGATATATAGAGAGAGAAAATTCCTGACCTCCCCACCACGTTCTGATCTTGGTACTCTTGATGTAGATGGTTCCTTCTTCACAGCAAGACCAGCCTCTTCAAGGTCTGCCCACAACTTTTTTGCAAGGTTCAAACAGACCAAGTCCACTGGAAATAGGAGACTCCTATGCTCAGGGAAGATGGTGAGCAAGTGACGCAAGCAAGAATAATCAATTAACTTGAAATTTCCTCAATCAGCCTGGGAAATGAAATTTCTCCTATGCTTAGGGCAAACAGCGAGCAAGTGAAGCAAGTAGCGACAACAATGTTGATAGATCGATAGTCAGCTAGAGGTCAAGATCAAGGG
The DNA here is from genome assembly GCF_008831285.2 of Nymphaea colorata. Taxonomy (NCBI): domain Eukaryota; kingdom Viridiplantae; phylum Streptophyta; class Magnoliopsida; order Nymphaeales; family Nymphaeaceae; genus Nymphaea; species Nymphaea colorata. The sequence continues at coordinate 16,090,024 of NC_045140.1, forward strand.
ACACGGATCAAGAGAAAAACAGACAGAATGGCCAACCGAGGGAGAGTGGGAACCGGAGAGTGAGAGAGGTGTACACGCCAATCGGTAGATAAAAAATAAAGAAAGGGACAGATTGAGATCGAGAGATCAAAGAGGAGATTGAACATTGATGGAGATAGAGAGAACGTACTAGAAAAGCAGGGAGAGAGAGAGATCAGGAAAACTCCTGCGAAGTAGGGAGTGATAGATAACAAAATGGGGAGAGATTAGATGAAAATAGGAAATTAGATTTCTTATAGAAAAAATTGCTCACCTTAACATGCCCTTGTGGTTATGCAGATATTAGGAACGATTCCCCAAACCATGAACCAGGAAACGTCGTGGTGCGATGAAATGTTGCCACTGGCGGTGATGAGGTTTGAGGAGGTTGGCCCAGCAGAGGACAAGATGCGCAAAGAAGCGGCGGTTTTGGAGGATGACGGCAATCTCTCCCAATCCCTCTTTTCAAAACCATCTCGAAAACCTGTCTCTCTCCTCCTCCAAAAATCTCGTGCGTAAGCCGCCATTATTGTATGTCTCCACTTCGTTCCTCCGTCTCTCAAACTTTTAGATGCCCCCTTTCCCTTCGGGTCATAGCCATCATTGTTTTTGTGGGTCAAAATTTTTGCCAAATCCTAATGAGAGCAGAAAGCCAGAGAGCGAATGGAGGAGGGAAAAACCATAATGAGAGCACAGAAAGAGCGAATGGAGGAGGGAGGAGGGAGGAAACTTACAGTCTGACTCCACCACCAGAGGCAAGTAGCGAATTCTGAAGGATGAACTACGGGAACCGACGCACGCAATCTGCATCTTCCTTCATCGTCGGCGCCATCAACGATCCAGCCTCGCTCCCGTCAAGAGAGAGCGAGAGAGGTTGCTTTCCCTCCTTAGAACTCGCGGGAAAAGGAGAGCCTTCTTGAAACGGTAACGGTTGAGAGTTTGTTTCTTGAACTTCTTGATTTTAACTTTTGTCCATAACCGAAGACGCAAATACAAAATATTAAATCATCGTGGCTAATTCGTCACTCCAAGCAAGAAAATATAAATCCGATGTGGTGCCTTAATTGTTCATTCATTAATTAATGAGTTCCCGATAACTAGTATGAGAATATCAATGGATCAGATTCTTCCGTTAAATTCAAATTCGGAATCAAACGGATAAAAAGAATATATACCATATTTGAATCCTACTTTTAATTTCACAATTGAACCCAAACTGGGATCCACTTTTAAATTCGTAACAAAATCTGTTTAAAATTATGATATTCTACGTACGAGCTTCAAATCTGTTGCAAATGTACTATTGGGAAATTAAATTTGTATTAAGAAACTATTTGATAAGAAGAAAATTGTGCTTTTTAAAACATGTGTTTTTGAATTATATGATACAAAATTCCTATGCTTTTGTTACTAGAATAAGGATATTATCTTTGATCTCTTTCCGATTCTTTGTGGTATACGGATTCTTGCTAGCCCCAAATGGGGAGGGGTCTCCGACGACCCTCATCGCCTGACTCTCTCTCTCTCTCTCATGTTACCAACTGTCTGGAACTGGGGCCTCTGGTTCGACGTCCCCAAATCGACCGTCGGGCACTGGGGAATAGGGTATCCTGCCGTGTCTCCAAGCCTCCCTTCGTGCATCAGGGATTGGTTGTCCCGCCTCTCATCCCTACAATGACCCTTGTGCCTCAGGAAGGGTGTCTCCGGCCTGGTTCTCCAAATCCTTCAACCGACCGGTAGAGAGTGGAGAGGCTGCTTTCAGGAGCCACGGGTTATGGGAAATGCATTGTCTCTGTTTCTAGATTTTCACTTGCCCTTTAACTTCTTTGGCTGTTCATTATTCCTTTCTCATGCATGCAAAGGTTTCATGTGGTTTCTTTGTTCGATGATTCTAAGAATGCTCATTGACTATTAAAAGCCCACGTTTCACATGTTAACCACTTAGCCCAATCTACGATTGGACTTACAGTTGCCACGAAAACTTAGACTCACATAAGAGGCAAATCGACCAACATTTTGAGCATGCAATACTCAAACCCTAGAAAAGAGGAAAGAAGAAAAAAAAGAACAGGAGAGTCGAGATCAATAAAGTACCAGAGAGCGGAGGTAAGAAACTGTAGATGCGCATAAGGCACCCGTCGTCCAACGAGTTGATCGACGGTCGCGGCACAGCTTCGTCTTCCTCCCTTCCATTGTTATCTGTGCCAAAATAGACAAAACGTAGAGAAAACCTCAGACAAAACACAAATTGACATGTTTCTAGTGAAGGAAATCCTAAAAAGCAAAGAGAGAAGAAGACGAGCAATCGAGAGAGATTACTTGCCTAGTATCATGTTTGTTCAAAGTATTGAAACTTCAGAAAGCGTCAGATAGAACAACGATGGACAGGAGAGCAAAGTTGATCAGATATGAGGTCCAAACGGTAGGCAGGCGGGAGGCACGATGATCGATCTAATAATCCGACGGGCGGTGAGGTAGATGGAGAGAGTGATCCGGTAAGGTGTCTAGGGTCACATGATCCCTACATGTGCCGCTATCACAAGAAGCTCAACATCCACAAAGACTCAAAAGAATCAATGACCATGTTCTTTCTCCTTCTTCCTCTTTCTTCTATGACAGCGCCCCCTTGCTCTGGAGTTCTCTGGGGTGAAAAAAGACATCAAGATCAGCGTCGATTACAACTGATGGATTTGGTAACGCTGCCTAGATTCACACAGTTCTCCGGAGCAGCCTCCTTCCCTCGCCATGGCTAAGGCACAGTGGGGAAAGAGAAAGAAATAAAAGAGGCATTTACCTTCGGGACACGGTGATGGTGGTGGAGATCGCGGACTGGAGAGCGAGGAGCGATGGTGGTGGAGATCGCGGACTGGAGAGCGAGGAGCGGTGGTGGTGGAGATCGTGGACTGGAGAGAGAGCAGCGGTGGTGGTGGAGAGCGCCGGCGGGAGAGCGAGCGATGGTCGCGGTTGAGGGCTGAAAGCGCGCGAAAGCGGGAAAGGGAAGAAACCGACGGTTACGTTTTTATGGACGACCTCACTCATCAGTGACTACATAAGAAGGTTACTTTCCTATTAAGTGTTTATTAAGTTTCCTTTGTTGGCGCGCTCCACCGATCGTTTGAAATTTGGATTTAATTTCGTTTGTAGACTTCATCGAAGCAGCGTTGTTGTTAATGTGACATTCACATCTCGCACATTTCGGACGATAAAACAAAAGCTTGGCTTATTGAAAGGCGGGTTTCATAGCCGTGGATCTCAGATCTAATTGAGAGAGAGATCCATTGTATTATCAAACAGCGATGTTAACATCCATGGATTGCAGATCCACTTTGCATCTCAGCTTTACGGGAGAGGCGATGGCTAGGACGTTTGATACATCCACGGATTTTTTTTACCCTGACTAATATTTCGTGGATATCTTTTAGAGTGACTCAGAAAAATAAACGATCTTTTAGGATGGAAATTTTTTCATGGAACAAATTTTTCGTGGATCTTTTAGGATGGATTTTTTACAAGGAAAAATTTTCGTGGATTTTTAGGATGAAATTTTTTTATGGAAAAAAACTTTTGGTGGATCTTTTGTATGGATTTTTAGTCAATGAAAAGATTTCGTGGATTTTTAGGATGGATTTTTTTTTTATGAAAAAAACTTTTCGTGGATTAGGATGGATTTTTACCATTGTATTATCAAACAGCGATTTTAACATCCATGGATTTCAGATTCACTTTCGATCTCAGCTCTACAGGAGAGGCGATGGCAGGAAGACCGAAAGTTGGCAATAAGAGGTGCCGGCAAGCCCACCGCCGTCCACCCTCTCTCTCTCTAGCCATCTACAAGAAGAGGCAAAGGGCTTGCCGAAAAACCAAACATGAACCCTCGGCCAGCGCCAAGTTCATGTTGTTAATTCGATGGATGTGATATTTCTGAGCTTCAACTCAGAACTTCAATTAAACGCCACCACAGAAGAAACTCTTTCTCAATTTTTACAGAATTAAAACCATCCCGTCGCGGAGGGTCCATCTGGCCAGGTTCAGAAAAAGAGGGATTCAAAACCTCTCTTTTTCTTGCTCTCGGCACTCCAGTGGTCGTCCGGCCGTTGGATGAGCTCCACCGCTGCTCCCCCCTACAAAAGAAGGAAAAAAATAAAAAATTAAAGAGCCAGGTGGAGAAACGTTTCGATTTCAAGAACCGGCTTGGAGAGGCGTCTCGATTTCAAAAACCAGGTTGGAAAAGCATCTCGGTTTCAAGAACCAAGTCGGAGAGGCATCTCGGTTTCAAGAACCGGGTCGAGAAGACAACGGAGGTTTGGGAAGCATCTCGGTTTCAATAACCGGGTTGGGAATGTGTCTCGGTTTCAAGAACCGGGTTGGGGAGACATCTCGGTTTCAAGAACCCAGAGAGAGAGAGAGAGAGAGAGAGAGAGGTAGGTTATGTGGCAAGAACTTGTAACATATGGCTTTGCTGGATTTTATATGATCATTTGCATTATTTATGTTGGTTGTTTTTAATGTCTATAAGAAGTTCATTGTATAAGATACAAGTGGACACAAGATGATTGTTCTTCAAACGTTTCCAGATGTCCAGTGGGATATGTTTAGAGGATCTTTGCTTTCCTTTTCTTCAAGGCATGTTAGAAGGCTCTAGTGCTATGTATATGAAGACTCTGAATATAAAAACTGAACAACGAAAAATTATGCGAACATGAAAATACAGCCATCATGGACATAATATTGTCTAATTTCTTCTATGCCTTAACCAAGTTTTATGCATGCAGTGGGCTGCTTGCAATTGCTTCCGTTCGGGATGATATAGCGTTTGCTTATATTGATGAAATGGAAGGAAGGACATATGAGATGCTGGCTTCTTATCAAAAGCTATGTGCGCAGAAAAGGGTATAAATGGCTATCAGTAGATTTTCCTTGTGTACTTCATGGAACCATTGTACAAATGTTACAGGTCAGTTTTAGGATAGGTCTCTCTATGCACAGAGAGATATTAATGCGCAGCTTGTAGACTGCAACTGAATTCACAGCTGTATCTAGGTATAAACTTGCTTGTATAAATGTAATATGTAAAGGAAAAAAAATAAATCTGAACTCGAGGAGAGGATGAAATATCTAAAGGAATAGAAAGAAAGAAAAATCTGAGCTCAAGAAGAGGACTTATATTTTTATCGGGGGAGTATTGCATCTTGTTCCAGGACTTGGTTGGCTTAGGTCCCTTTTATAGCACATTATAATTGATTTATTATCATTGATTGCTATCAAACTGCAATAAGAAGTCCTGCTTTTTTTAATATGAATGAAGACCAATGTCAAAAATTTAACAACTTATATTCATCATGCTGCAAGGATATTTTAAAATCGAACGATGATGCAATCTTGCAATTGCACCCTCACTTCCCTTCAAATGTATTTCCATGTTTCTGTGATATCTTTGTTACATTTGTGATGTGGCTCATATACTAAATGAACTTTTTTTCATGTGAAGGACATTTACTGAAACCAACACATCCACCAAAGTAATGAGTTGGGATCGACACTTCTGCGTGGTCTATTGAAAGGAAACGAAGGTTGGAGTCAACTAAGATCCTAGCCTGTACATCCAAAATGGGTTCAACGTGTTTGGATATTTGTCACTATTTTGGACTAGGGTGCAGACTACATACCAAATCCAGATCCCAATTAGTAGTCACCATATCTTTTATAGTTTGCCAGATCAGCCTAGATGGATCCATAATCAGCGGGTCGACTGTACTCAAGCCTGACCCACTAGAAAGTCTTGATTTCTCTAGAATGGAACCACATACTTACAAGGCCAGGGATGTACGCAGATCACGCTGTGTCCAACTTAAAATTTAGTTAGGTGCTGTAGCAAAATCATGAAGTTGTAAGAGGCGTACGCCTCAGTAAACTTTGAGGTGACCAAAAAATGAAAATAAAAAACTAGTCCACTGAAATAACTAGCCAGCTAATATTGGCAGGGCGCAACAGCACAAGCCTCGTGAGAAAACGTGAAGCCCTGACGAGTGACGGGCATATTTCAGGAAATATCATCCGGGACCTTTTTCTCGCCCTACGTTTGATGGGGAGGATTTTTTTTTTTTTAACTTGAATTTTCTTCCACCACCAAAAGAACTTTCCTCCCCATCAAACGTCCCCAAGCGATGTTAATTTCTGTAGTAAGAGGAAAGTAGCCGTTACGGTCTGATTCTTTACATCATGTGTTGTACGTCGTTATTACGCATGCGTGGGTATGTGATCGTGCCCAAGGATTTTGAGAAAGGTTACAGGAAAAATGTGAAGGAACCGGACACAGATTTTATAAGTAGACAGAAACCTCGAAGTTTCCGGGCAAAAGAGGTGGAGGAGAAGGTCTCTGCGGTTCTCACAGCTTGTACTAAGTTAGCAAAATATTTTGTAATGGGATATCTCTGTAACTAGAACCTGTTTGCTTCTGTTGAAAAGAAGCACAGAAGAAGAAGAAAAATTCATGCACATGGATTTATTAACCATCAATTTTTTGTACATGTTATACCTTATGTGTAGATATTTATGAAGTATATTACAATTTACATGTTACAAATCCATTTGAATATGAATCTCATAAGTCAGTATTTGTTCATTTGGTTGTTTTGAGTTGAATCATGGAATAGATGGTTCATTGTTTAAATTGGATGAGTGGGATACTCATAATTGGTCTTGAAATATACTTGAAAAACGAATATCCCACTTATCCATAGAAATCATGAACTATAGATCCAATAACTCAAAATCAGACAACTATATCCACATTCAAATAAAATTTATAACATGCAATAGAATTCATAAATATGTATGCACGAAAAGAACACATAGATATAGCATGCATAGGAAATGATAATTAATGAATAAATGTGCATGAAAAGCCATTGAAAACTCAATACATCGCACATGCACACGAAAGGAATCATTTTCATGGTTTTGGTAAATAACAAATGTAGAAACAAGTGGGATCAAATTTAGAATATGTTAGGATAACACCCAACAAATGTTGTTTTATGTGTTACCCAAACATAGAGACCAAGTTTCAAAAATTAATTCAAAAACCAGTTTTAACAAAACCTGATTTTTGTAAAAAAACTTCTTCTGAGGGTTTCGTTTATTTTTTTCCAAAATATGCTCTTGGTCCAACCAAAGCACTTTCAAATGTTTTTGAGCATTTTCCAATTCCATAAAGCATCGTAAGGTACTCTATCAGGCTAGTACAGAGCATACCTTAAGGCTCAATGCAAAGAGTCACGATCCCCATCTTGCGATATCAGCACCTATGTGCCGCAGCCTCTGATTAACAACATAGATTGGGCCATTGAACATGGGCTCACCCAAGATTCCACCAATTGCATTTGGGTTTGACCAAGTACATCAAATTGCAAGCAATCTGGGTGTAACATAAAACATGTGTATCATCACACTTGGCATGAGGTCAAGCAAATAGAGAACCAGAAAAATCCAACTAACCTGCTTCTTGCACCAATGATGGTCTTCACCAAATCAAATATTAAAAGTGGTCTGACCTTTATGTCCCCACAAAAGCAAGTCAATTTGGTGGCTTGATGAGTCGGTGGTGGTCACATAGATGTTAACACAAACAACTCAAATGTGGCATGATGTGCCTTTTGATCGCAAGGGCGACAACAACTTTCTATCATTGGAATTTGGAAATACCAAGTTTGAGAGATTGTTTAGGGACATTTTGGCTGAAGGATGTTGTCTTTTTTTTTTCCTCTTTCAATCCCTTTATTTATAATAAGGAGAAAGAGGGAGTTGTTTCCTACCATCTTCCCTTTTCCTCACTCGTGAGGAAATTACCATTTTCATGGCAACTCCTTTCAAATAAATGAGGAGAAGGATCATCCACCTCCTTCCCTCATGAATAAGAAAGGCAAGATTGATAGGTTATTAAAACTTAAAGAACCAAATGAAAGACTTCATTTTAGTGCAACAGTTACGATAAACAAAGTACAATCTATTCCAGCAACAAGAAGCGATAAAAAATAACAAGAATCTATTTCAACCAAGCTTGAACTTGAACAATGCATCCAACACTTGTCCCACCAGTTACGAACTGAAAAAAGGGTCTTTCATAGATTGCCATATTAAAGTAGAGCATCTTAAACAAGGATGAGACAGTGTTGTAAACAACGAACTGCTAAGTGCCAACAGCTCTTCACACCTTCTTGAGTTGAACGCATTGAAAACCCAATTGGAGAAATAATCTTATAGAAAATGACTTCAAATCGCAAAAGCACAAGACAGGAAAAAGCATAGATTGCTTCCAGCAATACCTGCTCGACAAATATGAACTACAGCATAATTATAGCCAATTTCTTGTGCTACTCCATTCCTGTAGCTAGATGAAAAAGAGTTGTCAAAAGTTTGATCAGGAGCAACTCATGGATAATCTTGATTTTGGACAAGATAATGTTGCTTCAGTTGAAAAATCAAAGAAACAAGTTTCTAACAAGTTGGAAAAGCAGGACGGCCATAACTGTTATTCTGGTAGGATAATCACATTTAACCGATTCATATGGCAATCTGTCATGAGTTCAATCAGGTACCCGCAATTTCAAACTTGAAAATATACATAGAACTAATACCTGCATCCATATGAGTGTGCCCGTGCACATGAAGCATTTTATAACGTTCAACACTTTTCTTTTAAATTATTCAGTCGTATGTGAAACGCTAAAAAAACTGAACAAGACTGAAGGTCAATAGTGGGAGAGCATTTTTCTGCTTACATCTGCAGCGTTGCCAGTGATGGAAGTACTTTTAGCAAATTATATGCAACCGACGCAAAAAATAAACGAAAGAATCCACTACAGAGAGCATCTAGGGTAACAAACAAGCTGAGGAACGCAGCCAAAGGCAGCACAGTTAACCAAACAGCAGAAGAACCCGAATCCACCTTGATGCCCGAATAAAACGGGATCTAAAAAACAAAATCAATTCTCTAATTCCCCGAACGCGCTCAAGTTCCTACCGATACTGGGTTAAAGTAGGCAAAGAGACCAAAAAAACGAAAGAATAGAAGGTCCCACTCATCAATGCCCTAACAGACAATAATTCATGTAAAACCCAAACTAAAATCCGTACATACTACATCTAGAAACCAAAAATAATCGTTGGCAGGTACGAATGGGAAAAGAAAAATCGACGGTTTAATTGTAAAAAATCCGATGCATAACTAAAAACGCAAAACAACAAACAATGTTAACCTTTCTCGGAAAAACACAGGACTCAAAGCAAACAGATGGATTCACAAAGATCACCGGTTCTTGGATCATCGTGGCCACATGACGACGGCGACCTACCAGCCTCTTTGCTGCCGATCCCCGATAATCAACCTTCAGGGACCGCTAGCAATAATCCTCTATGTAGGACGGAGCTTGCCGGACAACCACTTACTCACTTAGCCCTCGTCGGTTCAGGAAGGCCTTCCCTTCGATCCTACTTCCGGCTGGTGTACCCTACAAGCCGTCGACGTCACGGCAAAGTGAAAAAAGGGAGGAAGCGGGGAAAGAAAAGAAAGCACGCGGGAACGAATGCAGAAAAAAGCGAGGGAACGCGCCAGAGGAGGGAATGCCGAAGTTGCCGACGAATTTAAAGTTGAAACCATGGTTTTTAAAGTTCAAATACTAATCAATTTGTTTTTTAAGATTAATTAAACATAAAATTTAGAAAATTAACAGAAATAGATTAACGAAAATATAAGATTGCGTTTGTTTCATTATAGAACTGAGATCAGTTTTCGATCTCAAAGCAGCTTTGAGTTTAAGATTTGAAACTATCAAATGCAACTTAACGCTTTGGCATTACGGGGAAAGATCTTGTCGGAGGTTTTGAAAGTTTTGACCGGATTTGATCCAAATCGTACTCTTGGTGAACCTAGTTGATCCGTTTGCATCACATGAAACTATTTCATACGGTTCATGCGAAGCCTAGCATGATTATCAAACTGTTCCGTTTAAGCTGCATTATAAACTTGGACAGATTCATGAAATATTGTAATGGAAATGTTCCATCAATCAGTCTCAACCTTTAGTCATGCAACAGTTTGGATACACTGTTTTATTGCCGAGCGACTCCTGAAATAAAACGATGATTGAATTAGCTTTACTTGCAAGACCATGTGATCGAATAGTAAACTGTTTTAGATCAAGTGTCGACTCTGTCCGTTTGTCAATAGGCGGAATAAGTAATGGCTTGTTATAAAAAAGTTTGATCCGATATCTAAGAATTTTCTGAAGGTTTACGTAGGTGTTGGTTAAACGATTGTTTCATTTAGTTCTCAAGGTTTTCGATGGAAACCAAAACCGCTATGACTAAATTGATGTGCACCAAACCGGGAGCCCGAACTCAATGTGGGGATAAAATCAGAGTCCATGTGACTCGAAAGGTTACGTGACGTTCACAAGGGACCAACCATTAAATGTCAAATAAACAGAAACGCTTGTTGGATATCCCAAGCAATCAAACATTCCGTCCAATCTTAAATTCAAAAGATAACTATTTAGTTATCAGGGATTTCATGTCTAATCACTTTTTTTGTTTTTTTTTACTGTAGTCGCATTCTTTTCAATTTTACCACAATTGGCAAACTCGCCGGGCTGTTTCGAGAATGCTCGGATCGCCAACAAATTTAGTAAGAGTCAAGATTTGGCCCAAATTGCTTATGACTCGCCCGATTCATCTGCAATTATGGTTATTTGAATACTCGATCAAGTCAACAAGTCAACTCACTGACCCAATGACCCAACCACATGCCGAATGGAGCCCACGAATTTTCTCAACTATAAATTTTACAGTGTTTAATATAGTTACCCCATTTCGTGGTCACACTCCACGTTACTGCGCCTTTTACGTCCATCGCACCAAAGCATTCAAACGTCCGCTTAATATAGTTAAGAGGTGGTTTGATCGGTGCCATCTCCTTTAAACTGTCCGATATGTTTCTTGTTTCCCGTGGTAAGAGATGGTCCATACGGAACGTATGAAGCAAACGACATGGGTTCATTTCAAGAACAATCTATATTTTCCCACGCAGTCCCTTGTTTGCCACTGTTCCGTGGAACGTTATGTTCTGCGCGTTCAAGCTAATAGTTCGATATGAAACAGTTGAATTTGGTGTTTCGAGATAGTCTCAACGTAATTGATTTCGGTCCAATTACTGAGTCATGCATTGAGGAAAATCACTCTATGAACTGATGCTAAAAAGTGGCGGAGCCAGAATTTATTGGTTGAAAGACATTCAATCACCAATCTATATATATATAACTTTCAATCCATATAATGAATCTTTTGAGGCCCACACCACCCTCTGTGTAGCTCCCCATAACTTATTGGTTGAAAGACATTCAATCACCAATCTATATATATAACATTCAATCCTTATAATCAAACTTTTGAGGCCCACACCAACCTCTATGTATCTCCCCATAATTTATTGGTTGAAAGGCATTCAATCACTAACCTATATATATAACCATCAATCCTTATAATGAAACTTTTGAGACGCACACAAACCTCTATGTGTCTCCCCATAAATTTTTGGTAGAAAGACATTCGATCACTTGCCTATATATATATAACTATCAATCCTTACAATGAAACATTTGAGGCCCACACCAACCTCTATGTATCTCCCCATAATATTTTGGTAGAAAGATGTTCGATCGCTTACCTATATATATAACTCTCAGTCCTTATAATGAAGCTTTTGAGGCCCACACCAACCTTTATGTATCTCCCCATAATTTATTGGTTGAAAGGCATTCAGTCACTACCCTATATATATAACTCTAAATCCTTACAATGAAACTCTTGATGTGCACACCAATCTATATGTATCTCCCGGTAATTTTTTGGTAGAAAGACATTCAATCACCAACCTATATATATACAACTTTCAATCCTTACAATGAAACATGTATCTCGGGCGCTGATGCTAACGCTATGAAAGGACAAGAGACTAAGATGTTGGGCATCAAATATCTTTATACACCCTAATGCAAACAATGTTCAATAAGTTAAATCAGATACAAAACAACCAAAAAATGAACAAGTAATCAGATAGATATAAGAGGTGTTTTTCTTTATATACTATTTGAGATGTTAATATGTAGGGGTAGAGTCAAGGTAAGACCCGCTTAGGCCTTGGACGCATCTCATCTTTTTTTTTTATATATATAAAAAATTACGTAAAAATTTTACTTTTTATATATAAAAATTTCAAAAAATGATATTTCGGCCCTAATCAATTTTAAAAACTTTATCTCGGTCCTCTTCATGAAAAAATTATAATTTTGCCCTTGTTAATATGCATGAAAAGTTGAATATAAAACGGTAAAAAAATAAAAAATTTAGTTATGGATCCAATACCATTTTATCGAATATCAGTGGCTCTTGTTTCACGAAAACAATGGAAAATGTACTACAAATAAAACGATCAAAATGAAGATAAGTTGTGAAATTTTGTTGGAAATAAGATTCACCCAGCATCATCAAGGGGCTCTGCGTTGAAAACGAGGGTTCGTTCCTTGATCTCTCCAACTCCAAGTGGTCGCCGGTCCCCGAGCCGTAAAACGAAAATATCTAAAAGATCAAGTTGAAAAACGCCAAATACGAGAAACGTCGAACACTTTTCTGTAACTTTTCTTAAAATAAAAAAAATCTGGCTGGCCCGAGGATATTTGTATGCATAGATGTCGAAATATGCAGCAGGGGCTTGACCTTTCGATGACCGCCTCATAAGCTCGTTACGTTACGCCCACCACGTTTGTGATTTTTATCGGACTCTCCCTCTCTCTGACGTTGTAAAAAACGGTAAGGGAACCGTATCGGTCGCTTCGTTACGATGCGGAGTGATATTGCGAACATGCCTAGTCTCACATTCTCGTCTTATCCCATCGCATCTCGCCCCGGCCGATAAAGGGAGAAATCTCCGGAAAAGAAATAGGAGAAAAATCGGCCCAGAAGACCCCTTCTCGTTTTGATCTTCGCTTGAGGTGCGGACCCTGTAACTAGCTTCTCTCTATCGGAGGATGGGTTTCGAGATCGATTCCGGTGGATGAACGGAAAGGCGCGGAAGAAATTGGGGATTTTGCGTCCTGTCTCTTTCTCTTGCGGAGTTTTCCTGGCGGTTTCAGCTACGGTTGCTGCGGAATTTCTCTCTGCGATGGGTTGCCAGTTCGATTCTGGGGGTTGAAGAATAGGAGGGAGAAATAGGCAAGTTTGCGCAGTTTCTTTGTGTTTATTTTTTGTTTTGTGGTTAGGCGAAGTAGCTCTAATGGGTATGCAGATCGATTCCGGCGGTTGAAGGAGTTGGGGAAAGCGAGGAGTATCGTGGAATTTTTCGTAAGCTCTTTTATAGATTTGGTGTTTTGAGGGGATCTTTTATAGCATTCCATGGCTATTGGGGTTGATTCTGGAGGTTGAGGAGGGAGGTGGTGTTTGCACATTTCTCTAGTGGGAGAGGAAAGTGGAGGAGCGGGAGGAGGAAGAAGAGGAAAGAGGGAAGTTATGGAGTGGGACAGCGATTCTGAGATGAGCGGTGACGAGGAAGGGTTTCTGCTGAATGATGGAGGCCCGCTTCCTATCTCATTCGGGAGTCTGGTGCAGTCAGCACCGTGCGGATTCGTCGTTACAGATGCATTGGAGCCTGACCATCCGATTATTTATGTGAATTCTGTGTTCGAGCTTGTTACTGGTTACAAGGCCGAGGAGGTTATTGGCAGAAATTGGTGATTATCTTTTCTTGGTCTCTAGTTTTTCTTCATGGGGTGCTTTAATTTGGGTTTTTGGTTCTGACGACGTTGATCGAATTGAATACGAAGAATTTCACTAAATTGGTTCTGATGATTCTTATATGCATTTTGCTTCATGTATAGTTGTCTCTAGATCACCTTTTCCCCATAATACAAAAAAAAGATCACGATGGAACTCCAGCTGATTCAATAAAGATCGTCAAATTGTCTTGTACTTGTTACTGTAGTTCGTTCTACTTCCACGTACAAATTCTTCTTCCCTGAACAATGATCATGTTCATTGAAGTGATTGGCCATGTTGAAGATGACCAATATGGGAAGTATGATTAAGCTGCTGAGGTTAGATCGTTTCACTTTCATCAGTGTAAAGCGAACAAGGGTTGGAGCGAAGTAAAAAAGAGAAGGAAAAAAAAAAAAATAGAGCAATGCTATACGTGCACCTGTACAAGCACCCGTTTGTACACGAAAAACGTGCATTTGTATGTGTATTGTATGATGTAAATGTGTCACAGTCTATGTAAGATATATGTATGGATATTCCTCCACAAGAGTGGTGCTTTATCGCTAAAGTAGAAAACTGGACATGGGAAATCTCAATACCGTGTAGCAGGTTGTCTTTTTTCTGGATCAATTCAAGATGTCTGAACCCAAGTAATGTTCTTGATTTAAGGGGTCGATCTTGTTTTTTCTAATGACTTGTTTATACATTTTACATCCGAATTTCAATATCTTATAGTTCCAATAAAAAAGCACGATGAAAGGAGAAACTTTCGTTATATTTCAGCCAGCCTGTAAAGCTCACCAAGGCTGATTGAGTAGCTCATGACCCTAAGGCGGAACGAGCAAAGTCCATGATCTTTTAGGCACTTATTGAAGGACTTTAACTATGCCATCTTACTGAACCTAAGTAAATTGAAAATTGTTGTTATTTTGGACAAATATCATCATGTATGTGCGCATGTGTTATAAGATGTTTTCACATGTATATATTAACAAAGAACTATTTTTGTTCTTTTCAGTAACATGACAGAGAGCACTATGTTATAGAATTAAGTGATCTGGAAATGTAAGAAAGAGTGACATTTGAGAGCCAGAATTTGTCGTCAAAATGAACTGGTATCTTTTAGGGCTGGAATTGATGTTTTTTCCTTATTAAAAAAACATGGATATTACTGATACGTTCTCATCCTTGGCCGGTAAGCTCAAATGTCACCACCTGCTTTTCCTTAACAACACCTTAGGAACCCGTTAGAACTTTCTTTATTTCTCCCGGAGGAGAATCCTTCATTGTCATGCTTCTATATCTTTCGTCAGCGACTAGGTTTTTGTAACAAAGTTCTCTTGCAGTTTTTACTGCTTGAAAGAGCAGCTTCTGCCAGGTTGCTTTAAAGTTGTTTTTTGCCTTTATGTACTAGCTTATTGTGTAAAAAGGAGATCTGGTTTCTTTGTTAACATGTCAAATGCATAACAAGTTTTGCATCATGGAATGACCTTATTTAACTCCCTGGAGCCCTGATCCTGGCTGTCCAGTTTTTGCTTCTCTTCCTTCTAGCCTTCCATTGCTTTACTCAAGAAGAATTCAAGGACTAGATTTAGCTTTCTACAAATGTTCTTTTCTATATGACAGTTGTTGGATCAAATCTTTTTTTCTTGTACGCTTTCTGACCTATATATATCAAAAGAAAAAACTGATAAAATTTTAGGAAAATGAGTTCTATGCATATCCACAAACATGGGAGTTTCTTTAAAAGCACAATATTAACGTTACAACTTAAGGAAGAGGAAAAAAAAGAAAAGAAAAAAAATCACATTTTTTGAAAAAATATGAAAATAAAGGTTTCGTGTTTTTTTTTTTCGTTTTTCTTTCTTTTTAATGTTGATATCATCATGGATTCAACTTTAAACTTAAATTAAATTATGTGCCATCAGTTTATCATCATTATATTATGATTTTTTGTCATTTTATCCAGTTATTTTTATGGTTTCTTATTAATTTTTCATTTATTTTATTGTATCTGATTTTTATTTTCTTTTTCATTTTTTAAAATTTGCCAAAATTTGCCTGGAAGATACCTGAGGAAACGTCATCAATAAAATTCGAGAACTATATTTGTGGCTCTGGTCCTATCTATTCTGTTGTTTTCTAGATGCATGGTCATGGTCACTGTTTACTTAAATGAAGAACTAATGTGTGTATAAAAATCTTTGGTCTTCATTTGAATTTTGAAAATTTTATGTAAACATGGTCAAGTTTTTGATGAAATAACAAAAACATGCTTGGTTTTTTTATTTCTTTGGTTTTATCTCAGGTTCTTCAATGAAAGAAATTAAAACTTGCACATGTTTTTGTTGTATCACCAAAACCTAAGAGTATTTTTATAAAATGTTCTTTGATTTTTCGATTTGCTGTGCTTATTCTATTGCAATATTATATTGCAAAATGAGAAGCTAGGGCACCCGTAACTGGTGTAACTATTGTGTGGACATGTATGACTTTAAATGTTCTAATAAACATGGTTACATTCAGCTTCTATGATTAGGCATATGATCCATGTAGAGTTTAGGCTCCATTTGCTTTCTGAAGCAGATTGGTTCTTTTCACATTTCAGGCTTAGTGTCTTTCAGTAGAAGCTCACTGAGGTAAACGATAGTGTTATTTTCTTCACGTGGTTCATTATTTCGCTTGATTGCATTTGTTGATTGCAATTGATATATGTTCTCCATCCGATCCTTGGCTTTATGGAATTGGAATTTGAAGCTGTTGGACCACTTTGTCTTGTTTGCTTTGTACATGTAGTAGATTAGAATTCCTGTGACTGTATTATTGGTCATAAGTTCTCATAATTTATTTGTACATCAGGAATCAAGCAGATCTCTGCTGTTCATTTCTGAAAGCATTTCATTTCCCTGCTTGTCTCTTTTGATAAATTAGCATGTGCATCCTTGTGCTGTAGCTTGTTAAGAAAAGTGGTAATTTTTGGGCTCATGTAAAAAATAGTTATTTTTGGGATTGTCTTTGATTTGCCTTGATGGTTAAGATTTTTCTCAACGTTGGAAGACTTAATTTAGCTCCAAATTCTCGTGTCAGTCGGTTCTTGCAGTACAGAGGACCATTTGCTCAAAGAAGACATCCATTGGTGGATTCCACAGTTATTTCAGAAATCCGTAAGTGCCTCCAGGAGGGTATTCCTTTCCAAGGTGACCTGTTGAATTTCAGAAAAGATGGCTCCCCCCTGATGAACAGATTGCGATTGCAGCCAATATATGGAGATGATGATGTGATAACTCATATAATTGGCACACAGTTCTTTACTGAGGCCAACATAGATTTGGGCCCATTACCTGGTTCTGTTGCCAAGGCTTCTGCAAGGACCTATGACCGTAACACATCGGAAACTTTTTATAGACCTGTCTCTGTGGGCCATGGAACACATGGAACTATTTGCCGTGAGTTCTGTGGCATTCTTCAGCTGAGTGATGAGGTGATATCCCACAAGATCCTAGCAAGGCTATCCCCAAGAGACATTGCTTCTGCTGGTTCAGTTTGCAAGCGGTTTTATCAGTTGACAAAGACTGAGGACTTGTGGAGAATGGTTTGCCAGAATGCATGGGGCAGTGAGACTACACGTGTAATAGAGACTGTGCCAGGGGCGAAGAGGTTGGGGTGGGTCCGTCTTGCAAGAGAGCTAACTACACTCGAGGCCGCAGCGTGGAGGAAGCTAACTGTTGGCGGTGCAGTTGAGCCTTTTCGTTGTAATTTTAGTGCCTGTGCAGTTGGTAATCGGCTTGTTCTTTTTGGTGGCGAAGGGGTGAATATGCAGCCTATGAATGACACTTTTGTGCTAGACCTGAATTCAAGCAGCCCTGAGTGGAGACATGTGAAAGTCAGCTCTCCACCTCCTGGTCGCTGGGGTCATACAGTCTCATGTTTGAACGGGTCTTGGCTGGTAGTCTTTGGAGGCTGTGGAAGACAGGGTTTGCTTAACGATGTGTTTGTCTTGGATTTGGATGCGCAGCATCCTACTTGGCGGGAAGTATCGGTGTCTGGCCCTCCTCTTCCCAGGTCGTGGCACAGCTCTTGCACTCTCGATGGTACCAAACTAGTAGTTTCTGGTGGCTGTGCTGATTCAGGTGTCCTTCTCAGTGATACCTTTCTGTTGGATCTGACCATGGAGAAGCCTATCTGGAGGGAGATACCAGCAACATGGTCTCCACCCTCTAGGTTAGGTCACAGTCTGTCTGTGTATGATGGTCGGAAGATACTCATGTTTGGTGGATTGGCAAAGAGTGGACCACTCCGTTTACGTTCAAGTGATGTTTACACGATGGACCTAAGTGAAGAGGAACCATGCTGGAGGTGCATTACAGGGAGTCTGATGCCTGGTTCTGGAAATCCTTCTGGTATTTCTCCACCACCTAGACTTGATCATGTAGCAGTTAGCCTTCCTGGTGGACGAATTCTGATCTTTGGAGGTTCAGTTGCGGGTCTTCACTCTGCTTCTCAGCTTTATCTCTTGGACCCAACAGAGGAAAAGCCTACATGGAGGATAATGAACGTGCCGGGCAGACCACCCAGATTTGCTTGGGGTCATAGCACCTGCGTAGTTGGAGGCACAAGGGCTATCGTTCTTGGTGGTCATACAGGGGAAGAATGGATGCTGAGTGAACTGCATGAATTGTCTCTGACTAGCTACGAGGGTGAGGAAAAGAACAGAGACTAGTGATGGTGTATTGTATTTGAAGCGCTCTAGATCTGTGATGAATCTTGTGTCATTTGTGATTTCTGTATCGGAACTCATGACATTTATTTGGTGGTGGTCATGGTCTTTGGAAGCAGTAGCATGACACCAGGCTGGAGTGGGAGTCAGGTAAGTGTAGGTTAAAACGAGTAATGGATTTTGTTGTTGGTTCATTTCTTTCTCGTCTTCTCCCTTCAATTCCTCTTCATGACGTTGTTATGAATCAAGCGTGTCTGTAAATAGTATTATTATTAGACTTTGTTGCCGCTTTCTAACAGATGCATCTTTGGTGTAGTCTGTGTCCGTCTCATATGTAGAGGAGGCAGAGAACAGACAAGCTTGGTCTGGTCGCCATTGTTTTTTTGTTTCTCTTTTTAAATTTTCTTCTTTTCCCTTTTCTGTTTTTTCCTTGTTCCGGTTGCAGAATATGCTACTCTGTTAATGTACCTTGTTCTAGCTATGCTCTCTCTCTCTTTCTCTCTCTCTTTTGGTGGTGATGTAAATCAATGGCGCCTTCTCTGAGTCTTGTTCATGAGTCGTGAAGCATGCCATTTGAAACTTTTTTTTCATAAGGTTCTTGTTTCAAACGAGAGAGAGAGAGATCCGTTCCGGAAAACCATTATAGAGGCATGCTGTTTAAAACAGTAGTCATCGTGTATTTAGAAGCATGGCCCTTGTAATATAAAGTCATGAACACTGTGTAGGAAAATTGAAAGAAAGTTAATTAAAAGGTTGGGCAGTCAGATTTTGTTCTTATAAGTTGAAGTAGTTCCTTATCTTTCGAAATTTTAATTTCTTTTGTTTTGCCTTAAAAAGGTAAGAGTACGCATATATACACGTGCTGAACATGGGAAACCCAGATGTTGAGGCTTTCTTGATAGTAGCGATGTCTTATATAGTTTAATTTGCACGAATTGCCTTGTCAGGTTCTCTTGTAAATTCTTGTTTGGTAGTAACGTAAAAAGTTCCTCTATTTGCTTAGAAGAGGGGAATGTTAAAGGGATCAAGTTGGAACCCCAAATGAAGACTTAAATCTCTCATTCTGTTGTCTGAGCTTTCTACTGGCTTTCTTGTAGAGCATGGTGGGCTGGACTCACCCCCTCAATGCAAAGAAGGAGATAGAATGGAATGGAAACAGCCGCTCATTCTCTTCCTCTAAAGAAAAAAGTGAAAAGCTCTTTGTAACTTAAAAGGGACGTCTGAGGATCGATGGAGAATTTTTTCAGTTCTACCTTTTAAGAGGAGTTTATGGTCACTGTAAATCTTCTCATCGAACACAAGAAGGAATATCTGAAAAGATTTTTTTTTTTCTCCCCAATTGCATTTTGAATGGCTTTGTTTATTTTTTTCTGTCCCACGAAAAGGCCTTAACTTTTTCTCCTGAGATGTTTAACCCAAGATATGTTTTCTTTTTCAGTATATCAAATGCCCTCAAGAACCAAAGTTTAAAAGTATGAGCTTTTCACATATTCTAGCATGTCTTGATTGAACTTCGGACTCCTTTTTACAGCCTTCAGCAGAAATAAAGTTTTCGCCATTTTGTAGTTATATATGTGAGCGCACTTCATCCTTTGATACAGTTTTTAGTAAAATTCCACCTACTTTGGGAAATAGCCACTGAAACTTTCTGAAAATTATAAACAAAGGTCAGTTTGTGTTTTGTTTTTCAAGGGTAGTACTTTGGCTTTTTTGAAAAAAATAGAGATATTTTCAGCATCTCACGAAAAGGAACCATTTTTTTTTGTCCTTGGAAGAGGTGGGTCTCTTTTTTACACCTGAAGGGCAGTTTTGTTATTTTAAACCTTAAAAAGGCCATAAGGTGGGCCACTGAGCTGTGGTCTCATTGGGCTTTCGGGCCTCTAGTCCGGATTGTAAAATGGGTTCAGGCCAGCATAGGCCTGGCAATGAATTGAGTGGATGCAGGCTTCTTTTTGGGGTTGGGGGGTGGGCTCGGGTCCAATTAAATATATTATGGTTACTTTTTAAATATATTTTTACATAGTTTTGTTATATTTATATATGTATGATATAAATATTTTTAGTTTTTAATTAAAAGTAGACCAAGCCTGGGCCTGATCCATGATGGTGGAGCCCGGGCCGCCACTGTCCGATGCCCAGCCCTGGGGCCATATAACATCTTCCGTTGCAACCATAAATAGCTTGACAATGGGTTTGGTTTCTTGGATTGCTCCAAAGAAAAGGAAGGGCGGATGGGGACTTCTCCTCTCGTCTTAGGTGGTGGTAGGATAAAATACTTTTTCTGCTCATCAATAATATTTACGTAAACAAATTGCTTTACTTTAGTGAATCAATGTATTTGAAGGCTGTTTGGAATATGAAAACAGTCGAATGTAAGATTGGTTTTGGCAGACCAACTCAGGCCAAGCCAATGTATGATTTGGCCGGTAGTTGTTTGTTAGAGTGGCACTAACATAGACAACGATGGTGATGGGATGCTGAGGATGAGTAGATACCTCTACCACGAAAGAAAGGTGTGCCTCCTTACTTCTTAGTGGGTCGTTGGTTCATTTGGTCCTTGATTAGTTGATTTCCCAACTGCTTTTGAATGTTGAACATTGTTTTCCTTTTCTTTTGATGGGGTAAGAGCAGCGGTGGAACTAGAAATTTTTTTGTTGTAGGGGTTGAAATATGATTTTAAAACTTTAACATGGGCCGAAGTATATTTTTTTTTTCAAGTTTTTTATATGGATTCAACTAAAATTTTTAGAATTCACAAGTATAATTTTTATTTCTAAAAATCTGAGGGGGGCTACGTCCCCTGCCGGCTCCTCTTGCCTCTGCCTGTGGATGAGAGGAAGATTGAATTGGCAAAGTTCCAAGAGAGAGACGTCTAGCCTGCCCTGTAGCTGACTTCACCACATGCAACAAAAATGATTATAAAAAGAACAATAGTAGCATGGGGCTGTGATCTATGATGACTACTCTTTTTAACTCCCTTAAATACATGACTATCATTATGTCAATCCCCACATTTGAGATGTTACAATTAGATCAAGCATAAGTAGTGAGAACAAGGAAATAATGTCTTTGGGATGGGTCGGATGTCTTCATGTTCCTGCACTATTTTTGATAACCAAATTAGGATCCGACTTTTATTTGGGTAAGATTTTTATCTAATCGGCATTGGATATCAGATTTGGATCAGATTGTTCAACTGCATGGTGCACTGAGAATTTAAATCTGACTATTAATTGGATCCAACTTACGAGGAGATATATTCATTTGTTACTCCGCACATATAAACAGTAGCGCGCCCTCCCCACCTTTAAAGACGCACACTAACTCGAATTTGTTGTTTTACGCTTCTAGCTTGAAGCCTTTCTTCGAAAGGGAGATGCCATGGCCGCTGTGGAGTCCTGCACAACTAAACATGCTTCCTTCTTCCTCTTCATCAGAGATCGGGAATGTATGGGCCCGGTGGAAAACAATACATTGTTCATGGCATCTAAAAAGTAGCGGGAGGGAAAAAAAGAAAAAAGCTTCTGTTTTCGTTTTTCCTTTTAGGCCACCAAGGGAGGTTAAAGAAAAGGGTGAAAGTGAAACTGCCGCTTTGAAGTTAAAGCACGCTTTTTCTTGGGGTTAATTTATGAAACAGCTTCTATGTCAATATATTTCGTCAATATTTGAAGAAAAATTGAGTCTTCAACCTTTTCTGGCAATGCTGGATTGGAGGACCTTTTCGTATGTCACTTCATACATTCTCATCTTAGATGATATCTGAGCATGTCGTAGAAGCATAAATGGTTTTTGTTTTTGCATGTTTAGTTTGTTATTCAGATTATTTTTTCGATTGTTTGATAGTATGAAAAATAGTTTAGGATAAGGTTCTTTCATGCTGCATACAGCAGAAATATATTTTTTAAAATGCCCAAAAATGGGTGCACCAATTGTTTGAAAATAATAATTGTAAAAACATTTGATTGATAAATTAAAAAATATTGGGACTTGTAGCAAGTTTTAAATTTCGATAACCATGTTCATTTCAAGAGTTATCAATTCGAAGGGTCATGACAGTTCACTTGAAAATTTTTTGTTTTGGAAGTCAATGATGGTAACTGGTAAGAAGATTCACAGTAATCTACTCCAAAGAAGTGCAAAGAAAAGCTTTTCATTTTAAATGCGGATGCATAGGTTGAAAATAATCACGCCAATCAAGTGGTCTCCCAAAGCGCATTTAATAAACACATTAAAGTTCCCAAGTCTAGCTTTTATTTTTGGGTTGAAAGTTTCCCATCAGTCATAATAATAAATCGGCATTAATCACATAAAAAGGATCAAGTGAATTTTTCAGGAGGAAATGCTTTCGGGTGAGCAAGGGGTATTAATCCCACCGCCCGAAAAAGGCTTGAAGGCCCCTCCATTCCCCCTACTTCCAGAGTCCTGAGCTGTGCCGGTGTCAGCGATAGCAACGGTGCACCCTTCAGTTTGGATGCCGCGCCCTACCGCCTTAAGACACAGGAACATAACGTCCACGGGAATTGAACTAGAGACCTGCCTTAGTACAGGCCCTTAGTTCGACCAGCTACGCTATGCCCCTTGAGGCCAGAAGGAGATGCTTACTAAAATTGTTTAATAATGATTCTCGTCTAATTGCCACAACCCACCGCTTTATGCCAACCCTTTCTACCCTTTTTGTGAAAAAAAAGATACAAAGAACCCCGTGTTTGGATCAGAATGTTTCGAAGAAGAACCTTGCATAAGCAAAGAAAAAGCAAGAATTTATTCCGTATTCCAGGGAATCCGTAGCTCGCCTCTCAATTCCCTTCAAACTTTCCGCAACGTTGTTTGTTTATGAAGTCACTGAATGTCTTAATGATCAACTGGTCCGCAATGGGAATTCGAAGTTCCGTTCCTCGAATCCTAAGTTGGATTATTGCCATCAATATTCTCTATGCGGCAAAGATGCGTCCACCGATATTTTATTGGTCACATAATTCTTTTTCCCCCCTGCCACACATGAATACATTACAATATTCCAACTATGTGTTCACGTGGATCTAGATCCAGATCTGAAATCCAAATTTTTAATGTAGAAAATGCAACGAGGAAATCTGAAACCCTGAGAATTTAATATTGCTTCTGGCGCAGGTGAAAGGTGACGGTGGCGCATCACAAATGCATGGTGCACCTTCCTCTTCTCTCTTTCGGTACAAAAAGACAGAACTGAACAAGCGGGAGAACAGGCACCATGCAGCTTAAAGCCTTGGCACAGTAAATTCTTTTGTCCAAATGCGCCGTCTCTTGGGACCCATTTTTGTTCTCGATCAATGAACCTGCAGCATGCTGTTTTTCTGTTCATTAGTTGGAGAATTGATTCTACGGAGTAGAATCACATCTACCATTCTCAACTTAGACGAACTTAGGATTTTCTTTTCTTCTGAAAATCAAACCAACAAAAGATATGCTACTGTTTTCAATTTCACTGCTGCCGATTGGAGTTACTACGATTTATTTCCCCCTTTTTCTTTTTGTGATCTTCATAGATTTCTCGCCGAAAAGTGGAATGCAAAGAGCCATTTCGCTATTAATTTGATCCGCCAACAAGATTTCCCTACCAAGGCATTGTTTTTTTTCCTGCTTCACCGTCTGTTCGCAGTGGAAAAAAGAGAGGTGGTGGTGCGATTTCAACAAAAACCAGCAAGGCAATAGCTGACAGAAGTGGCCTGTATTCAAAGGAAGGGAAAGCGAAGTCGATACTATTTTCAATAAAAGGGGAACAGTTATCTGCCAAAAAGCAATCGACTCAATACGATCGAGAGAAAAAGTGGGGAAAAGAAAAGGAAGAAACTAATGGAAGAAAAGAATAGAACCGTATGAGAAAAAGTTGGAGAATCCAAAGATCGAAAGGAGTCCTATTTTCTTTGTGGGTAGTTCTGGCGCATCCTCCTTTTGGCTTGTCTTTGAAGAATTTCACTGTAGACAAAGTGGATGAGTATAACTTTTGCTCAAATGATACCCAGAGACGTGATATCATGAGGATATGTCTCATATATGCACCTTCTATCCGCGACAAAATGTCTCGATTTTTAGGACTATGAATTTTCAAGAGAATTCTGATAAGATTTTTTATCCGCGGTTTTCTTTTTGTTCTGGTTGTACTGAATTCGACTAAAAGTTGGATTTCCCGTGTTATCCGCCGATCTAGATCTTGATAATTTAAGTCCACATTTTTGGAAAATTTTGAAATTAAGAACTGTCTGCGAAGAACACCAGGCACTAAGCGTCACGTAGGAAGAAAAGAACAAAAAAAGGCTAGTTGGGACAAGCTTTGAAACTGCAGTTCCGTCACCTTTTGCATTGACGCAAGTTACAAAATTTCTATTCTGCACAGCTGTGAGCCTGTATACATAAAACAATCTCAAATTGTGGACGTATATGTGAAAAAGGAAAAGAAGCTGGAAACTTCTTGATCATGATCTCGAGAATAGTTCTGTATTCCACTTTGATTTTATTTTTAGCTGACACTTTATTTTAACTAGTTTCATAGGATTACTGTGTATAAGCAAAACTAGAGGAATTGGTGCAAATTTGAAACCATTTAATTGGATCTAATAAACAGGAGAACGTCTGATTATGAATCTCATCTTGATTCGGTATGCAATTCAAAATTCAGACAAAATTTATAATTGGGACCCCAATTTGACTCATTCATGACCCGCAGGTCCTTACATTTATGATTAAGTCACTTTGGTCGCAGTCTGATCGAAAAGAAAGTCCTTCAAATATGGTTTCAAATATGGTTTCAACTGATGTTTAGATAAGGTCTCAAGGCTTATAGTAACGTAGTTGGTTGGGTTGGTGGCACGTGAATGCAGGGCCGGAGGGAGGGGGGGCCGCTCGGGCCATGGCCCGAGTGAACCCAAAAGAAAAAAAAAATTATATGTAAAAAATCAAATTTTTTTAGTTTGGCTCGACCCATTCTTCCTCTTGGCCCTACCGTTGCTCCTCTTAGCCCGACCCACAAATGGTTTGACCCGCTCCTGAAAAAAATCCTAGTTTCGCCCCTGCGTGAATGGGTGTGTTGTTCATCTCATTATTACTCTTATGGGATGAAAAACTTGTTTTCAATCTGAAGGTAATCTATAGAGTTTCGACTCTTTTCCAAGCGGTGGGTGTCTCTAGTCCATAACTAAGGTTCATCTTCAAAACAATTAAGAAACACTTAATCGATTTCTACACCAAATCTATCCGGATCAACCACACCCTAATTTTCACAGTAAGAATATAAAAAGATAGAACTTTGGTTTACTTATTAACATTTTATTAACATTTTATGTTGTAAAAAAAAAAACGACTGATATGCAAATTAAAGTAAAGCAATAGTAGCTGAAGTAGCTTCGTTTTTATAAAGATGACGTCCAAACTCTTATCTCAAAACTCCATTTTGATGCCATTTCTGAATTGAGTTTTACCCAAACTTTGTTTTACTATTTAGTATTCATTACAAATACTTTTCCATCCAAAATTTTGCAAGTGCCGTTTTTGTCAACAACTTATATAAACTAAATATGATTTTTGGAGGGGGGGCTTTTGACCACACGGTGCAATACATAGACATACGCTGGGTCGTATGAGCGGCGAACCTGGTGGTACCATTTTCGTAATTTCGATGGAAAGTAGGGTCTACTGTCAACTCGAAATCTGAGATAAAAAGCCAAAACAGAGAAAAAGAAGAGAAAAGGGAGCCATAAAAGAGGAGAGAGAGAGAGCGCGCACTCACAGTCTCACACTCCCTCTTTTGAGTGTGAACTATGAAAACCAGAGGGGTCTCAAATGGCGATTCCGAGATGCCGTAGCTCATCCGCCTAAGACCTCTGCAATCCACAGACTCTTGGCCTCCCTGAAACCTCTTTACAGAGAAAAACCCTAATCTTTTCTCCATTCCGTCTCTTCTTCTCCTTTTCCTCCTTCATTTTCCGTTTCTGCGTCATCCATGGCTACGTCCAGAGGACCGACTACCACTCCACCGCCGATCATTGGGAAGGCCGGACGGTACACCGTCTTCATAACGCCGCCCAAGGTGCCGGACCAGACACCGGAGAAGGGGGGGTCACTGGAGAAGGCGGGGTCACCGGAGCCGACACCTGAGAAAGCGTCGCCGCCGGTGAGGCCACCGCCCCAGCAATTCGGAAAGGCTGCCCCCGAGCCTTCTCCGGCTTCATTGTTCGGGTTCTTCTGGAATGCCGTGGCGAAGGTTCAGAGAGGTATGCCGCTTTATTCTTTTGTTTCTCGCTTTTAGCTCCCATGGAATTTCAGGGGTTTTCCTTCTCCCTTTCCCCCCTTTTCTGCTGTTATTTTTCCTGAAAGTGTTTTTTTTTTTTTCGTGTTCTCTCTCTCTTCCCCATCTCTCTTTTTTCTTTTGCTTTGCTGAAGTTCATTCAAGCGTGGATGAGTATCTGGCGGACTTGTTCGGGTTAAACCAGTCGAAGTATCAGTGGGCTCTCAACGAGTATTACGAGAGCAAAGGATTGGTAACCTCTTCCTCTAACTCTCTCTCCCCCAGCGTATTTTAAGCGGCATTTGTTGCTTTACTTGTTTTTTGTAGCAAAGATTCGTTCTTAGAGTTGTTTCTTTCGTGGATCCGGTGTTGCTTTTTGTACGCTTCTGCTGGATTTAACACAAATGTTGGCTTCGTCGTCTTTTCTTCTTCATTTGGTGATCTGCAATGTAGATTTGTCTGTTGGTGGTGTGTTGCTTCTGTTTTTGTGTTGGCCCGATTTAGCTTTGACAGATCTATGCTGTTCGTTCGGCTTCAGAAAATATTGGTGATTTTTGATGGGCTTGTTTTCTTGCATGTTGATTTCTGCTATGTCAAAGTTTGCTAGAGACAAATTCCTGTTCTTCGTCGGCTTACTAAGTAAAATGTCCCCCAATTCCAGCATTGCGACACTCTCGCTGTGGGGCTGATAGCAAAATCAGCAGAGGATTGTAGCACGCCATGACGAGTCACGATAGGCATTTCTCATATGCAGCACAGGCACATCATTTAATGTTGTATTAATGAAATCTGGATGCCATAGGTCATTCAACTTCCCTTGTATCCTTATCATTGGCGGGCAACTTTAAAATGATGAAGTAGATTTCTTGTAGGCAAGGAGAGGGAATTGTTTAGCTGTCCTTGACGTAAGGTTTTCCTTTCTTTTCCTTTTTCTTTAAGAATGAGATGGTGAGAAATTAATTAGCCAGTCCATTGGTGCTTCTGGAGGTCCATGAGTCTGAAGTTTGGTCATGAAGAGATTGGTCGTGAAGAGATAGCTAAACTATTGGTCTTACTTTCACGTTGTGCCTGAGAAAGATAAATTTGATCCTTGGTGGTAGGCTAGGAATGCGGATAAGTTGTAACAAGTGGAAATGAGTATGGTTTGATCATCTCTGCTTGTTTAGTTGTTTATGAAATTTTCCAGTTTCAAGTAACCGAAACTTCTATTTGGAGAAGTGTTCTTGAAGGGCGAGGTCTCATTCATTCCAAGGCTTTAATTGTGTCGACGGCGATCTCTATTCCTGTATAACTTGTCGTTTTTTTGCTTATTTAAGCCGAAGTTCATTATGTGCTTCTGTAGACCTAGAGTTCATGATGCAAGGGCATGCTACCTAAAAGTGGAGAATCTTTGCTGCTTGTTTTCTTGTAGTTTAGACTGCTGTAAGTGGCTTGTCTGTGAAGCAATGAATGTATTATATCGTTTTGTTAAATTAGCCAAGAAGTGGACTTTCTCGGCAAGAACTGCTTAAGGGAGAAAGAAGCTACTTTTATTACCTCTTAACTGGCCCTGCTGTTATTGGCTCTATTACTATGGGTACTTCTTCTGTCGCATCGATGTTGCTAGCGTCTTTTGTAACTGTTGAGTATTGAATGAGTTTTTGCAGGACAAAAATGGGTTAAAACCTAAAGAAATCACAAGCAAGGGGCAAGGTGTCTGAAAGATGAGGGGGAGCAGGTAAGGTGAATATTGTCTTTAGATTGTACGATATCACTTTGTGTCCATGGTTAACATATGATGGTTGCTCTATCTCAGATCATGGAATGGTGCAGAACTTAGGAACGGTAGCCAAGTTTGGTTCGTGAATTATTTTTGAAATTATATCTCCTTTGGGAATGATGTAATTTAAATTTCATGTAAGACTGTAGATGCTTCGTCATCACATTTTCTGCTCTTCTGCCGATGCTGTTGCTCGGTACATGTAAAATGTCAGTTTTCCTTGCCGACCAACGACCTCTTTACAGCGTCTCAACTTCTCCTGGCAGTCTATCGTGAATCTTGAAGTTTTAAAATATCGAATGGTATATATGGGTAGTCTCACAGACTTTACGTCCTTGTAAATCGTAACAGTCGTTACCGTCTTGGTTGCAAGTATCTGTATATCTGTATCTCGTTCTGTGGCTTTCAAGTTTGCTTGCCAAGGTACTCTTAATACAAATCGATCACCGTCCCTCCACCTCTTTCTGCTTTATTGCTCTTCTAACATCTCTCTCTCTTTCTCTCTCTCTCTCTCTCTCTCTCTCTCTATCAAGGTGGTGCAACGAGAATTGAAAAATCCATTTACATTTAATCTGTGATGCTTGGGGAACTTGGTTTTGAGTTGATATATTTTTGTGTGCATATATATTTAACTAGCAGGAATCCTGATGACTCCAATCTAGGAAATTGTCCCGTCCTCTAAATGGGCTTTCACATGGGAGCGCTGAGGGGAAGCTAGAGGAGTTCCAAATGTTTGCAATTTTTGTTTATTCTTTAACTTGCAATGTGTATATATATATATATATATATATATATATATGTATATATATATGAGTTAGAGTCACCCAATCATTTAATAGAAAAACATGAAAGAAAAGATGAAAATTGATATTATATGATGAAAATGTTCGGCATTCTTTTTTTTTCCTTAATTGTCTGTCGGTCTTCATTAAATAATTGGATATATCTATATATACTAGGAGGGTTAAGAACAAACTTAGAACTCCAAACGCCTTTATGTCTTTGTAACAACCCCTTTTAATCTTATTTTCTATAAAATCTGTTTATGCAAATCAATGAGACGCCTATCCTATTGAACGTCGGCAGTAAAACATTTAACAATAAAAAAAGGTAAACACAACTGCCATCACGTCATATTTAGCGAAACATCCGGTTCTACATATTTAGTAATAATCATACTCATGCATGGGTTCAACTCCTAAGATGTAAATATTCCTAGCAAACATTTGGATCTCGGGTTTCCTCTTTGATGGTGAAACTGGCTATATGTGCACAAACTTTTTGTTAACCAGTCTAATTAATGACCAAAATGCTCTTGGTTAATAAAAAAAGGTAACTTCTTTTTGTAAAGACAAAAGAAAATCAACAAAAGTTGAAAGACTAAAAAAAACATTTTTTAAAAACAATTTTCAAAGCACCCCAACTCCTACCTTTTTAAGTACCTATCTTGCGTGCACCGAGCATGTAGGCAACTCACTCTCCTCATATGAAGAGGCATGAACAGCCAAGCCTATCAATTGAGACATTTAGATGAGTAAAAAATAGAAAGGACCATCATCCAATGGCAGAGACATGTAGGCAAGATCCTAAACCCTAAACCCTATTATTAGGAAAGGCTTATGGTCGCACTATGATCCGAGCTGCCATAAAAGCTGTGCTTTTCAAGATCCTTGTATTTTTCTAACATGGATCTTAAATTCATGTTACATGTAAAAAACCATGGATTTAAAGACAGAGGAAAGGAGTACGACCTTAAACCCTTGGATCCAAGATTCCCGGTAAAACAAGTGCACCTTAAAGATATCAAGCTGAAATAAGTCTCAATTGAAAAGCAGAAACTACTTTATGTAGTGGAAATAATATTTACCTGAGGTAGCCCCGCTTACATAGAGAATGAAAAAGAAATAACATAAAAATATAATCTGCATAAAAAACAATATGGAGCATAGACAACGATATGTTTGAATGGAGCAGAATGGTAAACGGTTATATTTGTCTTGGAAAAATCAACCGAGGAAAAAACTTGTCGATCATCACTAGGCAGGGATGGATTTTCAATCTGGAAGTTAGAAGTTAAGAGAACTGGAATTACATTGGCACACAAAGACCTACTCTGTAGGATGTGAAGGGCTGGATCCCGTTTTTGACACATCCGACCAAAATGGATGTGTTTAATTGGATTTGGACTAGGACTAAGACTTGAATTCTTAGAACCGAGTCTACAACGGACAGGCATTACCTTTAACCGCCGCATCGAATTTGGATTTGGTCGTGAAACCGGAAATGGAATCCCAATCTTATTGCTATTCGGGTCCTCTTTTTTATACTGGATCAGATCGTGCTGCGGGTCGTAGGTTGTGGAAATTAAAAAACCGTCTTTAATACGTGCAGCGTTTGTAGTCCAAAGGTTAGGATAATTGCCTTCCAAGCAATAGATCCGGGTTCGATTCCCGGCAAACGCATTTGAACTTCACTTTTCATTTTTTAAACTGAGGGTATTTTCCCTAAATAAAAAAATAACAGTTCACCATTTACTTACCTTTTTTCAACTCATCGGTTTATTAAATGTGGGCTCTATGTCATAACCCACAAACTTTTTAAGTCATCGCATCTGATTCTTGTGGTTGCTCATTTGCATATCCAAAGCAATAAATTGATGTATTTGGATTTTGGAATACTGGAAATCACACATGCTTATGATAAAGAAATTTAGGTCCGATTATAAGAGTAGCAAATTTAAATGTAAAGTTGGACACTCTTTTATCAGACATTCAAATTGAATCCTTTCAACTAAACTTAAAATTTGTTTTTAGGCATGTTATTATATAATTTCAGACAGAAAAATTGCCAAAAATAGTTTCTCACGAACTGATAACTCCAGTACGTGAAAACTGAAAATCTCTTTTTCTTTTGCCACTAAAAAATTATCTTAGCTAATTATGATTTTTTTTTAACCTTAATTTTTTATTTTTCGCTGACTCAACCCTACCCCTCACCGACTGGCTCGTACCGCCATTGAATTTTCTTCCCTCCTGATATTTCCGCAGGTGTAATAAGAGTGGGGAGTCCAACGACGACGCCGCGCCAAGCTTGCCCTTAGGAAGGCCTAAACGGTCTGTAAGCAAGAAAGCAGGAAAGGCGGAGTTCTCACCCCACCGTCCATTTCCAGATTTCTTGTACCCTCGATACATCGCACAGAGAGAGAGAGAGAGAGAGAGAGAGAGAGAGATGCCTGTGTATACCTGCAACGCCTGCAACTCGGAGTTCCAGACGGACGAACAGCAAAAGCTCCATTACAAATCCGAATGGCACCGCTACAACCTCAAGCGAAAGGTGCGCTTTTGCCCCCTTCCTTTCTTTCTCTCTTCTTCCTTTCTTTTGGGTTCTTGAGAACTTTACTCTGTTACGAGGTTCGGAGTTAATGGATCTCTTGAATTGCTTTCTTCGTGGCTTTTGGAGTTTGGGATTTGTTTCTTTTGGGCCACCGTTTCAATTCTTCTAGCTGCTCTTGCATTTAAAGAATCAATGGGAAAAGGATTGCGGATTGAGGCTAGTTATGTTTGTCCTTTAATTTCCTGTTGAACAGTGTGTATGAAGACACGAAATCGTAGACTTTCGATTATTGGGATTGTCACACAAGTCGCTGCTGCGATTTTTTCCCATTAAACCGGGCTTATTCACGATCCTTTTGCGATGATATGGTATGTTATTTGGGTTTGTTGTTTTTATTAAGAATGCAAAAGTCGATTAACATTTGTGTTGGTCTGTCAATGGGCGATTAAGGGCAGTGTATTCCGGTGTTGAGTGGGTGGTCGTGCGTTGCTTTGACTGGAATGACAAGTGGGATTGTTTGATGTTATGTATATGCACTTTCACGTCGGGTTCATTAGAAGCGTAAGTATCGAGTGTAACTAATTGTAGTAATGCAACTCAAGTGCGCGTGGTGCATATGGACAACACTGGTGGGTGGTTGCATGCTTCTTTGAGTGGAATAAATGGACAATTCTCTGATATTATGTGTATGCACTCTGAACAAGTTGTTGAATGTCAATTTATCAAGTATTGGATTGTACCAATTACAAGTAATCTATCATGTGCAACTGATTGAAGCAATGTAACTCGAACTACACATGGGAGATTTACAATCAATTTACCAAGGCAACTGATTGAACTAATATAACTCGAGTAAACATGATCAAGTGTTACTGATTGAACTACGTGGTAAGATTCACAAGCTGTTGTCAAAGGAAGCTGATTGAACTAGGTACCGTACGATTATTGTAGCTACTCAAAACCTGCATGTGTAGCCAGAACAAGGTTTCTTGTGCATATATATTAGAATTTAAGGGTTGGCGGATATCTGGCAATGTAACTGGCTGACTCTTTCAGGTTGCTGGAGTTCCTGGAGTGACAGAAGCATTATTTCAAGCAAGGTTAGCAGCATTGGCCGAGGAACAGAAGAAAAAACTAGATGAAACTCGGATGCAATATACCTGCACTCTTTGCAGTAAGGAGTATAGAAGTGCCAAAGCTCACGCTCAACATCTCAATTCACGAAGTCATATAATGCGCATGAACCAGGTTGGAGATGTGCAAAGTGCAGGGGTGACTGTACTTAAACCGCTGCGAAACTCTACAAGCAGCAAGTCGACTGCTTTTGACAGACACTTTACTCACAATGAAATGGAAAATGATGAGGATGAAGACAGTGATGAGGAATGGGAGGAGGTTGACCCTGATGATCTCATTATTCATGAGGCAGCTGAGGCTATGACAAATCTGAATGTGAAAGCTGCTGTTGATTCTGATCTTATCCCCAGTGAGAGCGTTGGTGATGGATGGAATTTATCACACTGCTTTATTTGTGACATGAATCCTGATAGCACTATAAAAGGTTGTGTGCAGCATATGCATAAAGAGCATGGCTTTTTTATTCCTGATGTTGAGTATCTGAAGGATCCTACAGGCCTCCTTGCATTTCTAGCGACGAGGGTGAGCATATGCTTTAGGTCAATAAGTTTTAGGTTAATATATTGTCATGATTGTGCATTCTAACTGAAAATGTTCGCTTGTTTTCAGGTAGTGAGGGATTTTGTTTGTTTGTATTGCCATGATAGACGGCAACCATTTGCTAGCTTGGAAGCTGTGAGAAAGCACATGATATCCAAGTCACACTGCAAAGTGAAATATGGAGAGGGTGGTGATGATGAAGATGCTGAGTTAGAGGATTTCTATGACTACAGCAGCAGGTATTTGGTTTTCTTTACGCATCTATGCAAGCCACTAGCATATTATCTTTATTTATTTGTGTTTTTTATTTCGTTTTGCTCCACATAGCCATGCATCTTTGTTTCATTCTCCTTTGGTGACCAGTTACCATGCACAACAAGTCACATTTGCAGCTTGTTTTTGGTGAATTTGCTTTAATTGTTTGTGTAAGCTTATGATTAAATAACTTTTGGTTAATTATTAGATATTTTAATCATTTTGTTTATACTTCAATCTAACTTCCAGTTCAGCAGAGCACAAATGTCTCAATTCAACTATTATCTGATCGTTAATTATTAGCTATTTTAAAATTTTAATATATTTATCAATTTTAATCAGGTTTGGTAGAGCATAAAAGGTCCCGGTTTTTGCATGTGAAATTTGAAACGTTATTGGCCTTGCACTTGTAAATATCCTTAAAGGAGTTAAATGTATCCAGCATTTACTTGGATTAGCCACTTTCATTTTTGTCTCTTTAATTTCCAATGGGACAATTATTTAGCCCATGAATTTCATGGTTTCTTTGTAATCCTGATGCAGATTATGTTCATTAACAGTGATTTGACTTAGATTTGATTGTGCAATTCCTCACCCTTTGGGTCCAAGATTTTGTTTTTCATGATAGCTTCAGTTGTTTTGATGTTGAATTTTGTTTGATTCGTAGTCGCATTGCATGGACACTAAGATGGTAATGCTCTCATGTACGGTCATTTCAGATAAATTGCACAATGGATGTGCATGTGTTGTGTCTCCTATACCTGTTGAGAGAGAGAGTGAGAGACCAAACCTAACAGAAGTGGAAAAATTGGGTGCAATTCAAAAATGAAGGGATATACTTTTGACCTGAAGCTGAGTTCCATTGTTCAGGAATCTTTGAAAACTTTTGCAGATTATCGTGATTCCTTACCCAAGCATAGAAAACTGGCAAGCCACATAAACAAGAAAATATGACGTATGACTTTTGGTTCTTTGAAGGCTTCCATGAAATCAGTTACTAACAGAACCTGTGAAATGTTAACCGATATGGCTTTCTGCAACCCAGACGCATGATAAGAATCAGAGTGACCCAAGAGAAAACATGACTTGCGGACCGTTAATGTCTATGCTTATGTTTTTTTCCTGTAATGCAATTGACTCATTGAGAATTGATGCAATTTTCCTTGCACATGGTGTGAAATGATGGGTCGCAAATTCTGGCTATGGGTCTAGGTAAAAGATATTTCTTGCTTGTCCGATTCCTTTGGAAGTAGTTGATGTTTACTGTCTTTGATTTAGCTATGAGGTCTGTTCTTAAATTATTTCCTGAGGTCTGTTTGTAAATCAGAAAACTCGAGATAGACGTAGTGGCGCTGTGGTATTTTTCCTCACCGCAGATATTGTCTTACCGTTGAGTTGGTGGCAATTTTTTTTTTTTGTCTGGCACAACATATTTTCTCCCAAAGTGTATCTGAACAATCTGTCTCTTGTGAATTCAAATGAAATACAGTATTACAGTGTGCATGTTAAGGGATTTAGTGTCCATACGTTTAGTTTCTTTATGATCCCTTCTGTGTTGTGACATTTTCCATTGTTGCTCATGGAAATCCAGCGTGATCTCCTGATTATGTTGTTATTTGCTTCCTTTCTCTCAGTAGGGTTTATAATTTATCCTGTTCTTAAAAGTTAATACACAGCCATGTAATTTAGGTTGTACTGATGAGATATACCCATGCAATTTTCAATTACACAGTCGGCTACATTCCTAATTCTGGTGTAATGTAGCCTAGTTCGGCGAAGGAACATTGATGCTGCTTTTTTAACCAAAGGAGCCTTGTGTCTGTGTGATATTGGTTCCACTTCGGAGCTTATGTGTTGCTTACCCTAGCCTTTTTACTTACTCCTTTGCCATTGGGCAGTTACATGGATGAGAATGGGAAACAGCTGGTGGCTGTAGATGAAAACAGCAATGTCGAACTGGGATGCGGAGGTGAACTCATGATCACAAGAGAAGCTGGTACAGGAATCTCAACAAAAATTATTGGTGCTCGTCAGTTTGCCCGTTATTACCGCCAGAAACCACGCTCCACTTCAGTTGAAGAGGAAGATGAAGGTGCCTCCCATCCAAAGTCGATTGTGAGAAGAAGGTATCTCTTTCTCTCTCGCTCGCTCGCTTGCTCTCTCTCTCTCTCTAACATAAATGAAACATTTCATTGCAGGTATGGTAAGATGAGTGTATTATCTGTTCAATCAAGAGGTGGGTTTGTGGGAATGAAAATTTTGAAGGTGATAAGAAGAACAGGCATGGAACCAATGCGTGCAAGGCTGGGAATAAAGAACAATGTCATTAGAAATCTTCCTAAGAACGTCCCATATTGAGTCGGGCGACGCCCGACATTCACCATTGAGATATGGCCTTTGTGAAATATTGTGAGAGAGTAGCTCTTATGTTGTGGTCGTGAATATAGCCACTGATATATCGATTTAGGAAAATATTCCATCTTCTTTTTTGCCTTCTTATTCTGAGGTGGGAAATCACAAATTTTGCTTACATATGGGAGCTTGTTTGTTGAAGAAATGCATATTTATCTTATGGAATTCGTCTACTTCTTAATAATTGAAATCTTTAAGGTATTGCGGTTTGGCACGGTAATTAGCTGCTTGTTTGGTGAGGTCTAGTTGTGCTGGAAATTGATGGGGTCGGCAACCATTTGAACATCTGCTGTCCTTATAATATATTTATGACTAGAGCTAGGATGGATTTGGATTCAACTCTTGCATTTAATGGCAGGAGGCTAATTTGACCAACCGGTGTCCTTAGGCGTGTGGGTTCGTGCTTCCGTTCATTACCATGCAGACAACCTAGATTGATGGCTGGGGCAGTGTCGGTTGATCGTATCTTTGAGTCTTATCATGACCATTCAAGTTGATGGGTGCATCGTTGCTATTACTGACACTGATGCAGCTCAGGACTCCTCAGACAGAAAGAATAGGGGGGCATTCCGGCCTATTTCGAACGGTGAGATTAATACCTCTCACTCATTCACCCGGAAGTTAGGTGCCTTTTGTATCATTGTCAATTTTTTATGCATCATTTTGCAATTTCCGTATAGCTAAAAAATTTCATAAAAGACATGATAAGCGAGAAAGGCGGGTTACAAGACAAGGCATGTATGAAAAAGAAACGAATATTCTTTTCGCTTTCTAGTGCTTCTTCCTGTTACAATTGCTCTTGATGATCTGTTTTCAAATCTTGAGTTCATTCCCCCTCCTTGAAAAAAAAAAAGAAAAAAGGAGGGTAAAGAAATGGCTCTTTCAATTGGGAGACCTTTCAAATTTCAATCACCAACATAAACGAAACCAACATCCCCTTCTTGAATTCTTGGTTGAGAGAAAATCAGCAGAAAAAAAGCTGTTAATTAGTGCTTCATGGTTAGAACATCTAATCTCTTGTTTCCCTCAATTTTCTCTCAACCTTCAATGGCCAAGATAATTCCTCACGGATCTCAACTTAAAGGTGTCGTGTCTACCAATTTCTCTACGTTTTTTCCTTCTTTTCTTTACAATCAGACGTTAGTTATTGTCGTCGTTCTAGGACTATACACACATGAGCGCCCCCAAGAAACTTCTTTTATTGCAGCTGCCTAGTCCATTTTAAGTGAGTAAATTTGTTAAAACTTAGAGAAGAGAATGCAACTAAATTGGTGTTCCTTTCAAGTTTCAACCCAAGTGGTTGGCGAGACGTGCAGGTCTTTCAGTACTGGTGCATCTCACGCTACTTTTTAGGTGCTCCATGAAAGCCATGTGTGACTTGAAAGCATATTTTTAGATGTTTTAATGATCAATCAAGCTTCCACTGAAGGGCTTGAAGAAAGTTAAATGGGTTGTTTGGTAGTAAAAATATTTTTTAGTTGTTTCGTGAATCTGTCTCTAAGTTGAGTAGGTACATAAAACATTAAAACTATTTTTAATAAACATGTACCAATTTTGAAAGCAAATTTATGAGACATTGATAAAATATCCTTGTTACCAAACAACCTCAACAAAACTTACTGTCTATCTGGTGAAAGTTTTCATAATAGGATAACGTGACATTTTCATAAGGACAAAAAAAAAAAAAAAAAAGGCCGTTGGCGTGGACGGCTTTTTCTTAAAAAACAAGTCTTTCTGCTTAAATTTTTTTATAACGTTTGACTTGTTTGGCCATATGGGAGGAGGTTATACCTTGAGTCCTTAATACATGAAATGAAAATGACGGACATAATTTTAGAGGTGCAAGAATTTGAAAAAAAAAAATTATTTAAAAATGTCTCCGCTTAGAAAAGCATAATATTATTGTATGTCTATAATTTCAAAGAGGTGTATTTGGATTTTCGTGTAGGGGCAGAATAAAATCTTTTCACAAAGAAGCGTTAAATTATAATTTTAAAATTTTAATGAGAGTTAAAATATAATTTTTCAAAATTT
Organism: Nymphaea colorata; assembly: GCF_008831285.2. Lineage (NCBI taxonomy): Eukaryota > Viridiplantae > Streptophyta > Magnoliopsida > Nymphaeales > Nymphaeaceae > Nymphaea > Nymphaea colorata. The sequence continues at coordinate 16,128,295 of NC_045140.1, forward strand.
GTATTTACGATACCCTGCCCACCCAGTTGACTCTGCCCATCTTTTAGTGTTAGGTGGCTAACATGGGAACCTGTATTCCATCAATTCATGAAAGGGCTTTTTTATTTTTTATTTTTATTTTTATACAAGAAGTCATATTCGCTTTTATAGTCAGGTTATTTATGTCATTTTATTTTCATAACAAACATTCAGGCAACCTAACATGTGACATGTTCTCCATTTCGATGATTGAAATACTGTGATGTTTTACATAAGTTTTTCTTTTCAAGTGTCGGTAAAAAAACCACCAACTTTTGACTTGAACTGACGTTCATGGGTAAAAATAAATAGCTCTATGCCAGTTAGTTAGTCAGAAAACCAAGTCCAGCATCTAAAAAAATGAAGACACTATACCCGGTTTTGTGAAATAAATAAATGGAAGTTCCCGTTTGTTTTTAGGAAAACCCATCAATCACTGAACGTTTTGCCAAAACGACTTAAGTTTTTATTATGAAACCGGGAAGTAACGCCGTGTTTGGTTGGAGGGAAAAAGAGGGAAAGGAAGGAAGGGAAAGGGAGAGAAAGGAAAGAGAATGGAAGAGAAAGGAATGGAATGAAATAAAAATGAAAGAGGTGATTTAAAAGTTTGTTTGGATAAAAAGGAAAGGAAAAGAATGGGAGGGGTAGTGTGAGAATAAAAAGATTTTTTTTTTTCCTTCTTTACATTTTCTTTCCAATCCATCCGATTTGAAAGGGATTGCATTTACACTAGACAATCCTTTCCTTTCTTTTTCATTCCCTTGCAGCTAAACACATTTTCTTTCTCTCCCCCCTCCTCTTTTCTCTTATTTCTAATTAGCCAACCAAACAAAAGAAGGATCGCTCAATCCCTCCCTTTCCCTCCAACCAAAAAAGCCATAAGAAATTCTTTCATATTCGTTAACTTGTTGCACATTCATAGGTATATCTTTTTTTTTTTTAATCATCTCAGAGTTGCTTACTTCATATTACTCGTCTTGCAATCTAAAATGGGATCCATTTATTTTCACAAAATGACGCGAAACAAATAGTTTTATATTTGATTATGTAGGAAAAGAAGATGTGAGTGTAGACAGATGTAGCACACGAAAGTAGACGAAAATGGATTTGAAGTATGGTCTTTGGATTTTGTATTTTCCAATAGAAATTTAGTGCACGGTGATAATTTGTGGAGACAATCAGTTTTGATTTGTTGCTCGTGGAGTTTCTAAATCGATTCCGTGGGTATCAACTTCATACAGAAGCCGATTCAGCCTAAACCTGAAGTAAGGAGAAGTGTAGAGCCCAACTTTTTCAAAAGGATGGCGGACAAATACCATGCAATCAAATCAGGCTGTGTCAACTATGGCCCCAGTTAAATGATATGGTATAATAATAGTAATATAATTTAGGCCTATATTTATTATTGTCTCACTGATAAAAGTTAAAGGCGCAATCAAGTTGAATCAAATGATGAACAAGAATCAAATGATGAACAAGAATTTGGTACTTGGGAACATTACTTCTCAAAATTAGCTCCATCGATCTAAGCTTATGATAAAGGGAGATGGGCCAAAGGTTTGAATGGATAATTCCATCTTAAATAAAGTACATGTTTTCTATTCTTTATAGTGCGTCAATAAATTCAATCTCGAGCCGAAGCATGTAAAACAATAAGATATGAAACAAATTTTGACGACCAATCAAGAATTCCAATCAGATTTGGAGATTTTGATAAAGTATTTTATACTCAATGCCTATGATATGGCTTGGGTTCGGTTTAAAAATCAGATTCAGATCGGATATGAATTATAAATTTGAATTTTGGGTAGATTTTTCTTCATACCAATTTGAATGCGAAAAATATAGATACCCAAAAATACGGATATTGTAAAGTATAAATCTGTTCCGTTCGTTCACATCGTTGATTGAGGGCTTCAAGGTGACCAAGCGGCCTGCCTTATTTTAAGGCTACGTGCCTACATGACTCAATTATTTAATACTGCCGGTTAGACAAGGACAAACAAGTCATCATGTTTTAATAATGGGGTTGAGTTAGGGATATTTATTTAGGGGCCAACCTTCAGGACCCGTTTTGAGAAACATGCTTCACTTTTATATATTTTTACGCCATGGCCCAGAGTTTTCTTTTGAGCTCCCAAACAGGTCTCTATATTTGATCAGGACTTAATTAAAACGATTTGACACAGATAGGTGAATGAATCCTCTTGCTCGAAAGCTTAAGCCCTCTCTTTCTCCTTTGCTTCTTGCTTTCATTATTACGCAGCAGGTCGAGCAAAAATTCAAATATGAAGCCCTATTTTATATTTAACTCTTACATATCGGTTTATAAATGTAATTTTTTGATGCATATTCGGAACTCTACCAAGTCGAAATCGGGAATCAGGAGATAAAGAAGAGAAAAAAATTCACCCAACACCAGAGATTGTCAGAGTTCCAAATCGAGGAGTTCTGGAAATGAACACCGAACACGATTTCGTTCATGATCAAATGTTCTGGAGTTCCTGAACTTTTGTCACGATATCAACGGATTCCGTTGCTTGAAGGCATATTCGCAATCACGAACTTGTTTGCGTCCCGGTAAGATGCCAAACAAGTATCAGAACTTTTCGTCCCTTTGTTCGAATAGTTTATGGGGCACATGATCGGATCGACAAAGATCCACGACGCACGCAGATACGGTGCCGGTTACGGTTGCATATCCGATAATCCTGGGCAGTTATGGTTCGGACCCAGTCTTGACCGCCAATTGCAGATTGCATTCGCCCGGGGGATGTGGATCGAAAAACCAGCCAGGTTCATAGAGAGAAGGATTTGGATCGGGATTATAGCGGGTCTGGATCCGGATGCAACATAAAGTTTATCCATGATCCAGGACCACTAAGGTGGCCTCCACTGGCCGTCCCTGGGCGGGCGATGAGATCACGATGCATTGAAGTAGTAAACTGGATTCGGACTCGGACCCACCTGGATTTGATTTGATTCTCCAGAAAGTCACATGCTCATGTGAATCCAAATCCATGTAAACCACTGGACACGGAATGCCCGAAATCAACTCTCAGAACCGGATCGCTTCGGGTTCTCTCGAGTTCAGGGTAAAGTATATTTTGCATGCGTTCGAGCTCACGTATGTTTTTTGTGTTTTTAATGTCATCCGTCCATCTGTGGGAAATATAGGAGCGTGGCTCCGGGTCTCGTGGATGAGCGGTGGAAAAAGTTCCTCATTCGGAGGTCATAGGCTCGCAGAGCGTAGTAGAGCTATGCAGGCTCCAGGCAAAAGCCGGTACGTCTTGCTTAGAAGAAACGGGGATGGCAGGTGTGTAATTCTTGGATTGTCGAAAGTCAAAAGTTAGTCGTGGAAAATCAGAAAAATGACCGTCCTCAAAAAGCAGAGCGGAGTTTTCGTCAAACCGGAGAGCTTTCGCACCCTGGCATTCCCCAATTCTCTTTTCCTCTCCGTTCCGCTTCTTCTTCCTCTCTCTGCTTCTCTCCGAGGGGGATGGAAGAGTCGCGTTAGGGCTTTCGATTCTTTTTGTTTTATATATAGCGAGGATCAGAAGGGTATGATTTAGAACGCTTTCTTTGATGTTCGTGAAGCTTTCTGGGATTTCTTGTCTGTTCATTCGTTTTCTTGATACTTTATTGTTTTGCTCTCCTTTAGTAAGAGGGTATTATTTGGTATGGCTTTATGTTTGCGACCGAATGATCTCTTCTGATAGGCGTCGAAGCCTTGGTGTTATAATTAGAGGCGTTCGGTTTATCGATGTTTCTTTCTTGCGTGCAGCTTGGTGGTGTTTGTTTATGTTTTTCTTTTCCGTTGAAGATTTTGGGCTTTGATCGAAGTTCTTTTACACATTATAATGACTTCTTTCTCCTTGGATGGTGTTCTGCTCTTGGTTCTAAGAACGGTGAATTTCCCCGTGTTGGTTTGCGGATTGAGTTAGATTGTGCTTTTCTTTTTGCCTCAGCTTCCTGCTAATTGAGAATATAAATTCTTGAAGCTCTGTCTTGTGTTATTGGCGATCGGTTTAGTTCATAGAATTAACATCTGATTGCACTGAGAATGCTTAGTTTATTCTTTGGGTGTCTTTTGAAATAGGAATGTTTCTTTGACTTTGCTGTTACCGGACCAATTTGATTTTATAATCTTTTCCACAAATCAGGAGGGTGAGTGGTTAGCATTGAGAATGTGAATTTACATACTCGTTCAGTTTGAACTGGGACCAGAAGTTTCTGATCTTCTATGTTGTATGCGATTTATTAGGTTCGAAACCTTCGCCCTGGAGAAAGTTTTGGTAATTGCTTTAATCCTAGAACTGATCTTATTCTGTCTTATTCGTTTTTATAAACCTATCCCGTCAATAATACTATGGCGAGAGAAACTTTGATTGGCTTAATTTGTCTAATTAGTGTATTTCCAGTTTCATCTTGATGGACCTTGTTGAATGGAAATGACGGATTATTCAATTGACGTAGTTGACATTATTGCTTTAAGAATCTTTTATGATTTTTGACGACTTATCTGAGACATAATGAACTCTGAAAATGCTGGATACCTTTAATAGAAGGTTCTATGTATACTTCTAATAAAAGGTTTTATGTAGTTACTCTGTCTTATATATGTATCTCTGTTTTTCTTCGACCTGATATCTGAATGAAAAAAAGATTTTCTCTTGCAATACTTTGGCCTTATGGGTTGATAATTTTGTGGAAAGGAAAGTTGTTGGATATTACATACTGCTTTAACACCACAACTATCTCAAAGGCAAAGTTATGTGAAATTTTGGTGGAAGGGGGCGAAATATTTAATGTTTTTCTACAATATTGCACATGTAAAGGATGGCACTTATAGGAGTGTCATAGTAGAAGACGGATTTCTAAAAGTCTTTTCAGATTTCTAAACCTCTCCATTTTTTTTGTTATAATGTTTTAAATAGCATATTTGGGTCCTTGAGGTCTTTCATGTTGTTAACTTTAGGCTATATGAGGCTATATTTTCTATAATTTAAATTGTTGCACTTCGGTCTTATGCTCGACGGTTCTAAAAGAAGCATAACCTGGTCCAAGGGGCGTATGGTTTGTACACTTTGTGGTTGAAATGGTCGTGCCATCACAACTGCGGTGAGACCTGATTTTGGGTTGTACTTCTTCTTGGTTGACGTTCCATTTCTAGTTGTTTATGGTGGCTGTATTTGCTACCTTATTCTTTTATTCCTTTCTACTGTTTGTTAGAGGGCATTTTCTCTAGATTGAGCCTTTGATGTAATCTCTTGATCTTGAATGAAGAACCTAAAGAACCTCTGAGCTATCCTTGTGGATTTTGCTAAGCTATTTTGAGCATGATGGAAGAGGATCTGTATGAATGTTTTGGCATAATTTCCAGTCAAGATAGGCCAGCTGATTGGTTGTTGATATCCTTGTGTCAAACTGCTAGGACAAGATTTTATTGGAGTACCATGACTGAAATCTTGTATCCTGACGGGATCTTGGGGAAGGTTAGGTAAATCTTGGAAAAATTTTCTTGCAAAATAACAAGGGGATTCATTAATAAAATTTTTAAAACACATAAAATAGGTTAAAGATTTATGGTTAAAGTATGCAAAATAATTTTGAAAGAATATCTTGCACGAATACTTATATATATATATATATATATATATATATATATATATATATATATATATATATATATATATATATATATATATATATATATATATATATATATATATATATATATATATATATATATATATATATATATATATATATATATATATGGACTTTAAATGCCAGCTGCTGAAATCACAGACATGTGCTCATGTGTCTGAGATGCTAAGTTGAAAACGTTAGAAGGCATTTTGATAAACTGCCAGCTCAAAAGGAGTAGCTTTACCTGAAATTGTAATTTAACTTTGATTTTTAAAATATGTTATATACTGCGCATGCAGTTTGAGCCTGTTAGTTGCCAGCTGAGCCTTTTAAATATAGCCTTTTGTTCTTTTGTGTTAAATTTGGCCTATGGTGCTGCTGGTTTTTGTATAAAATATCCTATTGAATTTAGGGCGTGTTTTGGTGACACTTTAGAACCAGGTATTGGAGGCAAAACCCTGATTTTGCTACAAAAACCAGGTTTTTGGAGTGTTTAGGTGCCCTCAAAACTAGGTTGAAGAAAACCCAGTTTTTGACAAAACCTGGTTTTGTAAAGGGAGTGAAAAACCTAGTCTCCATTGGGGTATTCAAAAACCAGGTTTGGATGTGTCACAAGAAAAACCAACCAAAAAAGCAAAGTTTCTAAAATTCATTAAAAAGCTTGGTTTGCACAAAACCTAATCTTTAAAAAATTGGGTTAGAGGAGGGTGTCATCCAAACGCCCTCTTACTGATTTTAAGATCTTTGAAAATTGAAGAAACTTGGTGTTCCCAGATTTTGCATGTTGATGCATAAGTTACCTTGCTAAATGTAGGTCAAGTTCTTTTCTATGTTTTCCAGGTAGAAAAAGAGAGTTTGCTTGTACAGAGAAAAATCTCATATTAAATAGGTACATGCATTGAAGGACTGTTATCCTACTAGTATTTTCAGAGTGCCTTGATGTAACTCGGTTTGGCAACCAATTAAGTGTTTCTTCATATTTGCATGCCTATGGCAGGTTACAGTGGAGAAAGGTCTAGGGGGGTGTTCCCTAAGAATGGTTATGGTTTGTGGGGCTACTCTGTTGAGTGAAAAGTTTCGTAGTCCTGCATCCATCTTTATGATCTTTTGATAATAACTTGTAATACTAGTAGGAAACCCTGCTTCCTATGAAAAGATTCCTGCATTTTGAGGACAAACTTTACTTTCAGGCAATGTGTTATGCTGAAAGCCTGACGTAGTGCAGAAGGTGTTTCCTGCTGTTGTTTGTTTGCTTTAAGTAAATCTGCATGATATAGACTACACCAGTCTTATTTCCTTCCATTTCAAAGTCTTTTAGTGTTAAGGTCAATACATTTGATAATTTATTCATTTTTGCAGAATTTTGATATGATCTTGTTGAGCTGTTTTAGAATACATATTTGGAGCAGGTGACAGTTGTTTCTTTTCATGATTGTGCTTGTCTATGTGATACAGTACTGCCATGGCTCCAAGCACTTTTCAGGAACTGGAGCTGCTGAACTGCTCCTTGAATTTAGAAGAAGTTATGCTAGATAGGAGTTGGGAGGATGTGCTGTGTCCCATATGTTTAGACTTTCCCCACAATGGAGTTCTTCTTTGTTGCTCCTCTTACAAAAAGGGTTGTCGGCCTTTTATATGCGACACGGACTGTGCACATTCAAACTGTCTTGATAGATTCAAGAGTGCATATGGGATGTCTGAAGAAACAAGGGATTTAGAGGCTTTAGGTGGTAGCTCTAGTGATAGTTCGCAGTCAACAACTCCAAGATCTTATGACTTGCCCTTGTGCCCATTATGCAGAGGTGAAGTTATGGGATGGATTATTATCAATGAGGTGCGTACACATTTGGATGCCAAAGAACGTTTTTGCGCAGAGGAGAACTGTAAGTTTTGTGGAAACTATGCAGAACTACGAAAGCACATGGTTTCTTGTCATCCTCTTGCTCGTCCATCAGAAGTGGATCCTGCACGAAAGTTAGAGTGGGAGAACTTTCAAAGATCATCCGAGCTAATAGATGTTCTCAATACAATTCATTTGGAAGTTCCTAATGGGGTTGTACTTGGTGATTATGTGATTGAGTATGCAGAAAATGAGACTGCTGATGATTATGATGATTATCATGGATATGAAGGCAATCGGTGGACATCTTGCTTTGTCCATCAAGTGTTTGATCCGATATTCAATTTCAGGGGAAGGAATAGACGAAGGTCAGGATCAAGGGGAACGAGGTCACATGGTCAACAATGGGAAGATGCTTCAGGTCCACCTGAAGATGCTACTGGTTCTGTTGGATATAGTTTTAGGGTTAGCGATGAATTTGTACAAAGAGATGCTTCTGCAAGGAGTCACAGAAGGTCACTGTCTTAATCTCATTCTTCTATGTATCCTTTTGTTTTTGCATTTGCGATGTTCTCAATTCCAAGCAGTGGAGGGCCAAAATCCTGCTTTTTTTCTTTCTTAATGAATGATAGGAAACTTAGCACTCAATGTGTAATCTGGTAAATTAAAGTATACCAGAATCAAGTGTATATATTCAAGGTTCACTAGCTTTCCTAATACAAACTCAAGTCAGCGTTTCAGGTTACCCCTCCTGTGCTTTGGCCAAGCTGAGCCAAACTATTTAAACATGAGTTGAGCCCGTTCTGGCTTGCTTGGGTAGAACAATTATTTTTGCAAACGGGTGCCAGAAAAAAGTTAGTTTGCTTTCTTTTAATTTTTGTCTTTCTAGGATAAGGATGCATAAAGGCTCTATTATCTCTTTTGCATTTAGATCACACATGGCAATAATTTGTGAAATTCTGGTGATCTTCTTAATAACGTAGTTGTCTTTTCTATGTGAGCAAAGTGGAACGGAATAAACCTCCTTTAAGCTTCACCCCTATAGTATAATGATCTCATTGTCGGCTGCACATGGTGCTACTTTTCTGCGTTTAGATGAGCTCTGTGAACTGAGTCTAACTATTTGGAGGTGTATCTGTTTGTTGAATTTGATTCTCCTATGAACGTGTTTACATGTTGCATGCACTCCTAGAGTTATATTCCTAGGCCCCGTATTTTTTCTGCCAAACCACACAGGATCTGGCCAATCTGGGTCCTTTGGATTAATATTTTCGTGTTGATTCTTGTGTCTGGTGGATTCAAGTACTGATGTCTTTACCTGCCAAAATATGTGCGACTCTTCTGGGAGCATATGTTGGAAAGTTCATTAAGCATGTCCTGTTTCTTCCAATGTCAAAAGTGAGAGGAGCTATTTTTTATGACAATGCTCATCACATACCATCTATTAGCTCCAGAATTTCTTTATCCATGCATCATCTTCTGCAGCAGTAATTTGAAAAAGCTCCTTGTGGCATAAGGAAACGCTTATAATGCCTGGCTGCTGGTGTCTGTAATTGTCTTCTATTAAACATCTTAATTTTTTCTGCTCACTGTTTTTGGGATAAGCACATTATATTCGATGCTTTTCCTTTAGAGAAATATACAGAGGACCAAATGGTCTTTCTGGCTGGCAACTTTGCTGAAGATATCTCTTGTTTGCAAGCCAAAAGAAGGGTACTTCTCTTTAAACGTGAAGCATGTGCAGGTAGACTTGCTCAGGAATCCATAAATTTGTGATATGTCAAGGTTCTATATTAGTGTGAATTTCACCCACACACAGAATTTGCTTGCGTCATTTATTTTCTGGCTTGGTTATCAGCTTTGTTGTAAAACTTGTTGTAAAACATGGAAGTAGATTTCTTGCTTCAACTGTATGACCTGCCTTCTACTACTATCTTTATCTGTATTATACCTGAAGTGTTTGCTATTGTTGACAGGTCGAGGAGGAGACATCGTTCTCGGGTTCAAGACAACTAGTCCCTTCTGGGCACATTAATTGTGGTTTCTACATCTCTGTACATGATCTCCATATGGCTGTAAATTTCACAGATGTTTAGTTTTCTTGAAATTTCTTTTGCAATTGCATTGTTGCTCCGTGCAGCCATGAAATTTGTTATCTGACTGGCACATTGTTTGGTAGTTGGACAAGCTTACTTATTGCATCACTCTAATAATGCCTGAAATTATCAAGCTGAACTGGTTGATCATGGACAGGATTTGCCTAGTTTGCTAGTCGTAACAGCAGTTTCGTTGGTACTCTTCGTTTAGATTTAACTTTGTAAACAAAAGGTAGGACAGGCCTGTAACGGTTGAGTATGCATTTAATGTTATGAATAAATGGTTTCTGAATCATGGTTATTCATGATCTTTGTAGCAACTTTATTTCTGAATCTAATCTGAAAGCCAAATGGTTCAGAAATTCGGTAAATCGAATTGACATTGGAATCCTTTGTGAATCGAATTTGATGAAAAATGTGTTTTAAAATTTTAAAAATTTAAATGAACATGAAAATTATCAAAAGAAGAGAAAGACTAAAAATAGTATAAAAGCATAAGTGGTTAAGAAAAAAAATATAGAATATAAACTCAACATCAATATTTGGTTTATACTGTGCCAAACTTGCATAGGAATTAGGGGTGAACGCTAGCTGGAAGGCTGGGATGAACTACCTAACTTATAACCGAACTGAGCTTCAGCCAAATAAGTTTGGAATAGCTTAGTTTATTTTGCAAAAGAAAACAAAAAAGCACAACTGGAGCATTTGAAAAAGATGTCCCTTGAAAGAAATTGTGGGTCTTGCTCTTCCAGTAAAACTCCTTCTCTCAAAGCATGCACGGCTGTAATGGTTTGCCTGCTTTATACTGTCAAACCTGTACTTATGATGAAAAACTGAAGCAATGGAACCACGGGTTTAACATCAGGCGATTTGCGTTGAGGGGTCTGATTCTCAGCTGATTTCAGCAACTAGTGCGAAATTGGATTGATTTTCTATTAAGCCTTGAACAGGTTTTTGAATTGAACAGGATTTTGACAGCACAGGTTGGCAGTATAATTTGTGTATAAGATTGATTATGTTCTTCACTCCCTATAATCTCAGAAATGCTCTGACTTGTTTGCTTTAGCTATTAAGCACAAAATTCTGAAATTCTTGTCTCCTTAAGTTCAGTTTTCAATGCACTTTCTACTGCAATCTTGTGACAAAGAAACTCGACTAACCTAACGAACACCCAGTACTTATCTATGGGGACAAGCTTTAACATGTTGTTGATCTGCTTTGAGCTCTCACCGTGTTCGGTGCCATTCCAGGAAGGCACATGTTTTTGGCTTTCCTTCAAGTAATGTGATAAAAGTGCTACCTGGTCTTGTTAGTTCACTTTATAATGCAATGGCGATATCATCAAACATCCTCCCAGTATTTGGAACAAAATTATAATGTGGAAGGGCGCATGAGCGGTCGGTTGCGAAGGATTCATCCATTGTCTAGAACTGGCGGTTGTTCGCCCATAGATGGAAAAGGTGTTTGAAGGTTTAGTGTACAAAAGCGAGACAATAAGATGGATCCCTCCTTCTCTAGAAAGAAAAACTGACCGTGTATTTCCATTCTTATAGGGGAAAAGGAAAAAAGGTGCTTGGAGTCGTCAACGTATGAGATAATGGTATTAGGCACAGTCCCATTTTAAATTTTGCCCATGACTTAGATCCACAAACACGTGATAACTGCATAAAGAAAACTTCCTCTTGAGGGATACGGCTCATATACTTATGAAAAAAGCTTGCTGTGTACTGATTGCCTTCATCTCCATGATAATCATCATAATCATCAGCAGTCCCATTTTCTGCATACTCAGTCACATAATCCCCAATAACAACCTTATCAAGAACTTGCAAATGGATTGTATTGTGAACATCTATTGGCTCAGATGATCTTTGAAAGTTCTCCACTCTAGCTTTCGTGCAGGATTCGCTTCTTATGGAGCAAGAGGACGACAAGGAATCATGTGCTTTCATAGTTCTCCATAGTTGCCAGAAAGCCTACAGTTCTTCTCTGCACAAAAAGGTTTTTTGGTGTCCAAATGGGTACGCACTTATAATGATTCAGCCCATAATTTCACCTCTACATAATGGGCACAAGGGAAGCAGTATGTTCTTGGGAACTGTCACTAGAGCTACCACTTGGAGCATCTATAGCATCAGACATCCTATAAGCACTCTTGAATCTGTCAAGACAGTTTGAATTGGGCAGTTTGAGTTGCATATAAAAGGCCAACAACTGTTTTTATAAGAGGAGCAGCAAGAAGAACTCCATTGTCTCTTGAGACATCTAACAAACTTGGAAAGAAGAACTCCATTGTGGGGAAGCTACTAATTTCGCACCATTAATGAGACAACAAAGCTGCATTATGGCTTGAAGATAGCAGCTATGTGGAAGCTGATGGAATAGGCGCAATCTGTGGTAAGGTTAAAGTAAGGCATGGAACAATTGGTCTATGATGTTTATTACATTCAGAATTGGCTCGTGATTTGCTTGTTGTTTGATCAGCATGCCTTTGACAACGTTATATGTGAAATCAGAATGAAATAAAATGGGTGTCTGCTTGCTAAATCTAATACGATGCAAAATAGAATGTTTCATCTTACTTTTTCACTTATCAGATGATTGTGCACTAGTTCTCAATGTTGATGAATTTAAATTTTAGCATCATCATTAGGGTAATCAGCACTTTAATGGTCTAAAGTTATTAATTAGACGATAAATGGTATTGAGTTTATCGCTTGTTGAATTTGAAAACAATATTTGTAAGGCATATAGTTGTGGGAAACAATATAAATTATTATTCCTTGGGAAAAACATAAAGAACAATCAATAAAGCCCCTTAAGCTGGTTGATACTGACATTTATCGTCTCGTGAGATCCATGTCAATACATTCTCTTACATTTTCGATGCGACTTCACAAATATGAGTTGAGTTTATTTTATTGCTTGCAAGTCTAATCAAGGTGACTAACAATTTTAAAGTGTTTCAAACTCTCCATAGTGACCGAGGAGGATAATTCTTCTCTGATGAATATGACACTTTGTACAAGAAAAATGTTGTTTGCGTGCAATTAATGGTAGACAATCGTAAAACAAAAACGAGTAATATAAATAGAGAACAACAAAGTTGTTGAAACGTCATGAAGTATGTTAGTGAAAGCCAATATCCAAATGATATTTGTCATTCTCCTCAAAGTAATATAAATATATATTTGTCATATATATTTCTGATTTATTAATTAATTTGAGTGAGAATTATAAAATTGATAAAAATGTTGAAAGTGTATATTTGTTAGATATTATAATGTCATAGGTTACATAACCCTCCTACGGGAAAGCTTATTGTTTGGTGATATGTTGTTTATGGTAAAAATAGTTTTCGAAAGTGTGACGAACACATTGATGATAAATATTCCATCGTTGAAAAAATGATGCGAATGAGGAAGAAGAGTTTGAAGAAATTGATTTGCTTTAGTTTTCACTGAAATGGAAAGACCTTCGGAGGTGGATTGTTAATCTTCCAATCTCCCGAAAAAAATATTTCATAAAATCAATTGCAAGTAGGTGGGGCGACGGGCCTCCCATATGTGAACCTGTAACGGACCTACATATGGGTTTTGCCAACTCCTTTGGCATTTGGATCTGAAAACAAGGACCGAATTCGGATCTGAACCATGTCGGAACTATATCCGACCCGTTCACGTGTAACCTATTTGGCGGGAAAGGCCACCGTATTCATATAAAAGGGGACGTACAGCAATCAACCCAGTCCCAGGGTTTAGGGCTTGGTTTCTATTGCGCGGGAAAGAGAAAAGCGGTGACACGAGAAAAGCAGCGACAGAGGAGGGAGAAAAATCCTTCTGCGTTTCGTTCGATCGTGGGGGTTCCGTTTTCTGTAGGAGCGATGTACTCGAGCCAGTATGACGGCAACGCCCTCTTCTCCGGCGGTGGATTCATGCCGTCCCAGTCGACGGCGACGATCACCGATTCCGGTTTGTCCACCTTCAAGGTAGATCGTGGAATCTTGGCGCCTAAAACTCGTCCAGTTCTTCTTGATTCTTCTTTCGGAAATTGATGTGTCTTGCTTCTTGCACATCCCAGAAGCGAGGAAACGGCGGAGTCATTCCGTTGACCGTGAAACAGATAAGCCAGGCCGTGCAGAACCTGTCCGATGATAATTCAAATATTGTGGTGGACGGGTGCGAGGTTAATAATGTAAGTTATTTTCCCGCCGAACGCTTGACTTCCCTTCCTTTTTGCTTGTTCTTTTAACCCTAGTTTCTGTGCGATGTTTCTTCTGATTTTCATCCTCTTTCGGTAAGATCGTCCTCGTCGATTCACTTTTCTTGGGGCATCTGCTTTAGTTGTTTTTTTTCCTGTTTCGTTTGCTAGCATGCTTTTCTTTTTTCATTTATCAGTTTCTAATTCGAATTACCATGTGCTCTGATATTCGGGAAGAACATAGTTTATTATGAAAGAAAAACACCTTTTCATGACTCTAAATATCTGAAGAATGCAGTTTCTTTTTTAATATTTTCTTTATTATACTAATTGTTGGATACCGTCGCAGATCTATAGTATGTTGACATGTTGATAGTACCTTTACATTTTTTGCTGAGTTATTGGTTTGAAGCTTTTACGCATTCTGTTGTTCTCGATGAAACCCTATCCGGTTGGCGCTTTAAAATTTCTTTTTGGAATTGGTCAAGAGATGTAGTTTTGAAGTTAATCTATTTCCGGTTTGTGGTTCATATGCTTCTAAACATGTTTGTGATAGCTAACTATGATTTGATCTGGCTCATAAATCAACGTTAATCAACTAAATTTTGGTAAAATAACTAGCCACAGTCACCATTCATCGTAGGCAATCAAGGGTCTGTTCATATCGCTAGAAGCTAGTCAGATGTTGAGCTATATTTTTCATTGCTTTGAATTATGAATTTTTAACACCAGGGTTGGGCAGTCTATGAACGACAATCAAATGTTACCAGTTGCTCCGACTTTTCTCTCTGAATTTACTTTTACTGCACTAGGTTGGGTGGCGGAAGGTTCATTTGTCTTGAAGTTTTATGACATATTCTTTCTGGTTCTCATCTATTTGTTGCATTACTTATTAAATTACATTGCTTGGAAGGTGACATTGGTTGGAATGGTGTTGAACAAACTTGAAAAGGTTACTGATGTTCAATTTGTCCTAGATGATGGGACTGGAAGAATAGATGTTACCCGATGGTAGGTTATTCAAATGTTTGCCAGTATGTTAGTCCTGTATTTACCTTCTGATTTGAAACATTGAGCCTTCAACACTTTTTTTTAGTAAATTTGCTGATCCTCGATCATATTTCTCAGGGTAAATGATGCATGGGAATCAAATGAAATGGCTTTGGTTGAGTAAGCTTCTTCCTTGGCTATCTGATTTAACTAGTGTCTTCATAATCCACATAAAGCAGCATGAAGTGCTGTCTGTCATAAGTTGAATTCTAGCAGTCTTGGTCTCTTTCTGCGCTTCGGGGATACTTTGTAAAATTTCTCTTTCTCTATCATGTGCAAATTTCGGGAGCCATTTTCTAGTTCGACACATTGTCTCCCAATATTATTTATAAGGGCTGCTTCTCTTAAGGCAATATTTCCTATGCAGGAATGGCTGTTATGTTCGTGTTCATGGGCATTTGAAGACGTTCCAAGGAAAAAGGCTTATCAACTCTTTCTGTGTAAGGTATGCAAAAAAAAAAAAAAAAACTATGTAAATTTTCTTTAAATAGCATGCTTCTCTAAGCCTTGATTGTGTGCATTGATTATTTTGTCCACTTCATTTATGTAATCTTGTTGCTCAATGGAGGTAAGCGAATTTCTGGAAACTGCAACTTGTGGCAAATGGCCGCCAATCTTCTAGCTGTTTTTGTCAAAACTCTGGAATATCAAATAAACTAAAACCTGGTATATGCTTTGAAGTGTTAGTGTTAGTGACTTTGCTGTAAAGTATCTTGGCCGTGGTTTGCATTTCCTCATTCATGCTTTGGAGTTTGGATTTTATCTATTAAAAGTAATGTCACTGTGGCTTGGCCAGGCTCAGAACCTAAAAAGCTTATTTATATTCATCTGGAATAGCT
Source organism: Nymphaea colorata (assembly GCF_008831285.2). Lineage (NCBI taxonomy): Eukaryota > Viridiplantae > Streptophyta > Magnoliopsida > Nymphaeales > Nymphaeaceae > Nymphaea > Nymphaea colorata. Next base: position 16,143,990 of record NC_045140.1, read on the forward strand.
TTAGACAATGTTTGGTCCGTCACTGTATATGCATATGAGGCAAGCATTAAAGAAACATAGGCACATATATTGGCAATATTTTCAAACTATCATGAAGAAACACAAAAAAATAAACAACAAAGAATTGTAAGGCCCTTTTTCTCAAAAGAAATTTTTTATAATTTTTTAACATTTTAATCATTAATTGAATTTTTATTAATGTTTTTTTAGAAAATTAGTTGAAAATTCATAATTTAATAATCTTTCTATGGTTTTTTGTGTATTTTTCAATTTTTTGATTCTCGATATTTTTCAAAGAGAAACTAAGGAAGGATATTTGTGACCTTGCATCACATATACAAGCGGACACACGCGCACATATGATACATGGTTTTATATACATGTGCAGTGTTATGAGAATGCGGCTGGTTATAGTTGCCTTAAAACTTCGCACCTAATGAGCTTGGTTTGAACTGAGTTCAAGATATCCATGAACAGGTATCACCCTTAATGCCCTTAAGTAGGTTCTCTAGTCTGTTGGGACTGTCTAGTAGTTAGTACCACCTAATCTTAATAGTCAAAGGTGTGGCTAGGTGCCCACCTAAGTGCTTGGGACCAGGACGATTGACTAGGCAACACATTTAGGTGGGCACTGCCTGGTGGAGCTGAATAGCCGCTGATCATGAGTTTTTTCCATTTTAATCTCAACATGTATGCAGTTCACCATTTTTATGTTATTTTTTCCTTTTCTACGGATCTTCTAGGCCCTGTTTAGACCTCTTATTTGGTCAGTAGCCTAGGCCAATGTAGCACCTTTTATTACTAAGTGTAAGCACCTAATGAGCATGTTGAGCATGAAAAGGGTGCCAACCCTATGAAAAACTGCATGTGATCTTATCGTGGTTTTGTTGGAAGACAAGGAAAGAAGCACCTGAATTCTGGCTGTTGTGCTTGTTCCTGTTTTTAGAATGCACAATTTTGAGAATGAGAAGAGGCTTATGTATGGCCATCTACTTTTGATTGTAAAGAATCTGTTCAGTAGCTTGAGATGACTCAATTTGCTGTAAAAATGAGCTGTTCAAGGGCTGGGGCCACTTCACATGTTACAAACATGTTACATTATGTGTGCTCTTTATGCAGGGAGGCTGTAAATGGTTTATTAGGTATTAACATTCTTGAAAAGGAAATAAAAGTTTAATATGATATAGGTTGTGCTCAGCTGATATGGTTAACCTCTGAACATTGGCAAGACTTTGGCTGTTTTGAATCTAGGAGGGTGCTTTTTTGGTGCAATGTTGAAAGTTGAAACCATGATTACCTTCTGATTGACAAGGGGGTGCTCAAAGTTTTTGCCAAGTACAGGGCCACCATTGCATGGCAATCATTAGGTGCTTTCCTGTTGCCTAGCTAGGAAAAAAAAAGGAACAAAAAGATTAGCGTGCTTGTTTTGATGGAATGCACAGGTTAGTAGTTCACCAGGTACCTCCAGAAGAAACCAAAGTGGAGTTAAATGAGGAGGCTGCGATCTCTTATAAGTGAAGAAAATGCAAGGAAAAAATAGGATATACCAAGTTGGTTGGCTTTAAGTTAGGGCATTCGACAAACTAGAAGAAGATCATGAAATGGTTCTCTTTTTCATTATTGTTTGTGAATTTTTGGAGTTCTTGTCTTGTATTTTCTTCATGAAAATTCAATAGAGAAAATTTTCATTCCCTGAAATTCCCAATGCATACCGTTGTTTCACTTCATCTAATCAACAGTAAGTTTCTCATATCTTATGTTGAATTTGAGAAAGTTTCTTTCTATTTGATGCTTTGTTTGTCCTTGCAATTGCATAGTATTTTAGGTTCCCATTTATAAAGAACTGCAATTTGTGGGAAGATAAAGGAACTGGTTACTGAACCAACCAGCAGCTGGAACATTGTCCTGAATGATTGTTATATATTAGAAGTTATTGACTTGTCTGCTTCTGCTCTCAAGCATTCGGTGATGTATGCTGATATCCAACTGCTGACATACCTTTTGAATTTAAAATTGGATTTGATTTCAGTTTTCTCTGTAGGGACATGACTCATGATAAACTTACTTGGGTTTAATGGACTTACTGGGCTGTTTTTCTTGTATTTTTAGGCCAATAACTGATTTTGATGAACTCACTTGCCACTATGTTGATTGTATTGCTGTTCATGTGGACAATGTCAAACGACAGGTATATTGTATTATCATTAGCTTTTTCTGTTGCCCGTTGCATTTCATGCTTGAGTGTTGCTTGATTATGTGGAACTGCAGTCTGGAGGTGCACAGATGCAGCCTAGTTCAACGCCCTCGGTCTTTCAGAATGGTTCCATGGGACATCAGCCTGTCGCTAATCAAGTAGAGCTCATTATTATTTTTTCTCTATCATATCTGCTTTAATTTCTGAAGTAGCATCGTTCATTAAACATCTGCCATTTGCTTCTTCCTTCAGTATTCTTCACGTGCATCGACAATTGGATCTGGATCAGAACAGGATATCAACACTCGAGTCCAGAAGATATTCGAGGAACCTGCTAGCTTGTGAGTTAATACGAGACGAGTTCGTTCTTAGAAAAGTTTGTAGCTACCTTGATCTAATTACTGTTTTTTGGTTTCACAGAGCTATAGAGCAAGGATTGCATGTGGATGAAGTTGTCAGGCGACTAGGGTTGCCCAAGAAGCGTGTCCTGTAAGGCTTTCTCTCTCTTTCTCTCTGTCTCTCTCTTTCTCTTGTTCGTCACTAGTATTTTTCATTCTTGCAGTGAAGCGATTGATTTTTTGGCAAGCGAAGGATTTATCTATTCAACTATTGATGATGACCATTACAAATCAACCACTAATGGCTAGGATGCTGAAGTCTTTTGGACATTGTTGGGGTATTGTAAAATATAACTACTTTATTTTCATTCAAGTTCCTTACACTGATTTGATGCTATATTGGGCCTTATAGAATTGGGCATGAGCTTTTGAGCATACAACTTGTTGAAGAGTTTTGCAGCTTTTCCTATTTTGTATATTTATTTTTCAACCTAAGTTGGTGGGAACTAAGCTGGGTAATATAGATTGCTTCGGTATATGGGCTAGGATGGAAGCTCTCTTTGGGATTGTCAAGCTTGGAGAACAAGCCTACAGACTTGAACTAATGGAATGTTAATGCGGTATGGTCTATGGTGTAAGTTCTCGTGAGTCGAGTATTGACCCAAATGTAACTTAATCCTAGGGGACTTGGTAATGAATCAGCTAACTAGTTCAGGATCACAGGAAAAGGTTTGAACATATAATCTACTCTAAGAGTTTCTAGGGACTAAAATGGATGATGTAAACCATCCCTTTTGTAAGACAAAGATAAAGACAATGATCTGAATTGTCACAAATTCAGAATTTGTTCAGTTGAAAATAGGCATTTCCCCAAATGGGGTTTGCAGTGGAAAATAGCGATTGATTTTGGATAACCATATTTACGGGATTTTAAGACCTGAAATGCACAGGAAAAGGTTTGAACAGATGATCTATATTCTTAGTCCCTTCAAAGGTTTCTCTCTTGGTTCAGACCTGTACTTGGCTCGTGTATATGGGGTTTGCAGTGGAAAATAGCGATTGATTTTGCATAACCATATTTACGGCATTTTATGACCTGAAATGCACAGGAAAAGGTTTGAACAGATCTATATTCTTAGTCCCTTCAAAGGTTGCTCTCTTGGTTCAGACCTGTACTTGGCTCGTGTATGTATCTACAAGACCTTGTCAATTGTGCACGATTTAATTCAATAGCTTCTCAATCTCTGGTACAGTTGGCATCTTGGATAAGCTATTTCAGTGACCGGGTTCGCGATTGTCGAGTCATTGGATATGTCCTTTGAGCTGTTCCCATTCAATTTTGCCTGTCAAAATCTGATAATGACCTGCCATGCGGCCTTTTGCTGGGTTAAATTGGGGGTTGACCTTTTTGGCTACCGTGTTTGATTGATGGCAGGCGTACTGCATTTCAACATTGCGATTGCGTTATCAAAGAGGCAGTGTTCTCGGCTGCGCGTGTGGAGCGTAAACTGTTCCTCTTTCATTTTGCCTGTTGGGCCTCTTTTGGTAAGCCGGAAAATTACGGAAATTTAACCATTTCAACGTTTCTTTAAATCTGAAGGTTGTCATTTCATATGTTCTTTTGAAAAGTGCGTTCGCCCGAGGGCAATAGACGAATAAGACCGATATTAACTAGATATCTAAAACTCTTTCTATTCATTAAAATACAATGCAAAAAACTACCATTCATCAGGTAAGTGATCACCTGTAGTTTTTCAATCGAAAGAATTTCTCCAAATCATGAGTTATTTTTTGCTCATTCAATTGAAGGATTATAGAGGACAATCTTGCACGTCCAAGTACTTGAGAATTGAATACAGGAGCGTATGCAAACATCAAAGTGCAACCGTCCACATGGGCACCTCCGCACACAATGCGTGTTATTCTTGGGCCCGCGCCATGCTTCGATTTTGGGGAGGACAAATCGCGACGTTTTGACGGAAGGCTTGGTCGGAACCTGAATTCAGATTCAAGCTGCATAATTGGATGTGAACCTGTTTTACTGGATGCTGTAAGATGGATGTTCAGAACACATCCTTAGATGAACAAATCATAGATTACGGTGGGTTAGACGTATCCCTATCATGTTCACATCTGAATTGAACAAGAGAGAGTACATAATTGAGTCCAATCTAGGCGAAGCCGCCTCCGGAGTCGGATGAGCCTGGAACTAGGACAGGCAACCCACCATGGTGTGATCTGGATATCTAAGCTAGACGGGTCCCATATCCACATGGTTTGAGAACAGTACTCTCAGTAAAGACAAAATGGGGACAGATTGCTGTTTTCATCCGTTTGGGACGACCCAGAATCCAAATCTATAATTGGCATATCAGAGTGGTAACATATATATATATATATATATATATATATATATATATATATATATATAGAGAGAGAGAGAGAGAGAGAGAGAGAGAGAGAGAGAGAAAAGGGGGGAGGGGAGCACTTGTAGATACATCTGGGAGACCAAGTTGCAGAAGCACAGCCTGTTTTGGGGGTTGATGAGGACAGCAGAAACCATGTCTATGGTTTCGGCTAGGGGGTGGTCCAGGACGGATGTTACGGCCTCCGGGAGTTGGGAATAATAAATATGAATGTGGAAGAAAATTAAATTAGAACCTGTCATCTATTTTTGCAGGACATATTTCACTGTTTTGGGATGGGGAGGAAGGCCTGACCACATTGGCTAGTGAGCTTGGGATGCTGCCGTTGCTCACAACTCACGGTGGCCATTTCAACTGCCTCGTCGCATGTGCGTCATGGAGACTGTGCTTCGGGATGGGACCATCAACTCGGTAGACGTGGGCGAGTTGCATTCATTAAATTTTTAGGTATTTCCTGACTTTTTTATTAAATAATATCCGAGAAGGGCTTTGGGTTTCTTGATAGGATTATTCTATGCTAAACTGTTACAAGCATCACGGTTACTTAGGTTCGAGTATGGTTGTTGATTATCGGTTTTGCAGTACTACATTTTAATTGATTGGTATAGTATGGCTCCACTCAAGTGTCGGGACAGAGTTAAGATGGAAAGAAGGAAGAGGATTTCGGTCCTTTTTGGGTAGCTTCCGGTCACCTGAAAAAGGGAGGACTATTGTTTTATTTATTTTCAAATTTAAAAACTCGGTTGGGTTGAGTGAGCTGGTATGGTTACCATTTATAGCTAGTTCTCATAATAAATATAGAATATACAAAGTTTAACCCTTGTTTGACAATAATTTGTTCAAAAGCGTGAAGCATGGCGCTGCCTGTTTTTGGAATCCTATCTACACAGTAGGCCAATTGACAAAGATTTCGCTTCTAAATCTTGTTATTTTTCATTTTAAGTTTTTGTGTTCGTAAATATATAATTATTTACTTGCTACGTTTTGCACATGCTTTCAACCAAGCATGGCATCTTGAAAACCTCGCTGTTTCGGTAGGACATTTTTAACAGCCATTCTCTCATAACGAAATTAACGGTAAGCAGAAGTCCTGTGTTGATAATACACATTGTAATGCAACTGAAGTTCAAAACTGCCGTTCTTTTTTGGTGTTCATGTGGGCCAAGATTGGTGGGAGAACTTGATTGGTGGTCGTTTTTCAAGTAAATCTTATGATTCGATCCAGAAACAGAAAACCAAAACCATTCTCAACATCCATTTGATTGTGGCAGTCGGACCTAATTACACAACTACAATCAAATTTGAGAGTGGGGTTATGATCGAATGGAAGATGGCGGCAAACAAATCAATCTGGTTTACGCTATCCTAGTGCATGCAATCACATTTATTTTCGTATCTAAAGAAATCGTGATGGCCGTCAGATTTTGGACTCACATGCAGAAGCCCAAAACCATATCCCCGTCGAATTATTGGCATGATTCAACTTACATTACCAAATCCGATGAATTCGACACGAATATACAGTAGTTTCTAGATTCCCTTTAGTTGTCATCCACTCAAAACTGACCATGAGCATATCACAAATGACAAAAACGTAAATGGAACAACGCATCCTCAACATGATCCTCCTAAAACTAACAGGCAAAATTGAACGCGTCCAAGCAGAAACTCGGTGGTTTCTCTCATCATTGAAAGGGATCCAAAGAAAACTGTTAATGGACGACTCCCAGCGTTCACCATGTGAACAGAGGGTAGTCAGAGTCCCCACATATTACTATGCTGTGATTGGAAGGAAAGGTACTGAACCAGCCCTGTTCATGTAGTGTAACTTCTACCATGTGAGGATGAACTTGCCAGGCCCTGGCACAGGGACCAAGTATCTATGTGCTCATGGTCACGTGATCTCTGGACGCACGCTGAATTAGGGCTCTTGAGGTGGGATGTGAAGCAAGTGCTTTGCTGTAGCTTGGTGTTTGGAATGTTACAGAAAGAAGGGGATTCTTGTTCGTAGTTGTCTGGAATCTGAAGAGGAAAGCAAGCTTGAGCAAAGGAAATGCGCTCAAATCCCTTGAGTCAAGGACGAGACAGAAAGTGGCTTTCAGTGACACAGTGAGTGTCCTGGAAAAGCGGCATTTAGTGCATGTCCTCCAGAGAGGCGAAGACCCCGTCCATTGGTGAGAAGGTAAAGCCAGATATGTAAAATGCAAAGCATGAATTTACATATCTAAATGTTTCAAGTTGCGTCAGACAAAATTACACCTCATAGACGCGATTTACATGTTCTCCGGAATTAAAGTGTTTTTTTGGGATCACTAACTGTTGAGAATTTTGTTACCGTCGTTTTTTAAAGACAGTATCGGATCGCCCATATTCGTGTTGAGCTCTTGTCGCCTTGAGGCGATTCTTATCAAACGAACTATGTACCAAAATCACGTCTACACCGTTGATAGATTAACGAACATTAAGTATTATGATTTATGTGGCACTTTTATATAGGCTTTCGGACAAGCTTCTACTGGACCTCCACTAGCATCAAGATGGCGCCGGACAGTCATGAAAGGTGGAAGTACGTGTCACATTCCGGAAGAGCATTAACTGCGAGAAGCTGCAATAGAGCCCGGTACTCAGGTAAGCGTGCAATACATATATATGCACACACACACACAGAGAGAGAGAGAGAGAGATGGATTATTTGTTTGGTATGATGTATAAATTGGTGGTACCGAAAAGGATAGCAATAAGACATGCTTTCTTTTGGTTGGAATTAAATGTTACTTTTGCTTTTCATGGTCAATATCCTACGGCTGCAGGGTTAAAAAACACTACTATGCTTTAATAACTTTTAAAACCAACACCTTTAATGTAGGAAATAGCTACGACGTTACAGGTTTTTTGGTTATTTATATGTAGGCTAATATAAATTATATAACGGCCTGTGTTAGTATAATATCAGATTAGCCCATACATCCATGTGCATGTTCTCTCATATAACTAGCTTGTTTAATAAGCTAGGATTTGAACTTCAAATTAGGCATAAACGTTCGGGTTGGTATAGTGGGGCATCCTTTAAATACCTTCACTTTGCAGAGCGAAACTTAGACATATAAAGGGAGTTGTAACTGGTAAGGCTTATAGTGTGAAGGATGAGGAATCTAAAGGAAGAAGAACGGTTCAAACATAATCGAGTTATTCACTCTGTAATTTTCTGTCGGTATGAGGAAAAATACGTAACAGAAAATCTCGGGTTGCGATTGAGTCGGATCGAGGAGAGATGTGGAGTCTCATATGGAATTGTCATATTGTTCACTTGCACCCCTAAAGCACTGCTACATTTTGCTTACTGTTTTTGGAAGGAAGCCCATTAACCATGGTCCCTCACTGCACATGCACTAGGCCTTTACGTCTAAATATGGACTATTGTGTCCAAAGATTCAAAATTTAAAGTAGAAATTGCTTACCAAGCAAATCACGTTAATGGGAAGGACATAACCTAGCTACTAGCTGTGTAATTAATTTTGATTGGAAAGATGGACAAAGTACCGCTTCGGATTTGGAATACATGGTTTGTTTAATAAAGTAGGTTCTAGTTCTACACCCATAATAACTTCCTCAAGAATTTTGTTTTTATCCATCTTCTTTGTTCAGTCCTTAGAAAAGAGAGATACGTAGTCTATATATATATATATATATACATTCACAAAGCCCGATGCATGGCGAGATCATCCAAACTATGGAGAATTTTGAATTTTAGCTCCTCCATACGCTTTTAGATATGAGGAGCATAAACTGTAGTACTTTAAAGTGGTTCCATATGGTTGACTGCAGATGAATAGGTTACAGTTTTCTTTTTCCAGGTCATGGCCATCAACTTTTCTCCATTTGGCTAGAAAACTACTATTGAGGACGCCTTCTGGATACATCACGTTTTGCGGTGACCTATTCAGATAGAAATACCGCAGCCAGATGAAATCTTGTAAAGTACAATGACGAGGACGAGGTCATGAAGTCAACGGGAAGAACCAAAAGCTCATGGAAATTGGTGGCCAGTAATGGAACCATCAAAAGATTAAACTCCTCAAAAGAATAATACAAAAGGAAAAGGGACCAATCAATCATCATCAAATATTTCTTTCTCCAAGAAGAAGACTCCACCATCCAAAGATGAACTTCAAAGAGAAAGTTGGTAATTTTCCCGCGTTGCAAAGGAAAGGATCTGTTAAGAACTAATGCAAAGGCATGGCAAGCATTGGAAAACAGGTTTAGTGCTCCACAGGAGGAAGAACTACGTGAAAGGCTTGAGTTTTGGATGCTTAACGTTCTTATGCTATTGCACTTGGTTTTGTTTTTTTTGTTTTTTTTTGAATGGGGAGGCCTTGGTTTGGCTTGGCGTGGCTCGCAACTTGAGGATCCTGTTTGGGCCGGCGGGAACAAGGCCATGAAAGTTCGGGAAACTCAGGCTGGGACCGAAATTTGGGATCTCCTCACTGTCAGTCCCCGAAATCGGACATTACGCGTGCTTTCTTACCCTCGCTCTCGTTGGTTTGCTCTCGTCCTTCTAGCAATAAAAAAACCCGAAACTTCTGTTTATTGCGGTTGTGCCACTCCAAGTCCAAGTTCAAGCAACCACCTTAAATGCAGCGGCTTTCATGGCAGTGAGGCAACAGTTGGTCGCCGGAAAAAGGGAGGGACAGAAGGGAGCGTCAGCTTCCCCCTGACACGTGTTCAATGGCTATTACCTAAGGTTGCCTTCCCCTCGGTTACGAAGAGAGAGAAGGTTTTCAGGACGGACGGACGGACGGTGAGGTCGGCCGGAGGAGGAACACAGGTGAGTTCTCTGTGCATCGTTCTTGCTTCAAAGGTTTCTTTTTTATGCTTCCTGAAGCTCAACATGCTGTTTTATGTTCAAACTAGCGATTTTACGAGATTTTGTTCCTTGTGCCCTGAGGTTTTCTCTTTCTGTGGATGTTTGAAGCTATTAGGATCCGATTTTTGTGAGAAAAGACGCTTTTTTTTTTTTTACGAAATACGTAGCTCGTTAATTAGGGTAAAAGACGGGACGAATTCTCGTCGGGCGTCGCGAGACTTTGGTTCCTGTTTTTGCTGTTCTCGCAGGCTAGCTTGATGTCTTGCGCTTTCAGCCAGCTAGCAGCAATACACTTAGTTTCAGAGTGCTTTCTTCTATAAATTTTTTCTTCTTCAGCACGATCGCTTTTGTTCCGGGCGTCGCGTCATCAGACCGTGTTACTGATAAAACTTCGTTTTCTTTAGCCCGAGACTTTTCGGATCTCAACGGCCTAAAAAACGAACACCAGCTCTTTCAGAAAGTCACTATGTTCGAGAATCGCCCCTTCGCTTCGCCTTCTTCCTTTAATTTGATCTGCTTCTCCTCTCCTTTCTACCTCCATTTGCCGAAATCATGACGTAGCCCGCGCTTCTCTTTTCCGTCAACTCTTCCCCGAAGTCATGACGCAGCGCGACCGAACGCCGGTTCTTTCGCTTGGCCGTCCTTGCCCCTTCAGCAAGTCTCGACAGAGAAAGAGAGAGTCATTTTCTCTGGTCTAAGCTCGTTTTCCTTTCTGTACAAGCCTAGGAGCTCCAGTCTCCCTCTGAGACCTACTGTTCCCGATCTTCCAAATTCTGCACAGTGTTGAAACTAAATGCTGTTCCTTCTTCTCCCTTTTTTAATATTTTCTTTTTATTTTTAAAAGGCTCTGTGATTTGAATGCGCTTTGGTACCAGTTCCTGTGCATCCTTCCCCGTTCCTACTATGAACAAGCCGGTCCCTTCCGGTCTCCCTATGTTTGCTTTGGAGCTATCATCACCTCGAGCGTCCCGGAACCATTTTTAATGCACCATTTTTGGCCGGATGGACACCGTCGACACTCTCCCTTGGGTTTGGGTTGGTAGATGAACCATGCGGATCGATTATGCTCAAATCTAAACGGGAGCTCTTCTATACAACCCTTTTTTCCATTAATTGTTGCGTTTTAGGGCTTCAGCCAACACTATTATATATTATATCTTATAAAAGATACATAGCATAACGTAATGCATAAACAAATTAGCTGCTAGAGGTGGGATTTTTTTTTGTCTTTTTCACTAAATTTATTCCACAAGAGAAAGTCATACTTGTTGGTTTTATATTCTTTTAGGATGTGTTGGATTATCTCCGATTTTAGAGCTGAGGTGATACAAGATCTTAGGGCCTTTAGTTCTAAGATTCTAAACCCTCGAATTCTCATGACGGTTTGAAAGATACAAAGTTTACACTGTGGATATGATAAACCTTGCATGAACTACTAAATTGAAACCTGGAACCAAACGCTCGCTCATTTCCTGACCTTTCGCCCTGGTCGTGGGTTTGTGACAGTTCGCTGCTTGCACACGCAAGGGGATGGTTCGGTTTGTAGAACGGATTTGGTGTACGTGTGTTTGTGTTAAGTTTTGGTTCAAACACTTTGTGGAAGTCGGTTACTTATGTTGTTCTCCAAAATTTTAACCATTCATCCACAGTGCATGGTTAAAGGCCCAGAGACCCATGCTTGGACCATTTACTCGGATATAAAGATCAGATCCTATAAAATTCACAAAAATTTCTCTCTGAATATTTGTCCTTCAAGTTCTTAAAATTTTTGAAGCATGTGAGCAACAATACGATGGCCGGACTTTTGGAAAAGCAAGTAAAGTTTGATGCCTAAGACTGGTATAGGACTCCAATTTGAAGCTTGAAGTAAGTGACTGAAATTTTTTGGAAGGGAAGACGCAGTGCAACCGTATTGCTTATGATCCTTCCTTTTCCATCTTGGTGGCAAAAAGCAAGCTACAGCTGGATCGCCACGGCTTGGGCCCGATCTCTCAGGCCCTCAAATGGACCGGAGCTTATTCAATCACTGCCGGGCCCGATGAAATATCTGTTCCTATCTTACCAATCTTCATTTTGGTGGGTCCCAGCTCAGCTAATCAGCTCAAAATGGCCCCCGCAAATACGCATTTCCCATCTCAGGCCTGGCGCCAAAGAAATCTGAACAGCTCATGGGCCTCGGTTCGTTTACCCAAACGCCAGCTGTGGAACTCGGCTGCTGGTTGTTGTTGTGACAAGCCATTTATATGCTAGCTCAACCAAGACGAGTATACATATATATATATATATAGACAGTTAGACACACACACAATAGGCACAAACTAGGATGACGCGAAGCATGTTTATAGATATGAACAAGATTAGGAATGCTCTTTTTTCCTAACAAGTTGATCGCGGATGAGTTTTTGACGAGAACGAAACTGAGAGAGTCGCACTGTTAATCTTCCAGCTATACCAAGTTACCCACTATGGCACATATCCACTTAGGGATGAATTTGAGCAGGTGGTAGGAGGGAATGTGATGGTACTTTGTTTAAACAATGCTCCCTGCGAAATATATGACCATATTGTAAAATCTTTCTCCTCAAGTTGATGAATTAGCGATATTTTCTGACGCATAGTTATGAGAAAGGTCGACTTGACACGTCTCTTTATCAAAATGTGCATCTCGTTTTGGCTTTGATCATGACTTTCCAGTTTCCCTTCCTTACTAGAATTTCATCGTTCTGTAAAACTTTTTCTGATCTTCTCTCGCCTTGACGTGTCGCTTTCTGTGTTCGCTTGTTTGCCGGTGAAATTCGGTACGGCCTTTTTCTTTATGGGAAAACAATTAAGAACTAAAAATGGTTGCCTTCTATATTTTGGGTAAGCTTTTGCTAATGAAAACTGCAGACGAATAAAATGTGTCGACTTCTTTGGTGCCAACGCTTTCTTGTTCTAAATTTTTGTCCATGGTTGGGTAGAATCCAGAGGGAGGGGCAGATCTGTCGTCCCCTTTTAGAAGAAGGGGCAACAATGTCTTTCTCCAGCATGAGAACATTGAAGTTTTTTTCGTTTGGTTAAATAAAGTTTTTAAACTGACTACTTAAAGCAAAGCATCACCAACAGTTGCGTGAAATTTTCGGTTTTGAAAGCAGGGAAGGAAGGAATCCTCGCGTAATCAGTCACCATCTTTTCTAGCAACTTACTGCTAGTCAAAGTTATTGTTGACCTGCCCCCTGTTGCCCTTGGAACTGCTTCAATAAGTGCCAGTTTCTTTGTTGTGATTGTTTTTTTTCCAATAAAAGATTGCTTGGAGTTAGGCTTTTGTTTTTTCCATCAAAGAAAGAAAAAAGATCTTCTCTTCTTTTAGGATTTTAACTTTCTTTGGGATCAACAAAATCGACCATTCTTCCCTTCGCAATTTCCCCAAACCCCAATATTGAAGCGTGTGACGATTCTAGAAGGACAGGATTTTACAACCTGCCTAGAATTTCCAAGCTATTTTCGGCGATACCTTTTTAATCTCAGCTATAGTTTTAGATTCATATAACAAGCCAATTACTAGGTGCGATATTAGTTGTAGATAATATTTGGCATCAATGGTACTAGAGACCCGTCGTCTACAGATAGATAATGAGATACTGAGTCCATGGGCACGGTAAGCTTCCGGCTGAAATGTGATGGAGTACAAGCCTTTGCAACAAGCTTAGATGCAAATACCCTGTAATCTCAAATGTTTAAGCTCTTTAAATCGGCTTTAAAAATGTAGAGTGAATTGCAAGGTTAATTTTGATAGCATCCAGTCTTTGGAGTAAGAAACAATTATTGAAAATTGATTTTTTCGCTATTTCAAAATTTGACAGTCATAAAGATGCCTAGATCTTTGTGATTAACGAAAAAAACTTTCACATCAAAGCGCTGCTGCCGATTGGCTAAATCAGGCTGGATCGATTGTGAATAAGCTAGATATATAAAAAATGATTTTAAATAGACATATACGTATATATGATAATTAATTCAAAATAAAATATTTAAAAAAAAAGTTCAATGCTGACAAGTGACGCTCTTGAATGGGCAATTGAACCGAATTGGTTTGATTCGAAGGCCTTTTCTAAGTAAAATCAGCCACGTAGTAGACGTGCGCCAACATATGAACATCGAGATTGAAAAGGTCTCTATTTGTAACGGGCTCCAATTTCCAAACCGCTTTCTAATTGCCCTACTAACTGGGGACGTAGGGTCATGGAGATGCAGATTATTCTTTAATGCTGGTCTGATTGTGAGAGAAAAAATTCCGTGGTAACTTTCGGTAAGGTCAGGATACGCCAGGCCAATAGTGGTCCGAGAAGTTGCGTACCCGTAGCCGAAAACGTTTTAACCTGACTAGTTTTACTGCGCGTTACTCTTAGAACTTGACGGAGTAAATTGGAGTCCTCCAAGTTTTCGCAGTTGACTGCAAAACAAAAATGACCAACTCCACAACTCCAAAGGACGGCACCTATATGAAGGTTAATTCCACAACAGACGAAGTCGACTTTTGGCAGTGTCTTCCAGAGTTGCATGCTAGATCCACACTGACGAAGTGGAATCTTTTGTGAACCAAGGAAAAATGGATGTGAATTACCTTTTTATTCGCTTTCTGATTTTGTATCCAGTTTTATTACTGCGGACCGCACCCGTTGGTTTCTGGGTATGTAAGGTGGATCAGATCCAATGTAGCTCTTTAAATCCGTTCCTTGATGACCATGTATTTGGCCCTCCTCAAGGTGATCAGTTGAGGCTCCTAGTTGTTTGGCCATAAAGGTTATTCGTATAGATTTGGATGTTGAAAAAACATATTTCCATAGAAAAGTAAACCGCATTGAAGGTAAAGAAAGGAGAGGGTTGTCTCTTGTACCGTCCTAGCCCGTTTCCTTTGAGACAAGAGAGTAAAAGAAAAGACAAGTTGTCTGATCCTACTTTCCGGATGATGCGTAATGCTGCCAATTTGTCACGCAAAAGACCTGCTTCTTCTTTCTCCCCGTCTTTCACTGGCACGTTCTACGGATTAATTTGGTCCTTACCGTGCTCGTTGTTTCTGCCATTTTTAGTCTGATTATTCCTATCCTTCAAAATGGTTGAAGTATATCCATGTATGAAAGAGTGAAAGAGATGACTTTGGCTCGCTTGAGCATGACTGTTTGATTAGTTAACCTTGAAAGGCAGGTTTGAAATTGGTCGACTTGCATAGCCATCAAGGCATCGAGTAGCAAAGGGCCTTGAGATTGACAACGAATTCTGGCTCTCTTTGTCATCGCTTCTGTGGAAATGCTTAATTATTCAGTGCTATACACTGCCAAGCTGCGCCCTGTTCTGTTTGTGGTCGGCAGTATGTTTGCAGTTAAAGAGGTGAGTAAGACAGGAAGAAGGGAATCTCTAGTGATTCTTGAGAAAAGAAACAAAATATTGTTGGCTGGAAACCAAAATTGAGAATACACATTATATATATCCAGCCAGTTACTCCTGCTTCATTGCCCTGCTGACGCCCAGGTGGTGGTGAGGCCTGGGACTACTGCTTGAAGTGTAAGGATCACGGAAGAAAATACTCCAGGTGGTATTAATTCAGGTTCTAGAAAGGGTACCCAACAGTATGCAGTCGCTAGCTAGTCCCCTTGAGGTGTGTTGTTTTAATGTTGATGTTGCTGCCATGTCGCATATGCAGAAAAAGGAGGACGCCGGTAGTCTTCGAGTTAGACGAACTAACCATCAACAGTCTCGCCGAGGTAACAGTCTTTTTTATTCAATTTTGGTGTTTACATTTTAGCACCAAACACACTTTCAGCACCAATAATTCAGTTCGGAAATGGGAGAACGGTTTCTTGCTTTAGTTGCCATAATTTTGCGGGCTAAAAACGATTCAATTTTAGTGTACAGAGGTACACTGATAGAGATACTACATTCTTTATTCTTTGAAAAGGAAACATGTGAAATCAGGATAGTTTTCTGCCTGGTCAGAAAACTAGGACCGCCAAGAATGAGCCAAGATTATGTAGTCTTTAGCATTTAAAATGTACACAGTGGCATTTGTTTTTGGAGGTCGTACCCGTGACAGCCACTACCGCAGGCACAACTTGCCTATTAATTTTCATGCAGTATGGTGCACCTGTGCTGTCTACGTGATTATTGTTGGTGCCCCTACCTTCCAGATATCATGTGGACAGGTGATTACAAGCTAACGTCGATTAATAGGTATTACTGTAGTTATGCCAAAAAGTTTAGGCTGATCCCCGAGATGCTGTTCGTTTTGAAATATTAAGATTGTGTTTGCGCCCTTGTTTTAATTTGGCCGAGCACAAGCTAGTTAAGAAAAGCTATGTATTATTTTGTATACCAAGCTTTGAGGTAAGATACGTTCAAAACTTCTCTTACTTGACTAGTCCATAATCAGGGCACAACCTAGAGCTGTTCGTAACCAGAATATCACATAACAACAAAATTTGGTTCATATTTGACAGTTGGAGCGCTAGCAGCTATTTTGGTTTTTGCTACTTCGTGTTGATTAGCTCACAAGAGTTTTGTTGCTTAGTGATCAGGTTGTCACACGTTATAGTCTCACGGGCTGGGTGGCCATTACCCCTACGCTACTCATTGACTACATGTCATTTGAAACAGATGTAGTGGTACATTAGCCATTTGGTAAGCGGGGGACGTTTGTTTTGTTTAACCAGGTGGAATGTTACGAGAATAAGGAAGACTGAGGGTTTCACTGTATCAGTTACGGATGCTTTTAAAAATCAGAGGACCAGTCACCTAACCTGAACAAAACGGGGGTTGTAACGGTAGACAGACCGGAATATATAGTGATCGTGCGGGAGAAAAGAAAACCGTATTCCAGAAATCGCCAAGTGGAGGATGATCTTGAATCGTCGTAGTTTCTTCGTCGACATTGTTAATCTCTTATTTACGTCCTTCCCTGTAGGCATATTTGTTATATATATTCTTTTCTTTTCATTGGCAGCTTGTACATCACCTGATCATTTTGTCATCATCCATCTTCTACTAACCCTCCCTGCTTTGCTTCTTTGTTATATTGGATGTCAACACAGGGTTAGGGGAACGAAAATGAGAGGAGATCAGCGTTGCCCACCTCTTCTCTTCCTCCCTTCTAACTAGAAAACTGTTCAGTATTCACTCGAGCAGAACAACAAAAAAATGAGGTCTCTCCTTGTGCGCAAGAATAGTTTGAAGAGATTGTTCTCGTTCGGCCGCCGCTCTGCGGATGACGATAGCCCCAAGGAGGACGGGCTGCCGGAAACCGAGGCTTCAAAACCGACTGAGATTTTCCCCCACATAGAACCGCTGACCAAACCAGCATGGAGGTGTTTCTCTTATGAAGAAGTCTTCGAGGCCACAAATGGGTTTCATTCCGGTTCGTCCATAGAATTCTTTGCCTACTTGTTTTCCCTCTTAACTACTGATTTCTGTGAACAATTGTCACAAATCTTGTTCATGGTAACAGATAATCTGGTTGGACAAGGAGGGTATGCGGAGGTGTACAGGGGAGTCCTGAAAGAAGGGCAAGTCATAGCTGTGAAGAGGCTTACCAGAGCTGCAACGGATGAGCAGAGAGAGAAGGAATTTTTGACAGAGCTTGGAACCATTGGCCACGTATGTCATCCCAATATTTCGTGCCTAATTGGTTGCTGCATCGACAACGGCCTCCACTTGATATTCGAGTTCTCTGCTCATGGTTGTGTGGCTTCTCGTTTACATGGTATTAACGGAAAAAGCAGAAGAAACTGCTTTTTTGCTTTACAGGATTTGTCTGGACTTCTTCATTTTCCGCCGTCTTCATTTAAATTGCCTTTTTTCTGAAATTAGTTGGTGCCATTGCAGATGAAGATTCACCGCCTATGGAGTGGAAAGTTAGGCACAAAATCGCCATGGGTGTTGCCCGTGGACTTCATTATCTGCATAAAGGATGCCAGAGAAGGATAATTCACAGGGATATCAAAGCATCCAATGTGCTTCTTACTGCAGATTTCGAGCCGCAGGTGAATCATTGTGAACTTGGTCTTTTTCATGCGTAGAGTGATGCAGTGGGCTTATCTGTCACCTGCTTTCTTTATTCTTATGTTTGGGATGGGAGAGTGGGTGCTTATTATTGTTGCTGATGTGCTGGCATTGTTTGGTGGATAACTGCTGTATTAGTTTAGGGCAGGGTTTGTATTGGATGCTCGTTGCTTGGGGAAACTAAACTACCGTTTGTTGCGAGAAGATTTTCTTCAATTGTATTCCTTCTCTTTTTTTTTTTTGCAAACCAGAAAGAAGGCTGTAGCTATTTGGCTATTCACTCAAGTCACCAATAGAATTTCCACAAAACCATTCCCCAAAATTTTGATCCAAATGGTTTTAATGTTCGTTGTGCCTCGATGATTGTCAGGCATTATTCAATTGAAATCTCTTACTCTCTCTCTTCCGCCCTCTCTCTCTCTCTGCCCCCTTTTTGAGGCAGAATATTATGGGACCAATCCTACTTTTTCTCATTGTTTTGTCTCCTTTCCTTTACAATGGGACCAAGCCTTCCATAATTGTTATCTTGTGGCTCTGCAGATTTCTGACTTTGGGCTTGCAAAGTGGCTACCATCTCAGTGGAGTCATCACTCTGTAACTCCAATTGAAGGAACTTTCGGGTTGGTGAACTCATTCTCTAACCACACAAAAGGCATACTGTTGTTAGCGGGCAAATTTCCCTGGTACTAATAACTGTGTTATCAGGTATTTGGCACCGGAGTATTTCACTAATGGCATTGTCGATGAGAAGACCGACGTCTTTGCTTATGGTGTTCTTCTTTTGGAGCTAATCTCCAGCCGAAAACCCGTCGATGGGTCTCACCAAAATTTACTTTCATGGGTAATTTGCATAATAAAGACGATTATATCTTCTGATATGATATAATACATTGGTATGTATCTTCTGATGTGACATACATTTTTCCATAGGCCAAACCGCATCTGGAACAAGGGTGCTTTGAGAAGCTAGCGGATCCAAGACTTGAAGGCCAATACGATGAGCAGCAACTACAAAGGCTAGCGTCGGCTGCATCTTATTGTATCAGATCCTCAGCAATTTGGCGCCCTTCCATGAGCGAGGTATGTTGCATGATTTTTCTCATCCCCGCATCAATCATCATGGACTTACTTTGTTCTTATTACACAAACGGAAACCGGATCAGATCAGATCATGCAATAAAAACCAAGTTAGGATCCACATGGTGACGGGTCCGGTGCGTGGACCCACAGGTCCTTGATGGAGGACGAGGTCCCGTGGATTTGACAGTCGTGCGCTGTGGGACCGAGCTCTCGGTGCCAAAAATAGTCCTCACGTCCATTTTCTCACGACTAGTTTAATTTTAACACATATTTGGGAAAAGACTTTTGGGAGGGCATAGCATATTCCGTCCTTTTGTGAATAATTAGAATGTGGGAAGGCTGGAGATGTCCTTTTCAACAGTTTACATGGGGGGCCAAATGCAAAAAAAAAAAAAAAAAACAACTATTACTTTCGTTGTGCTGGCTCCAAGCGATGATCTACTGGCCTTTCAAAAAAAAATCCGTGACGTATACACCGTTCTTACAGGTGAAAAAGACGTTTTGTTAAATTTTCTATTTTGTTTGTTTAATTAAAAACGATATTTTTAGTTATTCAAGATGGCACGTCAAATTGTTTTTCTTGTCGTTGCTTTGGTGGACTTGAACCGTGGACCTAAGGGTCGATTTCTCAACCACTTTGAAGACGTAAGGCTGAAGACAATTTGCATGTGGTTCATACGCTAGTTGCTAGTAGATTCCCATAAGTTCAAAACTTTTTTTTTTTTTTTTAATGGTTGGTTGGTCAGACTTAAATATCAATAGGAAACTTCTAGAAGATGAGATCATTGATTTGGCCACGGCTTGACAAACATTGCTTTAGCTAACTTGGGAAAGCATGTTTTGTTCCACAAGAAATATATCGTATGCAATGCTGATTTAATTCCAAATAATGTCATACATCTAAGTTCCAAATGGAAAACCATGGTTTCGAACTTTATTTAACATACATTATATATTTATTTTTTTAAATGGAGGCTAACAGCCCGCAAACTTTAAGCACCCCATACCATATTCATGAATTGCGTGCTGCTGATATTTTACAATATAAAACATGAACCTTATTATATAAATAAGTTGAATGAACTTCTTGACATGAAAAATAAATCATCCAATATATTTAAACGGTTGGTATGGTCATTAGATGGCCTCATTAAAAAAAAAAAAGGAAAAAGAGACGTAGATTGAGCAAGATATTATGGTAAAGTGCACACAGACACATGCGATTTTCCATCCTTGAGAAATTAAGCGAAGCTATCAATGTTACCCAAAACATAATTCCTCAGCATTTTATAGATGAAAACAAATTAAGTTGTTTTTGCCCTGAAAAGACCAAATTTGTACCAGATGGCATGTGACCTTTTTTGTGTTGATCTTAATTCTACATCTTTCAGTAACCATAGTTTTGCATTTTGAATGTCTACAATGAATTGAGCGGAGCATGTGATATTTATTGTTTATTTTCTTCTTCAGATACTGGAGTTGTTGGTGGACGGCCAAATCCGGGATTGTTGGACGATGCCGGCACAGGAGGAAGATGATGACTTCTGGGGCTTCGATGATCTCGAATTTGACGACCTGGACGGCGACAGCCCCTTGTTGACGCCTCCTCGCACATCAACCAGCAGTTTTAGATAAAAAAAAAAAAAATTGCCCGACGGCTCTCGACGCCCTCTGTTATTTGTAAATACATCCAAGGCCATCGACCGTTCAATCTTCTTCCGACCAGTTGCTTGGTCATGGATCCAAATGATCGAAGTTACCTGCATCGGTCATGTAGGAACAGTGGAGTTCAAGAACTTGGTCGCGTTTTTGCGTGATCCCAACTGTACCTCCACGTTGAAAAGCCAATAACACCACTTCTCGAGATCCTTTTTCCGTTTTTTTTTTTGAACTACCTACTGCATATTAAAGATATCAAGTGTTCTGGCTTTTGTTTTGTCAATTATCTCACACTTGACCGTCTTGGTTAAGTTGGACCGAACACCTTGCGACGAATCTTTGTCCATATCATTTTCTGTGGATTGCCAATTAATTTCTGTTTATGTTTCCAAAGGAAATCTCCAAAGGTCACTGGAAAGAATTCGCCTTACAGCTTGGGACCAGTTACACCGGGAGAGTTTTGTGGTGTTCTCGGGAGAAGATTTTTTTCCAGTTTCTCTTCTGACTAGAAAAAGGGGAAAGATTTTGCGGGCTTTAACATTTATACGTTTTGCTTGAGCACTTATCCATATATTTTCTAGTGGGTGCTCCCAATCGAGTCATCCAATACCTACAGACATGGGTATCTTTTTTAGGAGAAATGCTTTTTCCCTTTCTTTTTTTTGATGGAGAAAGAATCAAAGTCTTTCTTTTTCTTTTTCCTGAAAATTCCGAACCTGTCTCTCACATCACATGTATGGTTTCATAATTCATTTGTGTTTAAAGGCCAAAGTACTGCTCTCTTGTTTATGGAAAAAGGCACTCCATTTCTTTAGGTGGCACTCAACCTCCTGTGTAGCTTTTAACATGGTTTACTAATAGTGGGATACTGGAGCATATTGGGTCTTCGACCTCAATATTTAAAAGGCTTTTCATGTGATCGGTTGCTTTTGTTTGTAAGGGTTCATTTGGTAAATGCACTCTGACCAGGCATAACAAACACTGGTGCTTTTTCCACTTGTAACAAAGAAAAGAGGATTGTGATCATAAAAAAAAAAACGAATCAAAAGAAAATGGTCGTAATTAACAAGAACTTTCTGTTCACAATTATTCTTGAGACTCCTGCTGAAAATTGCGACTGTCATCAAATCGGCCGTTCACACACAAAAAAAAAATGTAGGTTACTTACTACCTTCTACTCGCCCGGCTTGATGAAAATTAAGAACTTTGGAACCTACGATTGTTGGTCACAACGTGTTCATCTGCAACCAACAATTGCTGGCTACCAACATTTGTAGCAAACTTTTAAGTAAGAGAATATTACGACCCACTGTTACCTCCAAAGTCAGACAAAGTATCTTTATCTTGGTGTTGTGTTCTACCATGTAATGTAGCACAGGAGCATAACATACGGGCAACAGGTTTCATTCCTGGGCCACTAACCCTACCAGCAATGCTGTGCCCTTTTAGGTAAACTTCATAATAGATCCAACAAGCTCTTGTCTGCATTATTTCACAAGATCACTAATGATTCTAGGTAAGAAACCCCAACTATAATTCGAAGTTTTCAACAGGAGTTCGCAGAACATGGCACATGCAACCCACAAATGCGGGGGTCCATTTGCCTTTCACGACTGAAACATCTCAAATTTCCGGAGCTTAGTGCTTTCACATTAAGGTGGAGTTTTGATGTAAGCAATTGTCGAAGTGGGATAATATTTCTTCGTGCATTACAAGACAATAGAGTGATGTATCAGGAAAGTCCTCTAAGGGCGGGCTTGGTAATGCATGTCCCGATGCTATCCTGCCTTTTTGAGTGGTGGAAGCCATAAATCTGCATTCAGAGTGGACAATCGAACATACAGCCCCAAGTCAATGCAAAAATTCCTTATAAGTATGTATAATAATGCCAAATAAGATATTTATAAGCACAATTTAACGCAGAACGGGAATTGGCGCAGAACAATTTTGCCTGTAAAAATGACATTTCTGTTTCGTAAACCAGAACGGCATTCCCAAGATATTCCCATCAATCTTCTTTTATATTTTGAGATGACATCAAAAGAAGGCTTTCAAGTATCAAGAACATCACATTGCATGCCAAACGCCATCCAAAATTTGGTTGGTATGGGTGAGGAGGCAGGGCGAGTGGCCAGTCACCAGACTCTCTCCCTTGACCACATCGGAAGGGACGGTCTTACAAGTAGTACCTTCCTTTTCGTATAAGAGTTTAGGTGTAGAGTACGTTTCCTTTTCCATTTTTTCTCTTAAATGACCGTCCATGGTAGTTGCAACTGAACTATGACTTGCAGGCTTTGAATAGCGTAGGAACCGCACCTTTCAGAGTTGTTGCAAGGTTTGGTTTATATTATTATTATGCAAACTTTGGTTCATATTATAATCATGTGTACTCTGATAGCATCAGCAGATTAGCTTCTTTAGTTATCACTCTTGTCCCTTGCTCAAAATATCCGTTCCCAAACGAATGCATCTGAATTGTACAAGCTTAGAATTTCTTTTAGGTGCTCTGTTAGAGCTCCTGCTGACACAAGGTGGGGTTAGTTGGAGTAATGGAGGAGTTGTTATTTGTGAAGGACTACTGGGAATAAGAGCCCGGTTGCTTGCAAGGGGTTGAAGGGAGAGGGCGTTTCTTTTTGTTGGTTGTTAATTGGGTTTTCCTTTCTCTTATATTTGTGTATTTAAAGTAACCTTGAGAGATGAAACAGGCTTGAAAATGCTATTTTGTGATTGCTTAACACATATGTACTTGCCTTGAGAAACATTCTAGTTTTCTTTGGCCCCTAGATGCCGTTGTTTGCTCCTTGATTTCTTAATCACTAGGTTTTGCAGATAATTGCACGTCTCAATTTCATAAAATATTTGAGAATCTAATCCGAAAGTGACATAAATAAAATGTTCAGACCATATTTCCATGACCTTAATAGCCTAGGTAAAGATTAAACCTAACTGGGTACCATTTATAAAATAACTTAATAAGCACACAACCCAACTTCTTAAAGATCCAACTGCCCGGAGCTATTGCGAACAACTGTTGGCAATTTGGCCTCTGTTAGACCATAAAATTTGTTTATTTCCATAGGAAATTGAGGCGGAAGCCATTCTGTTTGGGTTGGATGTAGGATTGAACTAACAAATCTATCTGAAACCAGTTCGGAATCAAATTTCGTGGCATTTTTTTCACGTTTAAGTCCAAATCCAGGTCCTGCACGGAAGGAAAAGGTTAACATGATCCTATCTGATTGTGAGTTTTATATGTTCAATACTGTTAGGTCTTAACCTGCAGCCACGTCCATAAGCCTGAGCAACCAATTAATTCTGAGATCCAAAATTTGAATCTAGTGGTGTGTTGACTAGGCTAGTGTAGGCAATTAATGGTACAATTGATCTAAATAATATTAGGGGTCCACACATTTGTGCCCAGATCCTGCTTTTAGAGGGGTAATAAAAGCAGATCTACATACCTTCAAATGATGTATAATCAGTGTCATTCAATCTAACATGATGGAGAGTTAAGGCCAAAACAAGAAGAACTGTGTGATATACATTTTTGTCATCTAATATTAGTTTTCCTGCATCCTCTCCACAAGTGAGCTTCGGAGCACGGTTCAATCACTTAATCTGCACCTTTACCAAGTTTCTCTCTAGATCGGATTTGAATTGTAGATACCCTTAGTCGTATTTGGTTTTTCAAACATTCAAATTCAATTCAAATATAAATAAAAAATGTCATATTCGAATATGATAAAAAAAGGGTACATGCACAGATCAATTTTCATAAACGTCACTCTTTATACCAACTGTAGATGTAAAACTTGAACGGAGGCCGACTAACGAATCTGCACCACTCTTCCCAGGATATCAACGAATATTCAACAAATATTTGCAGTATGGTTGCAATTTAACTACAATATTTAGACTATTTTTCAGAATAAAGATATTTAAGATAATTTGAAGTTTTCAAAAAGTTGTGCCATTATCTCTTTATTGTTTCAAAGAAAAAGCAACCCAAAAATTTGTTTTATTTTGTTGTTTTCTTTATTTTTTTTTCTTCATTTTCTGAACTTCTAAAAACTAGCATCAAGCATTTGTTTTTTAAGAAAAGAACTCTCAGTAGCTGACACTGTACCCCTGTCCGCTATTGCACCAAAATTCTTAGCGGCGGTCTGTCAAACCTTTGTTAAACTTGCTGCCACGTGCACCTGTTTGACTTCAAAAAAAAAAAGGAGGGCTTCATTGCAGCATGACCGTCCGGTCGTCCGACTGTTTTTCTTAATTCGAAAGGCCCAAAAACTCGGACGGAAAAGGTCATCGCTGTCAGAACCCTAAACCCTAGCGCAGAAATGGAAGGCAGAGAAAGAAGTGGAAAAGGCAAAAGGCCGTTCTATCGTGATCGAGAGCGTGAAACAGATCGTGACCGAGTTCGTGATCGGGAACGTTCGTCGAACCCAATCTCCGAAACTTGCTTTTGGTTCCGGCGGGGATCGGGGAATGCACCAGAAACTCCAAGAGTTTCCGATGAGAGAAGATGCCGGAGGCATTCGGCCTGCTCTCCTGTCGATCGACGGGGAGGGCAAGAGAGGAAGCGGGAAACAATGGCAGTGGAATTGACGTTATATATTTCTTCTCTGATTCAAGCATTTCGCTGCTTTTTGTTTGAAAAACGGTCTAACTATAAATGAGGGGGCCGGAGGGATCGGAGGTAGCAGTTTGTGCTACCTACCGAGTGTGCAGATTCCCGTAGATGAACGCCATTGACGCATTCCTTCTCTTATCCAAACGTGCTACTCATTTGACGGGTCAAAAGTTATAGACAGTTCTCGGTTGCAAGCTTCATGGATTAGGCAAGAGAATTGGAGACATACTTTGCCTATGTGAGTTGGTTAATGCGAGGACAGTAGACAATGCAGAAAATTTTCTGTTCTGACGTATAAACTTCTCTTGCTGCAAAATCTTTGAGACTTATTATGTAAATATGCTGCGGATACAAATGAAATTTCAGTTTTCCGTTGGCTTCATGCTTAGCAGCAGAACCTTTTTTTTTTCCTTCACTTCTAAGTTGAATTATGCCGCTTGTTTGCGTGTGTGTGTGTGTGTGTGTATATATATATATATATATATATATAGAGAGAGAGAGAGAGAGAGAGAGAGAGAGAGAGAGAGTATAAGTATAGTATGCACCTGCATTTATCTGCACGCAGGAAGAGTAACATCATATAGTTTAGTTGACAAGACCAAAACTTCTAATGTAATGAAGGTTAACATGACGGCTGGTTTTCTATTGCGA
The DNA here is from genome assembly GCF_008831285.2 of Nymphaea colorata. Classification (NCBI taxonomy): domain Eukaryota; kingdom Viridiplantae; phylum Streptophyta; class Magnoliopsida; order Nymphaeales; family Nymphaeaceae; genus Nymphaea; species Nymphaea colorata. Next base: position 16,169,866 of record NC_045140.1, read on the forward strand.
GAGAGCCGCATGCAAAAGAGCCTCACGCTTTCTGGCTGAGGTGAACAACCTACCGATTGCTCTCTAAAACAATTCCAATGGGAATAAATTTTGAGAAAACAGGGAGTCTCCAGCTGAAGAACTAAAACCCAATGACTGACTGGGAAACTGGCAGAGACCACTAGACAAAACTAGTGCCAGAGCTTCGTGCAGAACCCACTGGGGACAGGTGCTTTCTTGCCCCAGATTCCTTCAGAGAACGTATCAACTAATTGCCCAGCCAAGCCTGCTGGATCATCAATAAGAGTGTCCACAAAAACGCTAACTATCCTTCTCTCCTGTGGAGTTGCCCTTAAACTGAACCAAGTAAGAAACTTCACCCTAAAGTTTTTCTCGACATGGCCCTCACATTCCAATCGTCTGATTACCTTTACGCAGTATTCATAATCCCCTTCCAATGAGCCCGAGATATCTTTGGTCTGCTCTATTTGGGTGAAGCCTGGATGGACCCTAATATGTCCATCTTCAACTCTCCTTGGGCATTTTTTCTTTGAAGAACTCCCACACTGTGGATCTTTTGGGGGAATCTCCTGGACTGGACTGACTGGCCCACTCTCAAATTGGCTCTCTAGTTTCATTCTCTTCTTCCTTCCAGGTGCATCTATGGAAGCTTCTAGTTTACAAGGAGTACAAGGCAGAACAGCTGCCGAGGAAACAAAAAATGGCTGATCCTCCAGACCGTTGTTCACATTCAGTTTCTCATTGCAACCATTTTCACTGTAAAACGTTGTTTCACAATGCACATTTTGCATATGCAATTGGTCGTCTTGGTAATTGCTAATGCAACCTGGAAAACCATTCTGGAACTCTTTCTGTGCAGCTGGACCAACCAGATGCCCGTCTTGTATAGAGAGAGAATCACAAGGCACATCTTGCTCAACAGCCTCAATAATCTCAGAGGTCATTGCTTGGTCATCACTTCCATTTGTACTGTGATCAAGTATCCTACTTAAACCTTCAGTTTCATGCTTCTGATTCAAATTATTCCCTTGGCCAGATGTGGTATCAGGTTTTCCATTCTCCAAAGAGGCGCTTCTTGCACATGGGCTCATCTTGGCATCACAAGCAGCTTGGTTAGTCATGTATTTAATTTCCCAACATCCCAATTCCTTTGTTTCAATGAGAGGAATGATTTTGAAAACATATTCTGTTGCAGGGAGGAGATCTGAAAGATAACATTTCCTGTCGGATTTCAGTAGAGTACATGTAGGTTCTTCAGGATATTTAACTGTGCTAAATATTCGGTGCCAAATGGTACAGCATGTAACTTCATCAGAATCCAGAAGAATCATAAGACATGTTGGAGAGACTTCTTCAAACTTGATACTTCTGAGAGGCATAACATCAATGGCTGCATGGTTCAATTATTCATGTCAACGTTATTAATGTCCATCTTCAGATTTCAAGTTTATAGAACATATAATATCATGGCAGAAGATATACTTACAATTGATATAGCTCTTCAGATTGGAATATGTATCTAAGGCCATTGAATGCATGTAATCTAGTGCTTCTATTGCAGAAATGCAGAGTTTTTGAACTTCAGAGCCACAAGTAAGCCTATTCACGATTCCTCGTGCCATTCTTACCTGTGACCCATCAAGGGGCCCAACTTCTTGTTCTAGCTTCTCGGCCGCAAGTTCGACAATGTTATTGAGCTCCTGGTACTGTTTGGTCCCTTCTAGGAGCTTACGACTAAGAGAAAGTCGATAACACAAGGTATCCACCCTTCTAGCATCCTTTGCAACCATCAATTGCTTTCTCCAGGACCTTCACAAGGTGGTAATTCCATGGGAAATCAACCAGAATCTCAGAAAGGAGAGATGGTTAAAGCACATATATCAAAATGATGGAAGACTTCAACCTATACCTTATGTATTACTTATCCAATATTGGTCTTGATTACATCAGCATTTTTCATGAGTTTAGCTTTGCAACCAAATAAATTGTAACACATAATAAAAACAGAAAAAATCATAGAAAACAAGAACAAAATCACAAGGCATCCTAATATCTCAAGAAACTTCTTTATTGCTAAACAGGAAGAGCTTGCAGCTTGTCAATCACAGGGATACAGCAGAAACAACCATTTTACAGGCACACACACAAGAAAAAGCATGTAGATGAGTATACTAGAATACATACTCTTTTGGAGTCGAGAATCAGAAGTTGAACATGCCTTGTGTGAATAAAAAGTTATATCTAGGGTAGAAGCAAAACCTTCATCGTTGCTTTTCATCCATATGCAAGCAAAATTTAACAAGTGAGAAAGAAAGAGAAAAGATACCAGCGCATACAATCAGGCACAAGGTTAATTACAAGACTTGATTTTTGGAAGCAAGAATACGACTAAGAAAATGAGGCAAGCTTCAAGGCATGCTCTAATTAGAACACAAGATATCAATAGGAAGGCATATACCTTTCCATAAAAAGAAAAAACACAGTCCAACCTCATGTATTTAATTGACTCTATAATCTATATATCTTGACTGCTCCAAACTCAAAAGCCAAACATCAATATTTTCAACATCTCCTACTCTTCCCTGTCAATAACCTTTTATACATTCTTATTTCAAATCATCCAAGTATATCAGCAGATATAGCTATTAAACTAACTCCCAAAAAATGTTATAAAGATACTGAATTTAGATCCCAATGCATCAACCTCTCATGCCATCGAGTAGGTACATCAGTAGTCACACTCTGAATGGAACACTGGATGGCAGCCATGTTTCGTATCTCAAAATTGGAAATTGGTTGACAGCAGAAAGTCATAGTTACTGTGCAATTACTAATTAGTTGATTTTACAGTCTTGGAGGTTTAATAGTGGCAGATGGGAGGACAAAAGAGCAGGTCAATGTGGTCGCATAAATGTCAACATAATAAACTTACTTAGAAGAAACAAAAAAGTAAATACATGTTAGAGAATTAATTTAAATAAACAGACTACGTTTTAACGATTTAGCCTAGGATTCCTTAGCTGTAATCAGAATGTAAGATCTCCACCTGATATTTTCATTGCTGTCATCATCATCAACAAAAACCACAGCAGCTTCCTTTTCCAGCACCTCACCATTGCCAGCTTTATGTCCATTTGTAATTTTATGTTTTCCATTTAGTATTGTAATACCATAAAGTTAATTCCTTAAGCATGGATATGAGGACAGAGAAGTTTCTTCAAATAATAATATCAAACGGTGGAACTTCCTCAAAGCACTAGTATGGCAATATCATGATGGTCTGCACGAACTTTCTCTCACATGGCCTTTTTCCAAAAAACTTCTACAATTGACAGAAGTTAAGAAAAGGATTGAACATTTGTGAAGAGGCTCAAGGTCAAGTATTTGACTATTTGATATATATTAAAAATATATATATCTTTTTGTATTAACTGTTAAGCACAGAATTTATCAAAGCTAAAATCTTATTGCTTATGAAGCACTTTCTTTCCCAATTAGTTTCTTGAAAGCAAGCAACAGAATTCTAATGCCATTAGGTCAATGAGAGGGATAGGAGCAGCTGTCTGTATTAGTAGCATGATCAGCAGGCATAGTGAATCACTAAAAGAATAGGCTAATATTTATTGCGTTAGCTGTTACTGCTCCCCTGGGAACTGCATATGAACATAGACAAGGGATACATAATACAGTGAGAATATGAACTTACAAACACTTTTTATGCAATGTACGCCAGATGAGCAATAAATCAGCCCCATTCATAATTCATATAGCCAAAGCACTGAAAATGGTATGGTGCTGTAAATGTTGGCCTACTACTTTTGCATCGTCAATTATCTTATCTTTTGATTGGAAGATAATTTGACCACGTAAATGTCATATGACATTGTAGCTATTAGTTAATATGGAAATGTGCTTCCTGCATATGAGAATCCACAACACCAAAAATATCAATCTAACACAGAATCCCCAACATGAAAAATCTGAGATCTGCCCTGGAAAGATAAGGTCTCCCTACTTTGAACTGACACCTTCAAAATTGATGGACATGAGTGCTAGAAAAAAGGTGCATCATGCATGCTACTAGGGCAGGAAGAAGCTAAACATTTTTTGTTCATGCTAGAGTGTAAAGAATGTGCAAGATTTACCCGATGAGTTCATTGACTTTTCCACAGCTAATGCAGCAGAAGGCTCCGTCCAATCGATCAAAGTTTCCATTCCTTGTGATACCAGATCTTTCATGCTTAAGGGCACAATCAAGATGGCATGACATGCCACAAGAGTAACCCAGATCAGGAGGCTCAGAGACGCAAACCAACCAAAGACTGGGATCCTTATTCTCGTCATATTTGTGACAAATGCAGCATGAACACCTCTTGCAAAACGTGTCTTTGTTGGTCAAGGTAGCTCTACAAGCTACATTCTGGCAATACAATGAACTGGTAGAATCCAATGCTAGTCGTGAAGGATTCTCAGTCTTCCTCTGTCTTTTTGAAGTATTTGGAGCACTTGGCAGCATCGGAGATGATCCTGATTGTGCATATTCGTCACTATGTCCCATTTTTTTTTCTGAAACTATCCTAAGAAGATGCTCTATCATCCTAGATTTTGGTAGGCCAGTATATTTTCTCTCTTTTCCCATGGCTGCACAAATGACCTCCAGCAGCTCCCGGCGGCTCCATGACTGCAGCAGCTCAGGAGCAAGTTCGGGCCATTTTGATAGTTCATACACTAGCTCTTGTTTTTCTTCCATGGTCAGCTTGCTACATTTTGAAGGATCGAGAACAAAGCCTACAAGCATGAGTTTGTCATTAGATTAAATAATTTCCCAAACTTGGGATCTAGCCATTAATCCAGGATAAAATAAAGGCAAATACTTATCTCGTAGCAATTAACAATTTAACATTACCTTTTAGAAGATCACTGGTCAAAACTTTTGGCAGGAAGTAAAGATTGGTAGCTAGTGGTACATTTATTATAGAAGGAAATCATGCAGGATAATAATTTGTTCAAGAAATGAAACATAGACTGCATAATGGGTGAAGGTACAGTAAGGATCTAGATGCCCTCAACAAACCATTTTTGCTCTTTGACATGTACACTCTGTCCAATCTAGTTTCTGAAAAAGGAAAACTAGTATTGAAGCTTTGGCTACAGAATCTGCATTTCTGTTGCAGAAAATGCATTAATGCAAATTGCAATTTTAAAACCAAGCACAAAGAATACTAAACTAGCTTCTCGTGAAGCTCCATCTCTTGAAAAGGTGCTAATCGACTGGATAGCTTGAACAAACCAAACAGACGAGTTCTGGGGCTTCCGCCCAAAGCAAAGGGAACAGAATTGTGGCACATTCCATTCTGTTGAACACACTGCAATTCTGACGTTGCAAGCGACATATAGAGTTTATTTTCTTGTCGATGTTTAAATCGCAGAAGATGACCACTAATCGCAGAAGATGACCACTTGCTTGGGGCCCTTTGATTCATTGAGAGGCGGAAATTTCTGTCACTAATTTTAAGAGTAATTATTTTTCTAAATACAATTCGATTGGTTTTAGTAGTCGAACAACCAGAGGCATCATGAAAATAATCTTCCTAACCGTGGATACATTTATCTCAGTGACACATTTCAACATACCATCTTGTCCCTCGGGAACCATGACAAGGAAAAACATGCATGAACCATTTTAACGCAAAGAAAAGGTGAATAAGCGCCTGAGACATAAGAACTGAATCAACTCTGCTTCGACGTGTACTCCAAAAGAACAAGAAGGAAATGTAGGGGGAGCGAGAGAGAGAGAGAGAGAGAGAGAGAGAGCTCCGGACTGTAACTAGTACCAGTGACCATTTTAATCTCAAGCACAAAACTTACATGCATGAAGACGTTCCGATTAATTGCACCATTCACGACATAGGAGACCTTATAGAAGCCAGAGCCACATAGTATTAAAAACCTAAAAACAGAAGCGTTTTCCATTCAAAATCATGAAAGAATGATATCAACCACAAACTTTCGAGTCTCAACATAACTACTGATGTCATGCAACCATCATACCAAAAGAACATGAAGAAAGGAAAAGAAACACACAAAGGAAAACGAGGGAGGGAGAAAAGGAAAAAGAAAAAAAAAATCCACAAGCAAGGAAAAACTCAGCATTGCCAATGTCATGTACCTTTGCACACAAGTACAGAAATACCACGGACACCAACATCACCGACACAGTATAGACCAAACCATCTCATGCATTTGCCCAAGAATAATGATGAGAACAAGCAATGCATCACCCATCAAGCATTGACATCAAAAGACAGCTCAATAAAAAAGGAAAAACAATGAGAAAACGAAAAAAAATCAACATGAGAAGGAAATGAGAACTACCATTGAAAGAAGGATCCATGGCGATCTATCTCCTAACCTTTAACTCCTCCTTGAAAGCAAAACTAATCCATCAGAGAGAGAGAGGGAGAAAGAAGGGGGGAGACGAAAAGGGTGAAGAGATTTATGAAGCAACAAAGAAGAAATGTATGAAGGGGCTATAAAAGGATTACCATATTCATACGTCGCCAATACCAAGGAAAGGCCAGGGAAGCGTGAGAGGGAAATAAATAAAAATTAAAGAAAATTTGAGGAAAAACAAAAAAGAGAGAAACGGAAACAGAGAGAAAAAAGGGAGTGTTGGGACTCTCAACCAAGCCAAAGGGAATCCTTGATGCGCAGGTACACTCAGTCGTTTCTGGATTTTTATGGCCAAAATTTATGCAAAAAAGGGCGGATGCCTGTGGGTCCCCTCTCCTGGAACCTGCAAAGAGAAAAGAGCAAAACCCACCATCCCCAATGGCCATGACCAGCAAACTCCTTTATTTCTACATGAGTGGCCCTGAAAAGATAGCAAATTTAACAAAATAAAAACTATGAGGAGGCAGAAAATATGGCAAATTCTAAAGTATTACTGTTTTCTATTTGGGTTGGGAAAAATTTCATTTGTAGCGAAAAGATATTGTTCTTGCTCATCCTTGCCTTGTTAACCTTTTTTTTATTTGCGGTTGGTTTATTTCAAAGTTGCTAATCAATTCATGCAGGTTATGTCCAAGATAAGTCGAGCCAAACGCCATACAATTCCAAGGTAAGGACATATTTTTTATATACAAAGCAAAACCTTCTAAATAAAAAGAAAAGAAAAAAAAAGCTCAATCGTGAAACCCAATGGCAAGAAGACCGGCATGTGGAAGGTTTTTGGAAAAACTATGGCAGATTGTAAGTAATGGAGAAGATTGTTCCGAGAATGAGAAATCCCCAATAAACTTTTAAAGAATTAAAGAAAAACAGCGTCAGAAACACCAAAATTTAAAAAATATACAAAAAATCTTTTAAACTCACAACGTTCTACCCTTTTAAGAAACCATCGACTGTTAGCCCCGTCAGCAACAAAACGGAAACCTTTATAACATCGAAGGGATATTCCGTGACTTGTGACCCCAAAGAAAAGAGAAAAGGAAGAAAAAAATTGATAAAAAATATTTTCCTATTTTTAACTGTTATTTGAACTTTTCAAAATAAACCCACGGTTAGCCGTTACGGCAGAGTTGGTGAGCCAGGCCTGATGTGACAGCTGGTCCGATCAGCCAAATGTGGTTCGGACTTCCGGTCAGTCCTCCTACTAAAGTCTAACTGCAGTTATCCTAACTACACTGGCAAAAATTTCAAAGCGCCCATGCAAACTCTGCCGATGTTCTCATCCTTCCTTTCATTGTTAAAGAGTAGAACGTCTCATTTTGATGTTTCGGTACTTCAACTTACCTATCATTTACAGCAGCAGGAAAAGTTATTAAAAAAGCTACCTACCAACTCTTATCATACCTTGACGATTGAACCATGTTCAATATGTTGAAAAAAGGAAAAAAGACTTTGTACCACATCCAACCCATTTCAAGTTTTAGTTTCTACCATTGTGGGGGTTTAGAATAGTGGCTCCAAATTGCTACTGGCCAAACATTGTTATGTGTTAATGAATAGAGCAATGTCCTAATTAACTGGCATTCATTAAAGACCCACACCAGACGCCGCCGACACAACTTTGGACCTTGGAGCAAGGGAAAGAGAAAGGTAAAAATGGCTTAGGCTATCAGGCAATGGAGTACTCAAATGGTTACTATCGATTAAAGCCATGAACAAAGAGGTGGTGGCGCTCTAGGTCACGACGACTTAGGCATGTAAAGATACGTTAGTCGACCTCAGTTTGGCTAGTTTCGAGTTTTTTCCGCGAGATATAAAGCACGAGGCCTCTTTTCAATTGATTAGTAAAAATAAATTTTTAACATTTTATCATTCAGATCAATATCCTAATGGAAATGCCTATGAGATTTAAATCCCACAAGCAGTACAGCTAAAATAAGAAAGGTGGTAGTTAAGCTAAGGGTTAATCGAGTCTAAAGCAGATCTTGACAGATAATTAGATTCGCCCTTGTGATCAAAGCTATCGTCTTAAGGATAAAGAAAACATGATTGGACAAGAAAAGAAGATACAACGGCTTGGTAGTCAAAAAAGTGCCAAGTGAAATAATGATAACAATAATAGTATCAATGTTAATAATAGTAATTTTTTTTTTTGAATAATTTGCCATTGACACTCAATGATTGAGCATATATTTCATTTCAAGAACTTTCTGCCTCCTTTGAAGTTGGGAGCATGTATTATTCTAGCATCAGCCAGGTGGAAGCACATCTTACCAAAACCCTCGTTACGCTCCTTGACTAGAGCACACTAGTTAACCTTCATTCTACAAAGGGTGACAATGGTTATGGAAGTCAAAATCAGTTCAGAAGTAGATACCAATTGGCCGATTTCTTATTAGCTACCAACCAGTGGCGGAGATACATAGTGGCTGGTGTGAGACATCAAAAGTTTTGTCAAAACCATCCAAAATTACATTACAAAAAAAATTCTAGCTGATACTATAATAATTCGCGACGATTGTTATGAAAGTCAAAATCTGTTAAAGAGTGTGTGACAACTCACCTGTTGAATTGCCATCCTCTATCCAACCTAAATGATCAGCCTTCTGATATTATTGTAAAAATAAAAAGATTTGACACGAGAGTGTCCAAGCGATGGAGGTGCCAAACAAGGGTTGATTACTATTTTTAAATCCATTCATGTCGTTTATCTTTTAGGATGCATGTACCTCCCCGGTTTCAGTACCAATACTTTTCGAGGTTCTTGGCATTATTATTAATCCCGCTTCAGCAAGAAAGAAGAGTTCATGCACACTACAGGGGTCGTCAACGGCTACGACGCAGTCTAGCGTCAGTATTAACTAGTCACTGACGAATTTCGAGCACTAAGAGAAATGGGTGCGTGGTTACTTATTTCTGAAGCTAATCATGAACATAAATAAAAGGAAGTTTACAAAAAAGACAAGGGAGAAGGAGGGCAATGAGAATAAGCACAAATTAAACTTTAGTTGTCCAAAAGTCTGTCAAAGAAAGCATCAAGAGCGTGTGTGAGTCGGCATGGCGCTCTCATCTAATTATATTCCTTCTTCTCCCAGTGGCTTTTCTACTTGGCACGTGAACGTCGTTTTCATGAAAATTGCATGGTTGGTGGCCACCACATATTATACTGCTCCCCATGCCTAACCAGCAGCACATGCACATAGACTAAAGCTTTCAAGAAATCCATTTTTTTTTTCTTCAAAAAATTGGCAAAGTCTTTCCTTTCTTGCCTCTCAAAGGATACATCATACAGTGTAGTTGTTCTGATTAAGGGCCTCCAAAAAAACATGCATCTAGTTCAATTTTCATGAGCATTAAGTTAAGTGGTGAGAACAATACCAAAGTTGGAAAGTGCATTGCTGCTATCCATGTAACTCAAAACCCCAAAAACAAGGAAATTTCCAGTTTCTTTGTTATATATATATATATATATATCGAAACGCTAGCAGACGCAGTATCTCTCCATAAATGACACGAACAATGACTATCCACATTAGATAATTACAGAGTAGAAAACAAGTAACAAAAGTAGCTTTTGGGGTGAGGGTACTTGAGAGCTGTAGTCTGACATGATAATTTTGATACGGCTATCACTCATGAAAACCCCAGTGCTTCTTGCTTGCACGCGTGTAAGGCATGTGTGTTGATGTGCATGTGCAGCCTGCATAACTTAGAGGCGCTATTAATTTTGTTTGCCAACAAACAACTACAGGGGTTTGCACAGCAAAATGCGTTAGAGATTAGATTAAAATAAAACTGATCAGTACATTAGAAATAGTCAAACTCGAACTAATTGATTAACGTTCGAACGTTAATAAAAAAGGTCAGAAAATTTTTAGAAGAGACACCAAACCTAAAAGGTATTATTTTTTAATATTAAATAACAAAAAGACCCTTCTTGAAGATCAAGATCTTTCGTTGCTAACAGATGAATGGTTTTCTATGAGTGGCATTTTTATCTTTTTTTTTTTATCAAAAATAAGTGTTTTCTATCAATAGGTAGCTTGCGAATATTTTGGCCTATTATGTTAACCTGCCGCTGAAGTCTATACATTTTCCATCATCTCTAGAATACCAGGTCTCTTTTGGGTTCACTATGTTTCAACTTGTATATTAGTGTCTGCCATTTATAACATAAGATAAGAAGTTGATACATTGGGATCTTACGAGTCTTCATTGCTAGCTTTAATGAGGAACTTAAAAGAGGGCGACACGAACAAGGCAAAAGGGAGATGGGTAGCCAAACCAGATCTCTATGCGTCGTCATACGTTTACTACTATATAACAACTTAAAATTTTAAATTGTCTTTTGGCGATGTACGTTACTTATAAGGCAAACATGATCTTGAAATGTGTGGATATTAACATTTCTTCGATAATGTTCAGTTAAAAATATAATCTTTACATGGATAAATTATAATTCATTTGCTTTTGTGCATCAATTTTTTCAAGATGAATTCGAACTTCGAACACCATGTGCCAAGATCGCGTCCGGCGCCGCGTTTTCTTTTGTCGACGATTAAAAGAAAAGAAAAATTCGGCATGATAGTCGTGTCCTCGCCTGCAAAATTTCGAAAGACCGTGAGCCGAAGCATCAGAATCGAGTCTTATGTCGGGTCATATTCGTTCCAGCATCTCCCCATCACGCAATCTAGATGATGCAACCCATCATTTATGTGAAGTACCCCTCAACATGTTATATTCCATACGTGTGGTACTTTAAATGCTTGATGATGATATAAAATAAGTTGGTGGCGGAAGCACGGGTATGGATTTGGCTCTGACTCTGGCCGAACTAATCACGGACCCAATTGTCCCCTTTGTCTAAGATAGGGGTCTGATTTTGGTGTTTTGAATGTCACTCACTCCATGCTTTAACTTGCATGCCAGGCTTTAACTTGCATGTCAGTCCCTCATTTTTCTTTACAGTATAAAAAATTTCGATGAGAAGTAACTGCCTTTGCACCAATTTGCAGGGACAAGAAACCCGACCCGAGCCAGAATGGGGAGCCTGCTAGGATTTGGATCTCATTTAAGAAAAGAACCAACTGGGCGTTTATTGTAGAAAAGATTGGGAAAGGTGGTGGAGCTTGTGTGTTGACGATTATGGATCCATTAATGCCAACCCTAATTGCAGGCGCAGCCTGCCAGGGCATGCAGGCAGGTTGGTCGTGCATCGTCCGCTGTACTATGGATTTATGAAGATCAGAGGGTCATTTATTACTTTATCAAAATTTTCGGAAGGGAAAAATATATACTTATTTTCCAAGGTCTGTGTATCTGAAAATTTCTAAATTTTGTTGCAAACATCAGCAGATAGAATTGATCGATTCGCACCACATTGGAAGGGAATAGATTCGATTCATTGCCATCTATTTGATTTGATCTTTTGAGGAACAAATATGATAAACCGAGTAGAACCAAATTGTACAAACAGCTTCAGTCAAGGGGAAATGGGAAGGAAACATGGCAGCCGCGAGAATAGTGGTTAGCTGATCTTTTGAATTTCCTCGAGTCAGTCAAGGTGGGGAAGGTAAGATTTATGTGGTTGGGTTCATTTTCAACAAGCTGTAGCGTGCCATCTACTTAGATTGCTCCGTCTGTGGAGGCACCCGTTGATTTCGGAGCGCTCTGTGTTTCACGAATTTATTTATTAGATTTATAGGACATTTGTTCAAGTTTTATACAAATATACCCCAATTTTAAAAACACTATACTTTATTCCAAATGTCAAACTGCCCCTCAAAAGCCCATCCCATTATTAGAAATTTTGCAGCTTTTGGTGAGAACACAAACTATTATCGTTCGTCTGCATGCGCACGTGCTGTTTGCTTGTGAAATAAACCAATCTGCACGTAGGACTCGCGCTTATCAAGCCCAATGCGAGTCTGGATCTGGTTGGACCTACCATAAGGATCAGCGACAACTTTTTCAGACCAGGCCAGGCCCTACCGTCACGGTAATGTTGTATTTGTGTGTCTGTTTTCAATGACAACTTGTAGGATCATTTTCTAGGAACTCTATATATGAAACTATGTTTGGATCCACACACTAATTAGAATCAAATAGACGTTTAGCCGAATTTTGAATGGAATGGATGCTTACTTTCTTTAGTTTGAAATTTATAATTATAATATGTGGGCTAGATATATAGGACCTGTAGTGGGTAGGATCCAGATCAATGTTAATTGGTAAGTGTACATGAGCTTAACATCTTTGTTGGTTTTCCACATCACCAAGTATATTCAGCAATTTTTTGTTTTACTCAATTGAACTAAATTAATTAACAATGATACGAACATGCCCCAGGAGATATGTTGACTTCCCATGGCTTGAAGTGCTTTTTCTCAAGTTTCGAGATGTTTAGATTTTATTATTGAACCAACAAATAACTCGGTACCACTATGAAATACAGAGAATAGTATTCAATCAAGGAAGCTGATTAATGTTCACCAAACTTATGCAGGCTTTCATGAAATGTCTAGTTTTAAATTTTAACGAGAGACCTCAGTACGTGTGGACCGCTCTGCATAACTCTTTATAGGTAGATTGCTCCACCAAGTAAATCTACGGAACAGGTTTAGGTTGGTTCTCTTCATGAGACCTATTTTTTGAGTCAGAAACTTAGTTCAAAAGTTGGAACTCCGGCTGGTGAAACTTTTCACTGAAAAGCAAGTCCCAGTACGCCAGTAACTAGCAACTATGCACGATCATGATTGATTAATTCTAAACTTCCCTTGCTAATCTAAAGTCTCAATCTTTTCTATCTACAGTTGTCGCATGGACAACTTTGACAGAGCTGGGGTTGGCTTCCTGCATCAAACTCCAGTCTATTGGCGTGCACACATAAAAATTTCCCGAAAATTGCCGAAACTATCTTTTTGCAACACCAGAACAGCAACAATTGGAAATCATATAGCTTGTCAGAAACATGAGTTCTCTTGATCAGGAGGACTACTCCTTACTAAATCTGGGGGCACAGTTTCCTTAGCCCAAAGTTTTGTTCATTGTTCTTGTTTATTTCCTGATCAAATTACTGTAGTCTGTACTAGAACAGCCATACGTTGTTCATGTTCTTGTTTACTTCCACATGCAGGGTACCAAACATGCCTATCACATCGGGCCATCAAATTCGGAGTTCCACATTCTTTTCTGAGATGGCATCTTGATTTTCTTAAGGGACATCAATTCTTTGATTTCAACATATAGCAGAAAGGCTACAAGTTTTCCGCACAAAATGCGTGTCTCTGTTGGTCTTAATTGCCCAGTCACAGTTGGACTGATAGATTGATTTTTCAGAAAACAACATGGAAACTTGGTTTTCTAATAATTGGTCACTTGTGCTTTTAGCACAGTGACGAAGTGAGAATCCTGATCGACGGCTTGCCCTTTATCATGTGTCCTTAAGTTTAACAAAGTGTTGCATCTGTTATTTGCAGAAATTGGTTCTTCAGGAAATTCGAGTGACATGTGGTGTGCTTGTCATAAGAAATTAATCTTTGATTTTTAAATATTAACAAACTTTTACAGACGGATTGAATACGGCCAGCAGGGGTGATACAGGATGAATCGATTTACCTCCAATACTGAAACTGAAGACACTAATGTCTAGAACGATCCTTGGCTAAACTAAGTCTAGCCGGAGAACAAAAGGAAATGGTTCAACCTGTGACCGAATTTGAGGCTCCCATGAGTGGACCGAAGTTCTCATGTGATAAGGCTGAGGATCTCCATTAAAGTCTGCACTAATGGATCCCTTGCAAATCCACAGGTTTTGAAAGGTACTCCGGTTGGAGGGCCAGCACCAGGATAGAAGGGAAGGATTTGGTGGTAATCTTGGGGTATCGTATCAGACATAATTGTTTTGATCGAGTCAGGTTAGAATTATCAGATGACAGGCTCTTGCCAAGCTAGTGAGCCTTTCTGCATCATGGCTGACTACTGATGTGACCAAATCCCAGAGAATACAAGGTACCCCTCCTGGAGATGTAAAGGCACGGAGGTGATCTTGTCATGAAAACTAACAGTTGTTCTCTGGAACTAAACTGCGTATCCTTTAACATTTATTTACAGGGAATTGTATAAAATGTACTTTGAATTTAAAATTTAAATTAAGGAGGACAAACTCTTGAGGTACAAATACTCCGAATGAGCTTTCTATTGTCAATTTAAGAACGAAGGATAAATTAAAAATGATACTGGAAAGAGCACAGTGTGGTACAGTACTAAAGAAAGCGACTGAAAATCTCAGTTCTAGAGACCCTTGTGGCAGATAGCCGACTGAAGGCAATTGAAGTCCTGAATCAATAACAGGGGGGCGTATTTGAGTTGGATCTCTCGATGCAACTTGACATTCTCAATGCATGTTTGACAGTGTGATAAAGCGGATTCCAGCAGACAAGTCAAATTGGGAATGAACGATGGCATTCTCTACCCCAGGAACGGCCTTTTCAATGGCTCGGAAACACCATGCTTTCATGGATCTCTCCGCTGTCAACTAGAGTAGAGAGGAGGCAGTTTCCGACGATTAATCCGTGGACACAGGGAGGCAACCATACATACATGAGGTCACGCCCAAGCCATCTCTGCTTCTGAACCATTTTAAGATCCAGATTGTGAAACTGCCTGAAATCAAATTATTTGAAAACCTCCCATCTCTTCTTATTCTTCTCGTAATAATGGCATTCTTAATCTGGACATGGGTGTTCATTTGCTTCCTGCTTGGACAAGTTTTAGCATTCAATCTCTGCCAGTTGGAACCAGTACTACGTACACACAGAGGATGATGAAGACCTGCCGGATCCAGAATCACGAATATTACTATTTGACTCGACCGACTGTCTAACATCAGCCACCACTCACGTAGCTTAAATTTTCTTGGACATGGATCCTAACGCCCATAAGCTCTAGCCCTAAGGAAGGAGTACTAGTACACCATACAGGTGTCTATGTTTAAGCACTTGGGTACATGCTATTACCAATTGGAAGCCCGAATTGTCCTGGATAGCAGTAGCATATGGACCACTCTTACCAGGGGGACGCAAACGCGTGGAACTTGAACGAGGCTGATCAGGTGGATCTGCAACCGGTGCCGGCCGGATCCAAGGATGGAATAACCACTGGAAATCCGGACTTTGGATAAGGTTATGATTTTTAACAGTTTTAGTTTTCCTTTTTCTGCTCAATCGAGTACATTTGTCAGCAAATTTGATTGCATTAGATTGTTGGAATCCAAACTATTCACATCACTGCCAGATGTCTTCAGCAATCACAAGTCCAGACATTTTCCTGTAAAACTGTAACAGGAAGGGTCAGAGTCCAGGCCTGCAAAGTTAGGCGAGAAAATCACCTGTTTGATCACATTTATTCATCCTTCTATTTTCATGTCGGTCATCATGAACCGAATCTAGATCCACTTAATTACAGCTCCAACAGATCCTCAGCTGGCGCATTCTTGGAACTCCTGATGTGTTTAACAATGCTTGGTCAGACATGTTCCACCCAGGAGATCTTGATTTAAACATCAAGAATCACCATAAAATCGCATGGATATTAACAGTTGAAGATGTCTCAACAAACCAAGCTAATGATTAGAAAGAACAGTTTAAAAACAAGGTTCGCTGTCTGGAGTTTGGATACTCCAACATGCACCAATCATTGGCTGCCTAGTAGCTCATGTCTGGTCAAGCTTAGGGATAAGGTCGCATTAAACTATCAGTTTCGTCCATGACCCCATGTGTCTGCCACTCTGTGAGAGAGAGAGAGAGAGAGAGAGAGAGAGAGAGAGAGAGAGAGAGAGAGAGAGAGAGAGAGAGAGAGAGAGAGATGCCAGAGCACTTATTCCTCGAGAGAGCAACTCTCAAGATGATACGCCGATTCCGTTGTCAGTTTGCCTCATCTGACTATTCCCCTAGAAGTCGAGGGAACCACAAAAGGAGTGCGTCGTTATAGACAGCAGAAATTTTATCATTCCAAAGAGGTGCTCAACGAAATCCCACATCACTTTAAGACATTATCCTGCAAATCATGTATTTGTCTAATTCATGGTAGCGAGTAAAAGAAAAAGAGAGTCACCGGAAGTCATGATATGTGAAGCGAAAGCGGGAAGATCAATGTATAAGCTACAAGTAAGGGTTGTGTCAACTAACAATAAAACAATAAAAATGATGAAAATATTTATCACCTTTTTTTCTTTCTTACAGCCATTTATTATGATGGATTGAACGCTAGAAAGACTTCATTTTTCTTATAATCTCAGAAACCCTAATGACTTCTTTATGAACGTTTTTATTTCATTGTCAAATCTGGTCTCTTAAAGAAGGGAGTATCTTACCTACATTAATGGACTCGGATCTGAAGTAGGATGCCAAATAAGATCCGGATTCTGACAAAGTAGTCCAACAAACAGTCACATCCAAAAAAGTAGTATTATTCACACTACTATCATTTCTGTCCATATCAGAACCTGTCTGATCCATATCTGGCCCGCATTGACCTTTACTAGGTTATTAAACCCAGGTCTAGGCCCACCTAATTATGGGCCCATATCCGAGCCTAGCTAGCTACTTAATGCCCTCGTTCCAATAAAGGCTGAGGTACTTTTATATTTAATGACCTTTGTGCAATGGATCGCTAGAAATCAGCCATATTATTTCCCCTAACATAGCGCCCTTTATTGCCTTTGACCCAAACATGTAGGTTCCTTTCGGTACTTCTTCTTTTCTTTTGATCACTATTCCCAATCCGTGTTTCATGTCATTAGTTGCCCCAGAGGACAAGCACAGTGCTTATGATAATCATTCTTGGGCACATAAAGTATCTGAACATAATCAGTTGCACGTGAGCTACAGCAATGGTGTCACGTGATAGCTCTATCTAGCTAGGGTCTGAACCACATGAGGTAAGTCGAGAATATTAAAAAGCCGAGCGAGAAGAATTTTCAGATGTCCACCTTTAGTCATGATTATAACAATGTGCTTGATGTTTCGTGTTTTTACTCATAATTATCAAAAAAAAGTTTGTCATTGGTGTTATTTTTTTTTTTAACTCATCTAGCATCAACTTTGGTGGTTGATATGGGAAAGAAAAGAAGAAGGTTTTATTAATGCTGCAAAATGATTGTATTTAGCTTTGCATTGATGGCTCATTAAGAAAATCAGATACACGAAACTCCTGGTTATAATATTATGGGCAAAAGGTGATCACTATTATTGGAGTTTCTTTTGATAAATCCTAAACAAATAGTACATGGGCACACCTAGCTCTTTCCATAACAAACCACAGTGAATGTGAATGCATGGTGCAGTGCCTTTTCTTCTGCTTCCATTCTTCTCAATATAATAAAAAAAATGGGTAGCAGTCAAGGACAAGGCAAGTTCATGCCTTTTCTGCATTCTTTTTTATAGCCAAGCTGGAAGATAAAATAAAAGGTCCAAAGAGATAGGCCCCTTGCTAAAACATTGCCACTGAAGCGTTCCAGCTATCACAATCATGCCCCATGTCAACTACTGAAGCTCTTGTCCCTTGCAATGGAAGGCGACTTACTAGATGTTTTTCTTCTAGATGTATGTTTTAGTTTTTAATTTGTTTGCACTGCAATTTTTTGTTCCTAGATCACTGTTAAGATGGCACACTTTGGGATGCAAATAAGAGAAATAAAGAAAAAAAACTCCCCACTTCTTGATAACCTGCTTTGGCTTTATAGGAACATCATGCCCCATACTAACAACAATTAGAAAGCTGAATGGTCATAATTAATGGTTGGTTTATTTACTTTTGAAAGGTTATATTCGAGCTGAATGAGTAGAGATTGGAACATATGTTCTTTCGCAATCTAAAATATGACCAATGCAAATAAATTAAGTCCCGTCCGCAAGACAGGCCACGAAGACCTGATTTTTGAAAACTGAATTTCTAGAAACTGCCGGTGAGCCTAATTAGAAGATTCAAACAGGAAACTGTCGATTAAGAATTTAAGATGGTTTGGCTCAACGGGAGCCAGCTATCCTGTCAGGCGCAAATTGAACATGTGCGTGCATGTTCTTGAATTTTCGCATAATACTTGTTATATTTTAATGTTGTTGGTTCCTGTAGAATGCATTGAAGGTATCCCAACCAACTATTAATTAAATAACTGTTCTCATTAAAATATTAATAGATTTTAATGCTTTGCGAAGACATGCTGACCCCTTCGAATCTCAAAATATTTAATTACCATCTCAAATATCTCTAGAACTTGAGGCCCTCTTTTTGTACATTGACTAAGAAAAGCGGTAGTGGACATTAATTTGATTTTGAGTGTGGTTTAACGCCACGGAAGAGAGAAGATATAAAAAATAAGAAGAAAATATGGTATGGCCGGCACTGCTTCTAAATGAAGAACACAAAGAGGGCTATAATAATGGCCTACAAGTCCTAATCTGAGACCCCAGGGGATCCCCAATCTTTACTAGAATTATTTAAAAGGCAGAAACGTTATGTTGATAGGTTCAAATTCATAGTTTAGGACTATTATTCTTTAATGGACTAGGCCTCTCCCTTGCCATTTGTCTGATACTTTTGTTTGTCATTAAAGGCAATAGAGTCGCAGCGAATAGCATGTGGTGGGGGCAGCTGTCTGTCTACTGTCATTACACACCAGACACTAAGAATCTCTCTGAAGAAGATCATTAAGAAAACATTATGTTGATCATGAGGTCTTCTTTATCAACCATGTTCAAACTAGTTCCATTTATGCGGTCAAAGGCTTCAATTTAGTAATGAAGAAGGTAAGCCCCACAAGCGAGCCTGATCTCCTCCTCCTCCCTCCCAGCTGTGCTTTTGGAGGTTTGCTTGACTCAGACCAGCTTGTCTGGGTGTTGAACAGGTCAGTGCGAACTGTATCAGATCCATCTGGGCTTTCTTCCTGTTTTCGCCAATACTGGTCAAGCCAGTGGAGGAGCAAAAAAAATCTTTGCTGAGTAGCACTAACCAATCTCATTGGTTTAGTGGGTGGGTGCCTAAGGGGCACTAACCCAAGTCTGATGTGGGCAGCACATGCAGCTGAACATCATAGTAGGAGTTTCATGGCTGGTGTTTGTAATGACCCACACCAGCCCGCACAGTAGCTCTGCTATTTGGTCATAAATATGCTACCAAGTCATTTCATCTCATCAACACAGTAAAAAAACCACATGTGGGATATTTCTCTCTCTCTCTCTCTCTCTCTATATATATATATATATATATATATTAGCGTCATCCCGGATTAGTTTTGGAAAGCACCATGAAGGCAAGGGACAAGAGTCCAGTTCGTCTTGGGGTCCTTGGAGACAGGGTGGAGTTATAAGTGGGGCTACTTTGACCAGTAATGGCGCCTAGAAAGAACATGTGTATGAAATAATAAGAGAATCCAAAGTTGGTGGACCCCATTTATCTTGAATCTAGAGGCACCCCTTTCACAGAATAATGCACATAATTGCCTGGCCAAAAAAGTGGCTAACTATTTGGCTTCTTAGGAGAATTTTGCACGCAATGAACGTACACGTTTGTCTGGAACAAGTTTCAATCGATTAGCAGAGCGATCCGCTGCAAAGTTCGAGAACTTGAACCTACTTTCTTCATCCACCAACCGCAAAGTTTGAGAACTCGGTCGCGTTCTCGTTGCCCACCAAACAGGCAGTCCGTCATCGGTCAAACTTTCAAAAGGAAGAATCCTCGCAGTGGACAGACGTGCAAAGGCTGTTTTGGTCACTTACAAAAAGCTGAAAAAACAAAAGAAGACCAATAATTTTTTCGGAGCCATGAGAAAGATGACAAAGTTCACCACCCACAAAGTGAAGCCGAGGGCCATGATGGACCGCCCCATTTGGTTGGATCTAGTAACTGAGGTTCACCCCTAAAATAATTCTAAGCTTCGGATCAAATCTAAGAAAACAAAGAGTTAAAGAACAACGAATCATAAACTCGATGTGATTCTTTTGAGATAAAAAAAGGGAGCCTTCTGTCTTTCACTAAGAATCCGAAGTCTATTTCGTAACTGACCTCCGTTGTCCGTTCTAATGGTAGTCAAAGCTTCATGCGCCGAAAGCAACGGAGCAGTCATCATCCTCCAACCCAAGTATGGTTTGTGACAAGAAATGATCATGAATGGCGTTCTAATTCTTTTTAGGATGAGTGCAACAAGATATATTATAATAATACCATGATGACCCATTAAGGCAAATCATCCAATCCTTATTTTATTTTCCTTGTCCCAATGTGGGAATTCTTTAATAAAGAAGAATTTGTCATACATGCACGCACATGCACATGCAGGATCATGCATGCACGCATGCATATCTAATATGATTGACGCACAAAGAGGAGAGAGATACTGATATTTCTTTCTTTTTATTTTCTCTTCTGTGGAGTTTACATTGCATAAGGACAGAAAGATACGAAATTCGAAACATAATGAAACGGAATACTACATCTGATCAGAAAGTAAACTAGAGACAAGGCCGAAGAGTGTCTATAAAAAAGAAAGGAAAAACATGATCCAGAGTGTGATTTTTTGTTAGTCTTGTTCTTTCGCAACTAGAACTCTAAATGGGGTCAGATGTATTCATGTCATACTGCAGCCCTAAGCATGTTAGCATCTGTGATTTCACATTCCACTATTACCTTCTTCTTCATGGTTTCATCTTTCACTCCATACTGAAGATGGGTGTCTGCAAAACTCCGAGATTGGGCCTTGAATCTTGAAATGATTGCACGGGAGCAGCAACCCAATTAGTGTAACCAGCAGAATTTTCATAGCCGCTTGTCCTCATGTAGCCTGATGGCTGCTGGTACATGTGGTACAGGTTTCGTGCCGCTGCCGCCGCAAGAGGGTCGGTGGAAAGCGTCATTGAATCGGCCGGCGATGACGGATTCTGCATCAGCATCCCATGGTTGAGGTAGCCATTATTATTCTGTTGGAAACCAGACGACGAGGGGAAGTTCATGGCCGCATGGGCTTCAACCTGTGAGTGATTGAGGAAGGCAGGGGCATTAGGACTCTGAGTAGTGTTGTGGTACGAGGAGTAGGGCCATTCGTTCTCTGGCTTGACAGTTACAGCGAAGGGGATGCTTGCTTGTGATTCGTGGTCATCCATGGCTTTCCCTTCAATGCTCTTATCCGAAGACGAGTCTGAGCTCTTACAGTTCCTGTTAGAGATTCCCCCAATGGGTAGATTACTGTTGGCTATGCTTTTCACGTCATATCTGCTCATGTCGAAATTTGTTACAGCATTCAGACCTCTGAACTTAATAGCTGCAATGTCGTATGCCTCAGCTGCTTCTTCTTGGGTACCTTTTCAATAAAATTTCCACCAGCAAATAAAAAAACCAACAATAAGTTTCTGCCATTGTTCAGAAGGAACAGCGAAAGATGTACCTGCGTTCACTGTTGGTGAATATAAAAGCAAATAAAGGCATATAGTGTTCGGTGCAGAAATTAGAAGATAAAGTTCGTCAGTTGTAAATAATTCTTACTGAAAGTTCCTAAATAGAGGTCTTTATTTCCCGCTACCCTTCCTATTCTCGCCTGCCATCTTCCATGTTGGTGGTGTCTGCAAATCGCACAAAGGCAATTCCGTTCAAGATTTGCTCATTATTGTTCATTTAATTCTCTAGATGCTCTTCTATCCACAACAAGGTAATTATTTCCTCAACTTTAAAAGGAATAAATGTGGAGAACCAATAACAATTTAATTAACAAGGCAAATACTAAATACAGTTGAACTGAGCCAACCTTGTGACCCCCCTGTAGATGGAAGCCCCCCTAGAGAACCCACTACTTTTCCTGCAAAACCAAGTAACCCAATCAGGAAATATCGAAGTAATATTTGTTCAATGGACGTCTCCCTTTTTTTCTTGGGAAGATTCCTAATGCCACTGAAGAGACAGTATCCAACCTTCTAAGAGATGCAACAAACTCTTGTCTAGTCATATTCTTCATCTCCTCTAGCTCTTTCTCATAGTTAGATACCTAACCGAAAAGAGTAAGTGTCACTTTCAATCACCGAAACATACATAAGCTCTAACAAGGGTCACCGGAATCTGAACACCTTACCGGAAAGTTAGTCGTGGTAGTCGGACCCCAATACTTCAGAGCGGCAAGATCATACGCTCGTGCTGCCTTTTCCTCTTTATCATACCCACCTGAAAAATCACATGAAACCAAATAAACAAGTCATTATGATCAGAAATAACGCTCAAAGATACCAATCCAAAATAAAGTAGCTGTTTGTTTCATTGGAATACAAACTATATTAAAACAAAAAGTAAGAACTCACCCAAATAAACTGCAAAAGATGGCATCCCAAAGTTCAAACCGTACATGCAAGAGAAAAACTCGAATCAACAATGTCCAAGAAAATGCAAATATCCTAAAATGCCAGAAAGGGGGGAAGCTAATACCTTGTCTTCCTTTTCTAGTTTGCCCTTCTCTTCTGGAACTATTATCCCATAAATGAGCTTCATATCGTCCAGTCCATCTATGTCTGCACCCGTAAAAAAAGACATAAAGATTAAAAGAAAACACATATACACACAGACACCAAAAGCGTATCCATCTTTGTAGAGTGATATTGGTTCTATTAGGATTCATGATTTGACAACAGTCATACTCTTATAAGATAGCAATCCCAGCTGCTGATTCTTTTTGTGTTCATTTCGTTTTCTTTCTTCATTGAGTGAATTAGATTTTCATCTATATGTATTCAAAAGAAGGATATGATATGCTGTTGACGATGATGACCGGAGACGGTAGCCATGACCGTATCAACATGCCATGCCCAGAAAATGCACCATCACATCATATGAGTGACCACATCATACGAGTGATGATGATGACGATGAAAGGAGCAAGAATTGATGATGACCTTGTTACCCCTCTATAGATGGAGGTCCTCTGACCAAAAGTATCGACGGACTTCTTGGACACCGACTCAACCGGCAAAGCTCCACCGTCGCCGTCCAGGTGGCCGCTGCTCCCGAGGCGATGCTGCTGTTGTGGCTCGGCGGGGAAGTGCTCCAGTCCACCGGCGGAAACGGCCATAGGTTTCAGATCCGCGTCGTAGGGCTGGGCACCCTGGAACTCCGGCGCCGGCGACGAGCCTCCGGGGAACCTCCCCAGCGAGGCTCCGCCGAGGAAGTCCTCCAGCTTGGGCGCCGCCCCCATCATGGCGAAATCTCCGCCACCGCCCCCGTCGCTCGTCGCCTGCTGCTCTTCTGAGCAAGACCAACCTGATATACGAGAGATAAAAAGGATGATACAAACGCGCGCGCGCGAGAGAGAGAGAGAGATAGAGAGAGAGAGATTGTACCGTTGTTGGTGAAGGCTTCAAGGAGGCAGAGCTGTGGGGTTTGGGAGGGCGGCTGGATGGTTCTAGAAGGTTCCACCATCTCCAGAGGGGAAAGAGAGAAACCCAACCAATTGTGAGAAGAACTCATTTCCTTCCTTTTCTTCTCTTCACCGCGGCTCGGCTTCCTCTATTTAGCTTCCTTCCTGCTTCGGTGAACGAGCAAGAGAAAAAGAGAGAGAGAGAGAAATCTAGAAAGAGAGACAGAGAGAGAGATTTAGCCGGAAGGAGGATATATAGAGGGCGGCGAAGGCTGAGAGCTCTCAGGCGTTGCACCAAGGAACGGTGGGAAAGACCAAAAATGGAAAAAGGACAGGAGAACGAAAGAAAGGCGAATGACATTCCTGCCCCTGCGGTAATTAGCATTTTTACTTTTGCACCGTCGAAAGTTGTACATAATTTAGAATAGAAGAAGCAAGCAAGTTCAAACGTCTGTTTTTTTTTTTTTGGTACCACTCTTCCACTTTAATGGTCGTCGCATGACTTGAAGTCTCGAACACAGTGTCGCTGACCACACGAAAACACCATCGCCAAAAATTCCTTTTTTGTTTGGACAAATTGTCCACGACTAGTACTCTCGGAGAAGACGAGCGCATCTGAGTTGACAACGCACTGTCTTCATCAAGACCGTACTCCAATGTTTACGATCCGAACTCGAAGAGGTTCCAGTGTTTCAAATTTGGTAAGTTTACGTATGCATGAGATCTATAGGCAATTTTCAATTTAAAGGAAGTAACGTAACTTCACTTAAGTTCCCACACAACTTTACATTCAAGGAATGCAGTTCTTAAAATTTGAAACTCATGTTTTATCATACATGAAACTCATGTTCTCATGTAATCACAGGGTGCTTTTTTTTTTTTGTGTGTGTGTGTAAATTAAGCACAAGTACTGAGATAGCTACTGGTTAAGGAAGCGTTTCCAGAGCAACATTCAAACTTTCTCAAATCTCATTAGCCAAATCCAAAATTACGAAGTTTTTTTTGGTTGGCGGAAAAGGTTTTCAACTTAGAAATGGAAGAAAACGTGTGTTTTCCTTAGAAATGCGTTACTTCGCAGAGTCTTTGGCAGTTCTCTGCGAAAGTACCGCGAGAAGCTCTTTTTGAAGCTATGGTTTGGTCTGAATTGGTGTGCAAATGGTAATGGTACTCCTCTCCATCTTCCAAACATTTTAAGGACATTAAGGGCAAGTTTGATTAGCTAGCTTCGGATTGGATATTCAACCAAAATGGTTCAAAAAATTCAGTTGAGGAAAAAGTTTTAACGTATGATTTAAAAACCATATCAATCATGGATTAAAGAAAAGACATCTAATTGGATTGAGATTTAGTTTTTAAATAAGTACCCGATCGATTCAGTTTCAAGTAAATAGTCGGCTCTTAACATATCATGACGTGGTTTAGATTCAATTGTGTATTTGAAACTCGATTCAGATTCAGATGTAAAAATAAAGTCAGGTTTGAATTTGGAAACTTTTCTTTATTTGCATATGGTAAAGAGTGCATCCAATTCAAATCTGATACATTAACATCCTTAACTTTATTGAAGCATCTCTCTATCTGAAAAATGAAGTGAAGGAAGCCAAACCTTTATTCCACCGACTTAAGCCGCCTGATGTGGAGTACGAAAATCCTATAGTGGTGAATGAAGTTTCATAATCTTTTCACCAATTTTTTGGCTACCTTTACCACAACAAGGATAAAAATTTCCGCAAAAGTAAACCAAATAATGAAACATGCCCTTAAGAACAAAAAAGAATGTACTATCTAGTCAAACAAAATAGATGTTAATTGTTCAAGGTTCCAGCAAGATTTTGAAATTTTCATGTAAAGAACTTACTTCACTCTCTCTCTCTCTCTCTAGAATTTCAACACTCAAATCCAACCCATTGTTAATGTCTAGCAAGGTAATAATTCAATAATACAGATATTAGAAAGTTAAGGAACTCAGATCAAGTCGTTTGGCCTTGATTCATAAACATGTACTGATGATAATATATGTCTATTTTGTTTTGTTAGCCAACTAACTTGGAAGTGTGTGGTTTTAGCAGTTCTCGAAACTCTGGTCAATCGCAGTTCTAACTTAAGTTTTGTGCCACTAATCTATCTGCCATTGTAAGGCAGCAACTTGTATCAGCCGTAAGCTAGCTGAGAGCAAAGCAGCTTCTTTAAGAAAATACTGGATCTTTCTAATGTATGTTTTAACTCATTTGAATTATGTATAAGATCTACTTCTCTTTTCAACTTGTTTTACCATTTTCAAAGTTGTTCCTTGCAAATTAAGCAAAGATGGTGCTTATGTGAAGCAACTTTCATGCGTTCCACAATCTTTTTAAGTATCGCCAGTGACAAATTTGTGCGTTTCTACAGAAATTCTAATCGGCAGGGAAACTCCAAAAAAATTGGTGCACGTTGCAAAAACACTATATTCTTGTGTAATTATAGATATTGTTTTTAAATCGAAAAATTGAATGCTGGACATGAAATACACCATCTATGTTGAAACAACAATATAGTATTTTTTTAAAGCATGTTTTATAAGAACATGTACACTGTGTTCCAATAACATTCCGTTTGTTGGTCTTGCCAAACCCACACATGGTTTGTGAAATGTCACACCTTCAAGTCAAAAAAGTTCAAGAGATGAATATTATCACATGCGCTTGTTGGCATATGAAATCACGCCCATTTTGTGAAATTAGCTTTTTTTTTCTCAATTATAAAAATGCAACGACCACAGCATTCGAGAAAGTTCTTGCACTATCGCAAGCAAGGTTACCGATCGCATTACATATGGCTTATCGGATGCGGAAACCAAGAAACATTATGTTTGCTTAATACGCAATTGATTTATGCAATAAAGAATTTTCGTCGGATTTTTATTTGTAATAGAGTAGAAAAGAGGAATCCATTTTATAATTCAGCTTCAATCATAGAGTATCGTTTAGATATCTAATATAGGTGCAAAGAAGTTGGTAAACTCGTCGGATTGGCAGATGATTGGGTCATAGGGTCAACCAGTTGATCCATCGACTCGGCCGAGTTTTAAAATAACTTGAATCGGACAAGTCGGGCCAAGTGAAGAGCAAGTCAGGGAAGAGCCTGATCAACCTTGATTCATAATCAGGTTTGTAGCAATCTGAGCTTACTCGTGTGATTCCCGACCCAACCCGACGAAGTCAACCAACTATGGCGAGCATTTGCTGCCTCCATTTGTTGCAATTACATATAAAAAGAAATTACATATAATTAATTTGAAAAATCAGAAATATTTTGTATTCAAAAGCAATATTTCAAACTTGAGATTATTTTAAGAAGAAATTATCATCTACGATAGTTTTTTCTTTTATATGAAAAACAAGTTAGAGAACAAGATGGGCTTCAGCAAGAAAAAAAAGAAACAAATTTTGCCACCAGTTTCTTATTTTCCAGACATTTACAAGATTTTTGGACACTGGACAATTCACCTCCGTGGGTCTTTTATGGTGAGCAAATAATACTTAGTTAAATTTTTAGTTAAATATACCGTTATGGAGAGAGTATGGCATTTAATTACAGTCTAACTTCACATTGCTACTTTTAATATGACAAGTAATTAATCGCAATTTTCGCATTTGATCAGCTGCCATCATCTATCCTCGAGATGCATGGAGAGGAAAACCTCGCATACTTTTCTCTTCTTTTTAAAGTTCATAGTTGTTTTTAGACTTTGGGTGAACTTATAACTCGAACACCTTTCAACTCAAATGTTTACACGTGCTACTTTTTTTTGTAGTCCAAATTATACGGTCTACAATTCGATTGCTTATGTGCTACTAGCTCCCTAAGTTTTTTTGGTGTGCCATTGGAAAATGAGAATAAACAAAAAAGAATATGATTTAGCGTGATTTCTCACATATAATTTGGCAAACTGCGCACCACCACCTCACATCTTACCGCGTTTGAATATGCCACTAGCACAGCACGTTCTTCGATGAGATTTCTTCTCATTGCAGAGCCTGCAACTTAGACGTTGTTTTTTACCTTTTATGGACACCTCAATTTACTGTGGTGACACTTTGTTAGATTGAAATCATTGATGTCCTCTCCACTTTACCAAAAGTACTACTACATTTCACCTTGCGAAAGTATCTAACCACTGTAACTTTCGGAAATAGTAAAAACAGAAAAGGACAGTAGAGGCTGTCCTGGCCATTTTACTGTTAATTGGCGGTTTACTTTAACGCGTTTGCGTGACAAAACTAGCTCGGGCTAAGGATCTCGCTTCAAGTCGAAATTACTTATTTATCCATTTGTTTGTTTGCATCCGACGTTCCTTGCAGGCCTTTGTTAGAATCTTGTTAAGGATTAAAATGTTAATTTTAACGTAAGGCAGGGGGATTAATTGTAACTCAGTATATCTTTTATGTTTGGAACCGTAATAGAACAGCTTGGCCTTTCCGGAGTAAAAAATATTTACATACCCCACCTCACCTCTTCTTCCTGTTAAGCAAAAAACAAAAGCAAAGCTCATTCATACTAAAGACTGTAACTTTACACATGGCCTCGTGTTTATCTCCCAGCTTGCATTCCTATCCGAAACAAATATTTGAAAAACAATAAATTTAAAGGGGACCTGTTTACCAGTTTTATCTTTATAACTTTTTTTTTTCCCCTTTAATAAGGCTCATCAGTTCAGAAACTGTTTCTGCTACTACTACAAAAGCCCATGCTGCATTCCAGTTGCCAAAGTAAGAAGCTTCTGAGGGCATGCATTCATCCTCAAGCAATTAGGCTCCAAATCACTTTAACGAAGCAACAACCAAATATATTTATATATATATATATATATAGAACCAAACCAAAACGACGACTTGCTCCAACTCGCTGTCTCATCCATGCAAGACAGGATGGGCCCAACGCTTAGTGGGGCCCACAACATGGTCTTGTGTCACATTCACGGGCTTCATACTCCCCTTTTTGTTTTTTCTTTTCTAATTACCGCCCGAATGTCGGCATCTTAAACTTGGATTATCTGGATCCCGATGCACTATTGGTCTTCCGATAAGAAATTTGGGGAACCAGGAACTCTGCGTTTTTCTGCTTAATTTTTCGCTCGCCGGACTTGGAAACTCATCGCCATTGCCGGCTTCGACACTGGAGCATCAACGCGAGGGATAAGATCCAGCTTCCTTTTACGTTTGACGGGACCTCAGCTCTCAGACAGAACTGGTTCTGTGTTTTCCTCACATGTTCTGCAGTGACACAGAGTTCAGGCACTGTTGGGTATCTTCTTGCATGCATTCACATACACAGAAAACTTGGATTCTCTGACATTTTTTCACTGTAGGGAGTACTGTGTGTCAGTACAATGCGATATCCCAGTTTATCCCACTTTTCGGGATAAGTCGCCCTATAGAGTGAGTGAGTCCGTGTCGGAAAGCGGGGGACTGGACCCGGTTGGTCGCCTCTGCAGTGTCCAGACGAGACCTAGCGGAGGGTGCAAAGGGATTTTAGACAAGATGAGGGGATTCTAAACACAAAGCGGTGCCTGTTGCGTCAAAAAGCAGAACCGTTCGGACTTGGTACGGTTCCGCTTTTCTGGAATCCGCATTACCTGTCAAATCAGTATCCGTAATCCAACCCATCGTACTTTGTACAGGTAAATAACTCCTGTTTGGCTCATGGATCAGAACGAGGACTTGAGAACGCGGAACCGAACCGTGGGGGATGGCGTCTTCGTGATGCGCTGATGGTGCGAGGGAGAATTTCGGTATTTCCGGGTGCTGGAAAACCTGCCGACGCGGGACAAGGGAACGAGAAGGCGGAGAACCGTGGGGGTTGGCAGAGAGAGCCGCCTGAGGGATGTGACCCTACGGGACAGCCAGGGCCCACCGACGATGCAGCTGGGACCCACTTTTTGACGCGTTTGCTGTCTGGAGTTGACACGTTTGACACCATGCAAAAGAGGAGCTGCGTTCGTGCTCAGTCGATCACATGGTGTTCATAAGGCTTCAAAATTGATCTTTTTTTTTAAAAAAAAAGAATTAAAATATGTTTGGAAGAGAGAGGGGTCGGGTCGTCCCGGAAATCGATGCTCCTCACGAGCGGTCAAAGTCAAAGACGCATTCGAAATTTCCCCTCACGCTCCCTCCGCCCAGGGCAGAGATTTTTTTCAACTTTAAGGAAATTGATTAATATTTTGTGGATCGATGACGATTTTTGTATAAGTTGATATCGGCAAATCTCGAGCATGCTTCTATTACTCCTCAAACCTGCAATGTCATTTCATTTTGGGCGGAACGTGATCAAGTTAGTTACTTGGATGATTATACACATCGAGTAATGAATCGGGAACCCCATCTTCATCATAAAAGAGTAACCTTTAGCTGTGTTGTTGTTAAAAATGAACAGGTTTCTGTAAAATTTCCTTGCTTCCTTTCCCCGTGCTCAAAGTCATACAAGGGGGAGAGCCATTCACTTTCAATCATGAAAACGGAGATGTAGCGTTGGTTTAAGCAAGGGATGCCAGGAGAGGATCTCACTCGAGTTTAGCGTGCTCAGCGTTTTCAATCATACCCGACCTAAAATAATATATAGTTTCATGTTTACGGTGTTCGCATGGCTTGGCTCATTATCACAGTCCCTTGGGATTTTCTCTGTAAATTAAAATAATTCGCGTCTTTCCTTGAAAAATGTGATTACATGTAAATTGAAGCACGAATCAACATATGCTGATGATTTAGCATTGCATGCTTTCTGTTTCGATAAGCCTATTTAAAAGTGATCTAATATGCCCAACTCTGCATCATATCTTAATTAGTATGGATGCATACTTAGACGACGAACTTTCAAGTATCTATATCCTATTTATACTGGGGTAAACTGTTATTTAGTGGTATGCTAGACGCTTTGAAATTGGGGTGGCCATATTGGACATCTTTTTAACTCGTATGTAGTGCATGCCACTGTTTGCAGTATAGATGAATAACACCAACGATAATCGAATTGATGATGTGTCGTCTATGCAACCAGCTATGCTACTTGCTTTGGAATGACAAAACTGTTAATTGGACTCTATAAGTCAATAAATAGGGTTAGGGTCTCCAAAGCTTCATGAAAAATTATTTGGTCTTTTGTTTTCTTTACTACCATCCTAAAAGGGATATCTGAGTATCGCCATGGAAGCCCTTGAAGGATTCACAGGCGCCTCTCCATTTTAGCAATGGCATTCAAAACGTTTCCGTTCAACTTTCATCGATGACTAGCATAATCCATTCTTGTCATTTTGGCACAAGGATTATGCTTTCGCACTATTGTTTTCCAAATATTGTGATGTTTCTCACCAAATCGTTGCGTGGTGGTCTGCATGTTTCAACTTAATCAGGAATTCAAACAAGTTTATTATGTTACGCATCTTCTGCAACATACATATAGACAACATAAATATTTATATATTGTGATTAATTGAAAAACTTAAATGGGGAATCAGTAGGAACTCCAATAAGATTTGCTTTCGCGACACTGATCAATGGTTACGTAGACAAATATCGTTGCTTTTAGAATAAACAAGGTTAAATTGAACATGTGGAGAGGGCCCATGTACAACATGCGCACAAGCTTAAGCTTTTTTTTTACAGTGTATGGTTTTGACCCTAAAGAAAGAGCATGCCCAACGCTTATGGCCTAAATTTAAGGGCTTCTTATATGATCATTAATTATAAAGCAAATATCTTTGACCAGGATTCGGCGTACCCCCCTAAGCCACTTTTCGAACTTCATCATTCATGAAACTAAGAGGCCGTTTGATTACTTCTCACTAATTTTTGGTACATGTACCCTCCTGTAATTTGATATCGTACTTTGATATACGAAGTATATATCGATATCTTAGGTTAAGCTTGGATGACACCCTAAAGATTGTCATTTTGTGAAGTTGGGTTTTGTGAGAACTTGGTTTTCTAAACAATTTTTTGTTTGATACGAAGGGGAAAACAATATTTTCTATGGAAAACAAGAATTGCTCCCTTATTCATGCCCTTTTGAAAAAGTTGTTTTGTCAAAAGCAAGTTTTTCCGCAAACCCAATTTCGGCCCTCATGAACACACGCCTTAAACATCATTTTAGATGCAAAATCAAAATGACGTTTTGCTTTCAAAACAATATTTAAGGGCGTCACCTAATCACACTCTTTAGTTTGGTTCAAGATCTTTAATTTCGATAAACAAAAGATGGTAATGTGAATCTTTCGTCACATCAACAAATGCATGTTAGGCGGAACTTACAGATAAAAAATGAAAAGTAATCAAACACATTTATACAAGAAACAAATAAAAAATTATAAGTAATCAAACCCATTTAAGAAATTAGACGGAGAATAGGTAGTTAATCAGGGCTTCAGGGGCAAAGCTAGGTGGTGATAAGCCTCATAGAGCTCATTCTCTGAAAGAATAATTTAGTGGTTGGACCTGTGTTCCGTTATATAAGGTAACCGCACAAGACCTGGAATCACTACCTCACAACCAATTGAAAATTTGTTAACTATATATATTTAGTGTTCAATTAAAAAAAAAATCTAGCTCTTCGGTGCATGACTTCTAATATCTATTGTATTTGGGGAAAGTTCTTTTATAAAGAGTTATCTGCAAAACTAGGAGACTCAAAATGTGGATGAAACTGAAATATGGAGTATAAGTGGTCACTTTTTCTGATAAAAGAAGATGCGGCAGGTGATTGGGACCGCGATCATGCTTGAGAGTTCCGATTTATTCCTCGCCCTCAAAGGTGCGGACTTACCTTTCGTTGTGCATCTACTCTTCTTTTTATATCGCCTTATTTCTTTTTTCTGCTTTATCTATTCGTTTTATTTATTTACTTATCTGTTTATTTATTCGTTACTGCCCTCAGCTGCATCGGTAAAGAGCGAAATACAAAGAGTCATGTCCCAGACAAAATTTGCCTCCCCAGATATAAATATACCAAAAGAGAAAGTCCACTGCGGCTGGCTTGAATTATACAGAGAGATATGAAGATATACGTCTGATCAAAGTCTCACATGAGCTCCAATTTAGCCGCGGTTTTTGAAAAATGAGATGCCAAGAAATGACCTTTTTGTTTTTTAGTCAGACGGCTTTATAATAATCCAATAATATAATAAGTTTTTGCTCAAATTTTTAACAACAGATAATAACCTGCCGTGTGTTGTGTCTCAGCCCCTCGAGCTTCCTCCTCCTTTCATGTCTTTGTTTGATTGGCGTCGAAACAAAGGATTTGAAAGGGTTTGGAGCAACGGCTGGGGCTAGTGGTTGGCTGATGGCCGAATATTAGTTCAATGGCCTGAGAATCATGTTGGTTGTCCTTTGTTATCTATGAGAGTTTTTCAAGGGGATGCTTGATAGGTTGAAAAATAAAGGAAGAGGAACTTAATTTTCAAAAGTAAGTTCTTGAATTTTTTCAGAAGAAAAGGTTGATTTTGTGGGGAACTTTTTTTTAAACCGTATAGATCTCATAGTAAAAACGAAAAAGTAGTTAAAGAAATTTTTTCAGTGTTCGATGCATGGGAATGCTTTGGTTAGGGTCAGGCTTCACGGATCCAAACACAGATCCCTCTAGTGGTTGGCTGATTGATCATCCTTTTTACTGCATCCACTATATACCATTCTCCGCTCACGTACAAATGCGTTGTAACAACAAGTAGATACGCTTTTCAGATAAATGAAAATTATCTACGGACCACATCAACTGCTTCGATCTATCTTTCATAGTTCAAATAACCAAAAAAAGTTTGCGGGTTTAATGATGGTTAAATGAAAAAGTATGATGAGAACTAGTGCCCGACGATCGAATAGTCACAATATTAGATCATAGTCATGGAACGGGGCATTGATGCATACGTATATATCTTGATGTTTCTTGGGTGGTGCCCAAGTCAATCTCAAATGTTATTTTCCGTTTTCTGAGAAATGGGCAGCCTTGCATTAGACAATCAAGAAGCTTAAAAATGTGACTCCCTATACGCGTATAGTAGAAATGGAATGGATATTGCTGTCGTGTTAACTTTCAATTCTACTTAATTTCCATGAACCCGAATGACAAATAATCTTCACTTATTCGTTAAGCAATTTCTTCCAGGCATTTCGATTACTGGACGGTCCTTGAAGGTTTTGCAAAAAGTTACTTAGATTTTGGACCCTCTAGGCAAATAGCTGAGGTTAAAAATTTGGCTTATAGGTCAAGTTTGATCGAGGTTCAATTCGACCTAACTGATCAGGTTTAAACTCCAAATTAAAAGAAGACTACACCGATAATTGTATGATTCTTAGGAAGTGTTTGACAACATGTGAACACTAACAGACTGTTCATGAATTTATCATAAAGATTGACGCAAGTAAATCCCTAAAACACTAGCACACAAAGTTTTATGAATCAGCACGTATCATTGGGTTAGATTCATGAAACATTGTGTTATTGTTCTTGTTGCCAGATGCCCCCTTAGGTAATATATGATTGTCGTAATCTTTAAATGGGTAGGTTTTGGATTCATGAGCATTTTGTCCTTCAGATCCATGTCTCCAATTAATGCATATTTTGGATATAGGGCAAATACGATTCCTTCTTCAACTTTGCATCTCAAGAACTTATTTCCAATATCATGCACGCTTGGCTTCGTATAACCATGCTGACACCTGGTTCATGTTAAGCTCTACTACAATAAACAAGGCATTGGTTTAAAAGCATGCATCTGATATATATCATGCATGGAGCGATCCCCCAACATTCACTATATTCATAAATGCTCAATGCAGATCTCGTCTTTTCAAAGGATAGTAAGAAGCTGTTGCAACGAAAAAAATGGAATCTCAAAATATTTGGGAACATTGACACTGTCCGAGCTGAATTGTGCGGGTGATAGCTGATGAACCCGTTTTATTGCATCAATTTGCTGTAACTCTTCTGTTGAGTAAATATCTCATTCGAAACCTTGCATCTTATCTTTCAACTAGCATATAGAACATTTGATCTCCATTTCTTTTATACCCAGTCCGATGCCTTTTCCGATTCTAAAGAAGATTATTTGGGACTTAGTTACGTGCATCATGCTTGAGAGCTCAAGTAAGATTTATCGCTGCAGCAACGGCCATCCTGCTTCTCCCTAGTGCACCATTTCTCCTTAATCCTACGTTTGAAGCTGAATATATGCATTTAAGCATTAAATTGACATTGATATAATGACGCACCTTTAGGCTCAAATATAAATTCTCAATAAGATGGTCTTCTAGTAAAATTATTTGCAACCAGAATATGAGTATATTAAGAGCTGTTACCAATCGAGCATATTAAGAGATTTCACAAACTTTGTTGACATATGGTTCTATAAAATATGAGTACTAAAAAATATGGGAACTTGTATGCACTAATCACAATTGTCTAATCTATAGAGCGAATGGTTACAGAGGATGCCAACTCAAAAATTTAATAACTACTTTACTTTTTAAAGAGCTGCTCTACACTCATCTAATCAAGGAACATAAGTTGATATTAGTGTATTATACGTGGCACCGATGCAGTTTTGGACCCTGGGGTCAAAGAGAGGAGGGACTCAGCTCTCATTGGGGTTATTCATGTTCACA
The DNA here is from genome assembly GCF_008831285.2 of Nymphaea colorata. Lineage (NCBI taxonomy): Eukaryota > Viridiplantae > Streptophyta > Magnoliopsida > Nymphaeales > Nymphaeaceae > Nymphaea > Nymphaea colorata. Next base: position 16,205,329 of record NC_045140.1, read on the forward strand.
AGAAAAAGTAATTGTCGGTGAACAATTTGAGTGTATTAATGGAAGAATAATGTGAGTGTTCCACTGCAAACGATATAAGAAATGAATAAAAGTAGTCCTAAGTAACATTGGACTTTTAGATTTCTTTCCCTTCCATCAATTTTAAGATAGGAAGGATAGTTGCAAGGCGAAAAAACTGATTGTTGAAGGACAAAAAGTAGCTGATAGCCACACTTTGCGCTTCTCGGATCAGTTTGCAGCAATGCTTTCGGTACCACCAATTCTTTGAATCTAGTATGCGCTTATGTATGTGGAGTTAAGCCATTAATCTGAGTCTGATTAATAGCTAGCATCTATGAATCAAGTCCCTACTAAAGAAAAGTATACTCAATTGATCTTACTTGATCATATGGCAACCTAAATAGTGGATGGTTTCAATCAGTCCTACTGCATGGATGAGGATGATCACCTGCATGACGAGATGTCCATGTAGGTATGAATGCAATGCACATGCTGCTGCACTCCCCACCACCACCAGCAGCCAATCATACGATGCCGTCGCATGTGGATGGCTTGCATGTGCAATCATGTAACATAAATGTTGACGGCATGCATGATGGTTAGCCAGTTGGGCCATAACCCTCGGCTGCTTGTATGCCGCCCGCCCAATTAGGAGATGGCAACTTACTACCTTCTGTTCATCGGTGCCCATATCTAATCTGATGTCTCCCATTTCTTTTTCCTTGGAGTCTCACCCTACTACCCACACATGCTAGCTTACAATAAGGATCTTAACTAATACCAAACCATCCTACCTATGGACGAAATTCTCTAACTTTTAAGCTTAAAGAAAAAGATAAAGAAATTTGTTGTACGATCAGATGTTCATGTATTCATGAAGACTTTAATTAAAATAGACGATCTTAACTTTCTTAGCTTACAATTTAATTCATATCACAGAATCTGATGACCTCTTTAGTTCCTAAATCGTCAAACATTTTGCAACTACGTGGGTAAAATTTTTGTCCTAAAAGCTCAAGTCATTTCCCACCTAATGAGCTAGGTAGGTGCAGTCAATTAGCTTCGCCTAATTGACATTGATCACTCTGTTTCACGTCCGCCTTTTTCTTTCCTTCCTGTCACCCATCATCTATATAATGAAACGACGACTTATGGCTCTCCGGACGTTTACTTGTTGGGGATCCCTTTCCTCTGCTTCATCCATCCTTCAGTTGTTCAACTCCCATGTGCGAGAGGTAAGCCGTCGTTAATCAAGTCCACCGGATGTCTTGTGGATTTCATAATGGCCTCGTTATACGCAGACACAGATTCATGGCAATACATTAAATTTAAATAGCTGATCTTGGATCTCGCCTGCTAACTCTCTCTCTCTCTCTCTCTCTCTTTTATATATATATATATATATATATATATATATATATATATATATATATATATATATATATATATATATACATGTAATGAGGTATCATTTCGATGACGAATCACATGAAGAAGTGGGCCCCTTGCTGGGTCGACCCAGTCTGAATTAAGTGAGGGCCGGCTGCTATGCCTTACCAGGAGTATATGTATATTCATCAGAAAAATACGAACTACACATAGACAACATGCAGCATATGTCAAGAAAGAGGAAAAAAGAATCCTTAGTCTGACGCGCTCTCTCTCCTTCTCTCCCCTCAGCGTGGTTGGTTGGGAAGGCAGGTGCGCACTGAGTAATAGGTGTGTTTTTGTTTGATTCCTGTGAATACTACTCCCTTCTGAACATTGAGAGTCTGTTTTAAGTGTGTTCTTGTTTGATTCCTGTGAATAATACTCTCTTCTCGGCATTGAGAGTCGAACGAGATGTTTGTTTGCTGTTTGAACTAACTTGGAAACTAATTTTGAGCATCCATTAGGGTAGAATTGCAGTGAGAATGCTAGCGTAAAAGGTAAAAACTCCAAAATAGATCCATTTAGGTGTCTAACTTACACGAACGTCCGCACACATATTTCCAATTTATCTGTGTTAGGGAGGAAGTGGAGAACCAAAGTGGGATCTTCACATTAAGCAATCACATTGAAAAACAAGATGAACCACTAGAGCTTTTAGTTTATATCTACCTCCCACTATCAGAAATAAAAATACGGGTCAAGTCAAAGGGAAAGCACCCGCTCCTACCGGACCCCGGCCACCTGAAATCCTTTTGCGATGCCGGAAAATCAAACTGACAGCAATCAGAAGTCGCAGTAACTCCTCCCAGGTCGCCGAAGCTGGCGGGTTTAACCCCGTCGCATGGAGGGGACCCGCCTGGGGCCTTCTTCCTGGCGACCCTCAGCTTCATGAACCAAAACCTTGACCTCTTTCGGCGTGGGTTCCGGGGAAGGAGGTGGTGGGTGACCAATGGAGGGGGGCTGAGCGGCGGCAGATTGTCGTTTTCCGTTGGGTTCTTGGGCTTCCCTGGTGCGATCTCCCACTCGAAGGGCACTTTTCCGGCTGTCCTGTAGTAGGCCCTGGACGAGAACCCCTTGTTGGATTCCCTGGACAGCAGCCGGCTGAAGAAGCGCTCCTCCTCCAGGAGGGAGGCGGGGGACTCGGTTTCCCGACTCGGCGACGAGCCTCTTCCCAGGGGAACGACGGTCCTCACGCTGTGCTTCTCATGCCGCGCCAAATCGCCACTAATGGCGCTATGGAGGCGTAGATTCTGCATGCTTCACTTGTGAGGGTGGTTGAGATTCTGGTAAGATTTGAGAACAAACACTACTATGGCAGAATGAGAGAGAGGAGGAAGGGAGTGACAGATCGAAGAGAAAGTCTGGAGAGAGAAACAAGGAGGCGGTGGGAATTTAAAGGGGTTCTGCGCGGACGGGCTTTAATGGCGCTCTGGTATTGGCTTCTTCATTATTGGGGGCACGATACACGCGACGTTGCTTGCGGGCACCATTTCTTCGCTCTGTTGATTTTCTCCCTCTACTGTGTCGATCACCTTGAATGCTAATTTAGAGCGGTACGCTTTTATTTTTAACTAATTAGAAGGCAAGTACTGATAGTAATAAATAAAGGTGGGCAGGATTTCGACAAGCTTTTATTTTCTATATATCTATTAATCGAGCATCTAAAATTTGAAAAATACTCGAACATCATTTTATTTTATGATTCCTTTTGAAATTAAAGTTAATTCGTAGAGACGCAAGTTAAAAAGAAAAAGGGTAAAGGAAACGAGAACAAAATAACGCTATGTTGAGATAATTTGTAGACGATCACCATGTGTCGAGTGGTTTAGATTAGTGCCAAATTGGGAAGACAGTGCTTTGTCCCATTCATACGGCAGAGAATCTTGAATTTTAATTCTTTCCTGTTCCTTGGTAATGCTTCACCTGTAATAATGGTCATGAATAGCAATATCTGCCTTTTTTTTATAGAGAGCTCTGTACTTGGGTTCAGTGGGATCACATGGGCTAGCTAGAATTTGTTTAATTTGGTAACTGTAGTTACCCCGAAGAAATCATTTCATGTGCATGTTCCTTCTTTGCGTATTTTGGACGCTTTATGTGTTTATTATATCCTTATGTGACACTAAAAAGGGGCACATCGTCAAAACTTATGGTGATATATCTTGATCTTGCATGAATTTAACCATTGAAAAGAAAAGCTAATTCTTATGGTATACTTTATCAAATAAATTTATTACAGGTTTCATGCTTTGAGTTCATGGAGATATCCTTTGCCTTGTTCAATTGAAACTAAGTTTACCATTATGCTTATCAACACTTGTCCATGCTGGAGACTTGCGATTTGGATGAAGAGCAAATTGCTGCCTACCTTCCTTAGCACAAGCTGCATTGACGCAATATATTGGAACACGCAATTGGTGTGAATAAGACCCTTTAACAAATAATTAGTAAACTTTGTTTCATATTTTTTTTTACGTGAAAATAAGGCCTTAATTTCTATGAGTCATCAGCTTTGTCGTGCATAGCAGGCCGTCGATGTTAATACTTGCTTACATGTTAAAATGATTTGATTCAAAACTCTGTTCCTACTCAATAAGTCAGGTACTTGGATTATATCTTCAAAGCTTGATTTGCAAAAATACGCAGAAACGTAAAAAGAAAACAGATATGGCTTGGCCACCTCGCTACCTTCATTAGCAACAAATAAATATTAACTATCAAATACATAAGTTGGTTTAACATTTTTCTATTGAATATTGTACCGCAAATACATGATTGATCAGCTTTCTTTTCATGATTCTCTCTTTAAAGCTAAACATGTTGATCTAATCTGCACGTTTGGTTGGTAGGAAAGTTACTTTTTCTTTCTTTCTTTTTTTTGTAATACTGGACTGTCTGCATATACATATATATATATGCTGTAATGGGGCTTTTTGTAAGTTTAAGACACAAGGGTTTTTAAATATATATTACTCACTTGCTCAGACTAAATAAGACCTATTGGTACCTAGAAAAGCATGATCAAGAAGTAGAAACGAAGATTTTCAGTGCGTTGAGCACATTTATAATAAATATGCATTAATAATTAAAAAACAGTAGATTGTATCAAAACAACCTTGATAGTGAGATCTCAACAAACCAATCAAATAAATAAATGAAATGGAGAACTTGTGCGTTAGAAACAACCACATCACCCCGCGTGGATTAGGTCCTTTTCAAGTCTATAGGTTTCATTACATTGTTAATTTGTTGTTTTAAAAAAATGGAAGAGTACATATGGTGACCGTGCAACTAATTATCAAATTATTGGAGATTAAATGAACATGTAGTTCAAGGTATTGAGGTAGATGCTATGTATCTAAAGGAACTCAATAAATTATCATGTAACTGGCAGTGGAACAGGCGAAGATTGGCAAGCATGCTACGTACCGCTTACACATGCGCGCACCTCATCGTCTATAATTTTTTTAAACAGAAAATTTATTTGACTTTCTTCGTTTAGGTACCAGTTTTTTGCTGACATTACAGAGAAAAATGCAGATTTCTGAAGGAACTGTTTGGCAACAGTAACATTCTGTTATTATCTCATGAACCTGCTCCAAAAATAATAATGTTAATTCATATGACACTATAACAAGTGTGTTTAATAAAATCTGCCGTGGTGATTTCTTCAGGTAGATTTATGAGATGGTAACAATGAGTTATTATTGACAAACGACACTGAAGGGGATGCTGCAAGAGCAACCTTTCTTTCAAGCTGTCTTTTCATTGGGGAGGGGATTTATGTCAGTGATCGTCAACAGCAAGATGCCATTCTTAATCTACGTTCTCAAAATCTGTTACTTTCATATTTTTGTCTGAATTGAACCTGAAATTTTCTACCGTGGTGAAATGTGTTAGTGTTTTGAGCGAATGGGCCTATGTGTAAAGTATCACGGAAAGATTGATCCAGAATGAAAATTCACTGCCTTGAAAACGAATTTCTTTAGCATCGCTAGAGGATCAAGTTAAACTCTAGGTGAGGAAGAGGGTTAAGGAGAGAACCCAAGTTCCCTGTCTTCTTTTTGGCCGGAAGGTCCAAAACTGTATCGGAACCACGTGGTGAGATCTCTATATCCTTACCTTGGATCGACCCCTCTTCGGCCTAACCCACTAAGTTAAACTCAATAGTACAAGACTTCTCTACAAGCTTTTGTAAAAGACTGCTGAATGCTCAATGCTCTAAGCTGTTCAAAGGAAAGTTGGCCAAATGGTTTTCATTTAGGAAGATACATGGATACCAATTAATACACCAACGCATATCAAATCAATAATCTAAAATGTTAAATCACAAACATACATATCAAACATGGCCAAAACAACTTCGATTTTGGGGTTCAACGGACATTTTGTACATAAGCTTCTAGAGGACCCCAACCACTAATAATGGCGTGAACCAAAGGACAAGCTGCCCACCATGACGCTTTTTTCCATTCTTCTCAGAAAGCTGTTCTTTTGTTTTCAAGTAATCGGTACTTCCTGAAGCAGCAACTCATGATTTGGCTTTGTGTAAAGCTCATAAAACGCCAAAGAAATTATTTTACGATGTTCACTTTCAATGTAAAAAGTGAACGGTCAGGGCGCATTTCAGCAATATATAAGGATAAGGTCCACGTTGTCACTCCCCTGCAACCTGATTCACACACACTTCGGATCTCTCCATTCAGATTTGAACAGAAAAATCCTTGAGCCTATCACAGCATATCAGCGTCCAGCGTCGTTAAGATTTCTATCTCTCTCTCTCTCTCTCTCTCTCTCTCTCCCTTATATATATATATATATATATATATCACATGATTAATTTAACAAGGAGACCGAACAATGCCTGTGGCGTATCAGTTGACTTAAACTGATAGAGGTCAGGTTAATCTCAATTTGCTTATTAAAGAAATGAAAGAAAGAGATGCCCAAATGATGAATGGTAGTCCGTCTTTTTATACAGGTGACTGATTGCTATCCATAAACTTCTTTATTTAGCTCATGGAAGAACTTAACAGCCATTCAACGTCGCTACCGTCGGTGCTTATCGGCACCTATCGCCGGACTGCAGGAAAAATGAAACCACAAACGACTCAGCTTTGCCCTCTTAGAGTATCAGCAGTATCGTACTCTCCAATATACCATAGTAATTTTAAAACATTTTTTTTGTTTAATTGAATGCCGCTAATATAAGCGGATGTGTACTACCCAATTCACCCTACGTTTCGAGTTTGCGGTGTCTGATGGAAACCAATATTTACAACTTTAATAATAAGCATTCGTATTAACAATCAAGTAAATGACAATCGGAGAAAACAAGGAAAGGGAAGCCTTTTTTTTTCTATTCTGAGGCATTGTTATTAATATTAGAAACCGAATCAGTCTATATCAACCAAAATATTAATAAAATAATAAAGAATTAACACGACCTGATACACAGGTTGATGTGCGAAATTCTACAACATTGCTGAAGATTGAAGAGAAATTGCATTTCAGAAAATTGTCGTCACAGGCACAGTTGAGGAGGTCGACTGTACCTGTGCGTATAGTAGGATAAACATTAAACACTTTACGTGTATTAGTATCTCTGCGGATCTGCCATTCCCCAAAAATTCGCTGAAGATATCATGTTGGTAAAATGCTGGTGCCCACAAGCGGAAGCTCGAGTTTTCCGGAAAGAAGAAAAGAAAGAAAACAGAATAGACTTATAGTAAAGGTTACACTGTCAATTGGTTTCTGCCAGGAAAAGTCCTGCACATATAATAATCCACGTTTGAGGAACATATTAAATGTTAGTCCTTTAGTTTCTTCCAGCAGGCATTTGTAAAATTAATATGTCTGTTTCTTTTGTCTGCCGACAAATTTGATGCTTGCTTAACTGTCACTAATGAGCGTTTGCTTTCATCATCTATTACGATTTAATCAACCTAAAGGCTATAAAATTCTCCCCAAGCCATAGACTTCAATGGCCTTGAGGATGGTCAATGGTATTGCATATGTAGACAAGAAGAAGGGATGTCATCCTACCATCCCTTACTTTTGTCCGCTTTACATATGGACAAGTTCATGAGGTAGAGGTTTCAAGTTGACCAATATTCAATTAAGTTGTTTCCTCGTTTGCATTATCTCTTCTCTCTCTCTCTCTCTCCCTTCTTTGAGTCAAAAAACCTACTGAATATCTTAATCGGATCCCATCTACTTGGATTTTGTTTTGGTTTTGGACTTGGATTTGACCTTTTCAAACAAGGATCTGATGTAGCTGGGTTAACGACTGATATTTACACATATCGGATTGGATCTTTGTGGGATTAATAATCCTTCACCCCGTCGGACCAAATTAACAGATCCATCTGTCCGGAATCGAGCACAACCCAACAGTTTGGTAGATCTAGATCTTACTATGCATGTATTTATTTAGGAGGTATTTTCTTTTCCCTTCCAAGCAATATATCTGCTGCAATGTGCGCTACAATTAAAGTAGTTTATTTATACTCCTAGGTTTACTTGTAGAGTACAGCGACTAAATAAATTTGTTTAACCATTTCAGACTATGAGAATTGAGTAGGAGAACTACCAAAGAAATAAGACGCGTAAATTGGTCCATTCAAGCTGCTATGTCTTCTCTGGCATATAAACTACCAATAGCCTGTACGACGTCACCTAAGACCAGGCTCAGCAGGTAAGTATTCTATGCCTGGGTTGCGTCTCTCTGCATATTCTTGGGGATCTCTGCCTAGCTTGTTCCTTTCACCTTTCTTTCCAGTACTGGTACATCCTTCAAGTTCATCAGTTATCTCCATTGATCCGAGCAAATATGTTGGTTGTTTTTCTCTTATAAATGCAGCACGCCTTAATACTGGACAGTAGATGGAAATGGAAACTTTGAACAACAGAGGCCCATTCATATTTCTCAAGGTATAGGGCCGCAAGGTTTCCCCATTATATAGCTTGGTGCAAAAGCATTCTGCCATATCCAGAGCCTGGGCTTTACATGAACAGTTTGGGGTTTATAGTCTCTGCTTTGTGGCAGTTGAGGCACAAGGAGGCGGAAACTGAATTTAATTAGTGATACAGTCATTTTATTTGTTGAGATTGCCCGATGACTTGTATAGATTCTTTATGTATTTAGCATAACTGGTTGGGTTGATGGGCAGGTAAAAGGTCTGCCATCAGTTCCGATTCCAGTGGATTTAGGCTTACTGGCGCAATTTGGCTCTCTTTCTCCCCCCTGTTGTACATTTGTCTGTCCCATTATCTGGTAATTTAGCATAGTTCTGTACGTGAGAGAGTGAGTGAGATCTTGCCGTTACAAATTCAAATGGAACCCTCTCGTCAATCAACAACCCAATGCACGTAACAGAATTTCAAATTGCATCTTCATCCATCCACCCATCCAAGATCAAGCCAGACGATTTAAAATCTCTCTCTCGCTCTCTCTCGCTGTGAAGCCATGGACACCAAGAAGCATAGGAATAGACCTGCCATTGTCTCCATTAGCTGCTCAGGAGTCAAATCATTCCTTCGCACTCTTCGCCGACGTTTCATCCCTCCAGAGCATGCTCTTCACCTTTCGCGCAAACCCAAGCCAACCATCCGCTCTACTCTCGGAGACCTGCTTAGCAACTCCAGCCCTAAGACCCCTTCCATCTGCATCGCCCACCTGAGAAACGGCAGATTGGCGCAACAAGCCTACCTAAAGCCAGCCCAACAGTCAGAATCTGATCTCGGCGAATGGCTAGAGGCTGAACTCCAGCTCAGGGATTTACTAATTCCCTCACCGGCTACTCCTTTCTCTCTTGCTTTATCATCTCCTCCAACTTCAACAGCAGACAACGGTTTGTCTGTTGAACTCGGGAATGCTTGGGAATGGGATCACCAAGAGGCAGAGATGCAGATAAAGAAGGCACTAAAGTGTCCGGCTTTTGAAGCGATTAAACTGGGAAATGGAAATTATATCCGCTTGATGCAAATGAGAACTCCATCGAGGAAGCTGATCATGCAGTTCTCTGAACCGGCGGTAGTTTCATCCGAAGCAGGTTCGACCACATTAGAGATACTGCATAGCATGGCGTCTCTTGCCCCTAAGAGGTTACTTTCATGTTTGCACCAGTTGATGCCACTGGTTGAAATCTCAAGTGATGCATCAAAGGAGATGAAAGGGAGACCCGTAACGCAAGGCACAACAAGCGGGCTCATGGAGGACGTTCTCGTTTCTGCAATGAACAAGATGGAAGACCTGATCGTGGAAGGTTTAAGAATCCAGACAGGAATGCTGAGAGAAGGGAAACTGTCAAAAATAAAACCCAGGGGAACAATTGCAGATCAAATCAATGCCGTTGCACTACTGCAACTTAGGGGCCCATACAACGCCGCATATAGTGAATATGAAGCCATTGGCGATGTCATGATTGTGCTGATCGAAGCGTTTGTCGAAAAGGAAACCACGTTTTGGATTAATAGCATTACTGTCGCAGGAGTCATGGCCATGGACGACAAAAATGAGAACTTGGGAGAGGAACCTGAAGAACTTCACATGCTGCTTGGAAGAAGATTCAGGAAAAGAACGCATCCCTTTCTGCTGTGGAGCATTGGAAAGACGCTACAACATCAATGTAGAACCGAACTCTTCAGACACCAAGACATTGTTTTTGCAGACGACTAGCACAAGACATATGATAGGATTTTTTTTTTTTTAATTTTAATAGCCTGTGTTTCGATTTGGGGACGAGGTCCATAGTATGAAAGTTGAAGGACTTGACTATTGCAATAATCAGCCTTAATGTGTTTCAAGAGAACCGTTTCCACAGCTTCCTCTTCCATAATTCGAAAGTTGCTGCCTTGACTTTTTTTTATTTATTTGTTGGGGCCTTGTCCTCGATATTGAAAGGCCAACAACATGACATGATGGAACCGTAAACAGGAATATAAAAGGATAGACGGAAACCATTTTCACTTCTAATGGTATTAACCAACAAAGGTACAAAAGGTGAACAGGTAGACAACATAAGCATCATCCATCACTCGTTACATTTTTAAAATTTCCAGGCCATCAAAATAAAGGCAATTACATCGTTGGACTGGCAACACGATCGTGCTTTCTTGCCGAAGCAGAATCAGAGAACAATTCTTCAGCCAGGACCGATTTGGGTAATGTTGGGGAGTAATACATCTTGCAGGTTACGCAAAGCTTCAACGAGTTTCAATGAAGCAAGTTGTCCGGTGCCACCTAAACCTTGCATTTCATGTCAACGATGTCAATAAAGTCACCACATGCAATGTCACGTAAAGATCTTATTTGATGTAAAGAGCTACGTATCAGGTCCTCTAATTATTGGCTAGAAAAGCATGTGCGCTAAAATTGTGCTGTACATCGATCTTCCCACCATTTTGATATGGCAGAAAAATGCCGCACAAAGAAGGGAGAAGTCCATGCACATTTTCAAGTGAAGATACGATTCTGCAACCACATTGAGAGAAAGGGGATGGCAGAAAATGTCGGACAAAAATAATTTCAGGGCTAGCCTTAGCCCTTAAGAAACTCCATCAGTCCACGCGGTACAGGGTGTAAACAGTAGAAACATAAGCAACCAAGAACCAAAGAAAAAAACAGAAAGCGAAAATACAGAACATCACAAAAAACAAGTACAACTGTAAACAGTTAATCATCACCCATTGTGTCAGAGCATTCTGACTTACCGACCAACAATCAAATGGCATGTTAAGCAAACATCATAGCAGAATTGGCAATTGCTCAAGATTATCTTTTCATTAATTTCACAAATACAACAGATCAGGTACAATACTTCTGGTTAATAAACTTATTCTCAATTCTTCATGCTCCTATGATTACTTCAGAAACCAAAGAAGTACAAACAAACAAGTTGGGAAATTAACTGGATCACTAATTAAATTTCCAAAAAACCCATAAAACAAAACGCAGTTAAGACAAAATGTAAGAAATAAGACCATAAAAAGGTTCAACTAACACAAGTCAAACCTATGTCACACAGACTAGCCTGCAAGGGTGCCACACCTAGGTCTCGACATAGATGGACACATGTGACTTGTGAGGATACGGTAGCAAATTGATAAATGGTACTTTTTTTATATACTTTGATACTTTTATTTATTGTTTATATTTTATGAATATGTTATGATAATAATGTTGTTTGCTTAAATCGTTCTTATACATATTTATATTTATATTTATATTTATATTTATATTTACATATAGCCATATCCCCAACCCAAGTGTTTTGGATTGTTCCACACCCTATTTCCATAGCTGCACCCAAGTCTACCCATACTCGCACCTATGTAGCACAGGAATTGATAATCCAACATGTATGCCTTCTTGAAATGTTAAATAACATGAGTCAACAATGCTAATGTTGGACAATTTTCCAAATATAACTGAGAGGAAATGGTCACCAAAAGTGAGCAACCAATCAATTTACTAAACAAGTTAGCAATTGCTAAAACACACACAAGGCAGTGCCAGGACAGTGTAAACCGAAGCAATTAAAACCTCTACATAGGCAAAACAGACAGACAGCAGGTCGGAGAACATAAGGGTCATGAAGTGTTTAACCTACATAATAATGGTGCATCCTCTAAACCTAGGCTTGGGGAGACTTGCAGATTCTATCACCTCAAGTTCATTCCCTGGTTGCACTAAAAATAGAAAGCTAAATGCATCTCACTTTCAGTTTTTGAAAACTATAGACCAAAGCAGAAAGCACAGTTGCAACCATGCAAATGTTGTCAAAATAGCAAACATATACATGCATAAATTGCAGTATGGAAACATGCATGCAAATAGTCATGATTATATTGCAAATTACATACACTGACAAAGTAGAAAACAGTGCCTAGAAAACTACCTCTGCATCAGCTGTCAGGATTGATTCTCTTTCAATATCTAGGTGACCATTCACCCTCCTGTACACAATAGGCAGTGTCAACCACAACGATAGAAGTAAAAGTGTCAAAATGCCTGTTAAGCAAAAATGATGACAAGTACCTGGGCTTCTCAGATTTTGCAAGATGCTTGGACATGATAGAAGCCTGTAATTGCATATTAAAATTCCTTTCAGGAAGAAATCACTTCTTTGTACAACAAAACAAGAGAAAAGCATTTGGTTATGAAACACAAAAATATATAAAATATGAAAGATTGATATCTAGAGAAAGACAGCAAGTATAAATCTCTAACAATTATATTATGAATAAAAACAGCCAAGCAAATATAACTAGGCAACAAATAAAGTCCAAATGGTCAAGCTCTAGCAGAAAAAGAATATGCAGAGAATGAAAGATTCATCTGCCTACTGCTGAACCTTGTATATGTGTATGCATGACTGTGTGCACAAGACCAGTATGAAAATTGAAGGAAGAAATTAGAAATATAAAGTTTACTATCAGAGAGTGGCATGTGTGCATGTATTCGTGTATGACTGGTAATCATAGATAGTTACATATAGACTGCCATCTGTAACACTGGCACAATGTCATATCACCAATTGGCAAGTACACATCAATGAAGCTGTCTTAGAAAATATATGCTTGAAAAGCCAAAATATACATTCCCATTGGACATCGCATCCTAAACTCACTACTGGTAACTAGCCAAGAAAGGTCAAAAGGTATATAACCCACTTGCTCCTGAATGATGCTTCTAGCCTCAACGAGTTGAGCTTCAAGCTCCAGTTCTCGTTCACTTGCTTCAGAACTGACCTCTGCAACTTTTTGAGCATCTTGAAGTTGAACCATGCGTTCCTTCACAAAACGAACACAAGTAATTATACCCAAGCACTTTATGTTCCATCATAAAGGCAACATTACAAGCTGGTGATATTAGAAAGCAACTCAGGTAGCATATCTAATCGAAAGTAAATGTGAATAAAAACATAATAATAAAGTACCTTTATGGAAACCATTTTGGTTCGCAGGCTCTCCTCAATTTGATCTCTGGCCATGTGAAAGGGTAGATTGAAAACATCCTGAACAAAGGGGCATGAGTAACAAAAACATCAGTCAGTCATATTTAAAATGTTTACGTGTGTGTGTGTCAGGAACATAATTTTGCATATAAATTTACAGAAAGATGAGCAATACCGTTCGACCACCTAATGGCGTTGGTGGAGACTGAGCATCAGCACTTTCATTAACAGCAGTTTTTGGCTTGGATAGTCCATTTGGGGCATTCAAGAACTCACGCATATCCATCTATACATAGAAGAGATACTTGTAAAAAGTCAGATATCAAACATGAGGAAAATCAGTAGAAGTTGCAGACAATTCCAGTTAACTATATTTATAACGTGGACTAGCAAGGAATTCATGCACCACAATTTTTGTGCAAGTAAAGCAACCTTCAGCAAGTGAGCAAACCATGACTTTGGCCTATAGTCTTCACCTTACAAGTAGCTTATGCATACATATACGTGATTGAATCAGAATGAGTAATGATTATATATAATAGAAAATACAGGCAGATGTATTGAGTCAACTTGGGTACAGCAGCTCATATGCCTCTTCAAGATTCATGTGAATATGCCTCAATTTAGCATGAGTTTGGCCACTTAGGTCAATAGTCATCCTTAGATAAATACAGAAAATGCTACTCTAACACCAAATGGCATCCTGTTCCACCAGATAACTAGTCAACGAACAATCTGTGCACCAATTAGGGGTAACAAGAATCTAAATTTAATACTACCTGCATCGAACGCAACAAGGCTCGAAGATCAGCATTCTCTGCCATCAACTCTTGTTTCTTCACCTCGTATGCATCAACCTACCAATACCAAATAAGAAAATTAATATATGCCACATGAGATATGAACCACAAACAGCAAAACTTATGAACTTTCTTACCATCATTTTATAGAAATCGTTATCAGCTTTCTTCCCATTCCATGTTCCTCGCTGTCGGCCCTCTTTCTGAGAAAAAAGCACCCTGATAAAGCATAAAAGCTTACACATAGGGTAAGAACCATTTTCTGAGTAAAAATAATTCTGAACTACCTGAAGTAGGTTCATTATTTCCATGCCTGACCTAGACTCTTTCTTTCTTTCCATCAAGACTTGATTTAACCTTTCCTGCACAAAGACCAACAGCCGTAAGCTGTCATCAACAAGAAAATGGGCTTCCCTCTTGAGAAAGTTTGTTCGTGAAATACCAAAATGCTCACCATGTCTAGAGAAAGCATGGGAAATTTCTTGTAACTTACCTGCAATTTCACATACTCCTTCTCCCTCTTTTTCATTTCATGTATTTGCTGAGTGCGCACTTGCTTCAGTATTTAATGGAAAATTTGCCAGAAGCCAACAGTATATAACGTTAGAACACTGATTTATATAAAATCGAAGACATCAATATTGTGCATTTGTGTGAGAAACAGATCATAAACATCTCCAGATGAAAAAAGTCCTATACAAGAACATCTGTCTTGTTCACTTAATAGGATGAGAAAGCGAGAACCTGATTGCCAATAACCATCCGTTGAAATTCATCACGCTCTTGTTGCAACTTCTCAATTTGGGCCTTAAAAGTGGCTGCTGCCTTAGCTTCCTGGTGAACCAAAAAGATCAGATGAAGCATTAACGAAGTTGTGATAAATGCCCATGCAATTTTATGAAAGAAAGATGACAATATACAAGCATGGCATAGACACTAACTGTGCGTGTCAAAGAGGCTATCTCTCGGTCCTTGGCAGTCAACTGGGCCTCAAGCCTCTCAACCTTAGCTTCTAATCTCGATATATCTGACAGTAATCTGATAAGCAAATACAAAACATGAAATGACAGAAATTAGTTTCATAGTCAAGTCAAAACTTGCAGGACATAAGTAAACATATATAAGTCCATACATATTACATACTAAGCAACAACAACAGCCTCCCCTTCCCGTACCCACCCCCCCACCCCCCCAACCAACCAAAAAGAAAGGAGAAAAAAAAGGCCAAGACCAAATTAAGACTGTGGCACAAGCTTCCTTGAGCAAGGAAAGGCATGATACTTTAAATGTGCATCCCGTGCTTACGTTGGCTTACTAATCCAAAATGTTCTTCTGTGATATGGGATCTATGCTAATAACAGGGCATGTAAAGGAAAGGACACATGCCATCAAAACATGTTGTAGGAAGAGAAGGAACAGGAGCGAAATGAAGGGCAAGGAACCAAGGAATGGAACCATGATCATGGCTCACCTCTGCCTCTGGTCACTCGCTGATTCCCTGAACTCTATATCACGTTGCCTTTGCTGGATCAGCGCGTGTATACAGTTGCACGTCCGAGCAATTGAAACCTGCCAATTGCACTTTTAAGTAACCTAGCAAGGAAGTATTTTCATACTCCACAACAAATAATCCAAAGAATAATACATCAATCTCAACATTTAAAATCGCAACTTAACTATTATAAAAAACTAACAAAAAAGAATATCATCTTCGGAGATCTACGGAAAAAAAAAATCACAACTAGGAAAGCACTTGAACCAATTTGCAATATCATCAACATGTGCATTTATTTTTACTAAATTCTAAATTAGGAAACAAAAAAGTCTAAACCGCACATTTAAGAAGGGCTTAGGTTCGGACCTACTGATTCCAGAATAGATACCCGTATGCGACAAAAGCACAAGATCATCACAGAGTCCAGAATATTTCCCCCCAACGCGTTAGGATGAGAAGGGGAGAGAGAGAGGGAGAGGCCTCACAGGATCGTTCGCAAACAAGTCGAGAGACGCCGGAAAGCCGAAGGTGACCAACGTCTGGTTCAGATATTTGACGCAGTGCTCCAGGTTCCCCTCATCCGCAAAAGCGAACTCTCTGCAGAACCAAATGTTTAGAAGAAAACAAACACTCGAAACAGAAATCATTACATAGACATGGATGGAGAAAGAGAGAGAGAGGCTTGCCCGCGTAATATAGAAAGATAAAGGAGAATGCGGAACAAAAGAAAAGCCCTAATCTGCTCACCCAATGCCGAATCCAGGTTGATTTGTCGCCTGCATTGCTCCGAAATGAAAAACAGCAGATGGAAAAAGGACGAGGAAGGAACAAGGAGGATAATATAAGATTCAAGGCGCCGAGAGAAATGCGAAGAAATCGGTGAGAAGATCTAAGCGTCTTCCACTCTCCACCATCTCGAGAGCTCTCTCTTTAACTGAAGCATGAGAGAGAGTGGGGGATCATCGGGCTTTCGAAAGAAAATGAAAAGAAGGCAAAAACCCAAAAAGAGTGGGGGAAGAAGAGAAATAAATAAAAAAAATTGTCGTAAGTAAATCGACGGATGAAATAAATAACTCTTCACGGTTTTGAGCGTACAGCCGCTCGGGGCTGAACTGAAGGCCTGAAATTCAAAAGAAAAATCAGTTATTTTGCGAATTCTTTAATGACCAACCAGTACTGGTGAATGACGAAATGACCCTCTACCGGGAAGTCGAGGCGCCACCACAGAGGGGTTGTGGCTTCGAGCATTTTTCCCGCCTTCGGTAACCGTTTATGGTTCTCGTCATTGGAGGCCATGGAGAGGATATTTTTGGCAGTTCGCATTTATTTGAAAACGGGGAACAATGAGGATCGCGGGTAAGAATAAACCGCCGATTATGGGTTCGGAACCGGACCCGACCCTGACGAAACGGGTCGCTTACCTGGACACTTTTTCTGGGTCCGATCCAAACACTTTCACTTTCTGAAGTTTTGGGGGTCACGAACTTTTTGCTTGGCTCAAATAAATCAAATCAAATCCAAACCAAATTTTATGATTTGGATTATAATTACCAAGGAAGAACTTAACATATTCACTTTTGAGGTGAAATGGAACAAATTATCCAAAATTGCGGTGCACCCAGTTGGGACCCGTGGGCCGAGTCCGATGAAGGGATTTGTTCGGGTCGGTTTCATCAGAACGGCTTCGGAGTCGAATTCCACTTAGACCAAAGCCAGGTCCACATGTGTTTCTTTGTTTCAATTGCGTCCAAAAGATTAGCTCCAAAAACCAATCAAAACTTAATTTCATGTGCAGTTCGGGTCTAGGCATTACTGGAAATTTCTATTTATATGGAATATTTGGTTAGATATCCACGTGACTGCTTTAAACATACAGCTTGCCGTGTATGATCAAGTTTGGAGTCTTGTTCAAATCAGGTGGAATATTTTTTTAATACGATTAATTTTTTTAAAAATTTTGCTTTAAATGATTATTAATGAACATCTTGTGACAGTAACTACTCAAAAATATGCAATCAAAACTTAGGTCCACAATTATTTTTCTTACCAGAATCAAACTAACTGTGACCGTGAGGTTCAACTTAAGCTATTGAAAGCAATTAGAACTCTTGTCAGAATTATTCGAGAGCAAAACAAGTTGATGGGTCTTCATCGGTCGTGGGTGTTTAGATCTAGTATTCAAAATGGATCCGGATATAATTAAACTCCAGGTACCCAGTGAATTTGGCTGCATATTGATTTCAAATCACGTTAAGAAAAGTAAACGTTGCGCAAATGCACGGTTAACATTTGAATGAATAGAAATATCACACTGATATATGAATAACATTCCACAATAAAGTTTCAAACTTACGTACTTTAGCAAGACAAAGATATAGCAGCCCTTCAGATCAAAAGAAGAACTGGTTTTTGTTGGAGAAGCTTCGAGGATATCAAATTTCAGAAACCACTTTGGATGATCCACCGTTATCGCTTGTAGGTCTTCATCTTCATGTCATTTTGGATCTTGAACCAAACGCTTTCCTTCGAAATGAAGTTCAACTGCCTGCAAGTTAAAACATCCCGACTTCCTGCTGTGGACACGGGTTGCCTATCATTCAAACACAACAGTTTGCCTAGATGGATTCGTCGTGGATAGACACTAGTGTTCTTATTCTTGCGGAGCACTCATCTTTGGTTGGCGACTAACAATCTAAAATTCCTTTCCTGATTCTTAGTTCTTAAGTATGGAATCCAAGTTTGCTTCGTAAATTGAGCTATGGGAAAATAGATGCGCAAATCTGGTCTCATATTATTTCAGATCAATATATATCTCGTTTTCGTTTCTTCTTGATGGTTCAATTTTACCAAGCTTATATAGAATTAACGTAAGTCCTGCATCATTGGACCTAAGTCTGCACCAATACTCAGATCTGGACATTCCAAGTTTTGGGCAGGGGATGCCGACATGATCCAACCCATGTCCGATCAATTTGTCCACCTGATACCGACCTTAGTGGAATCAATTCTGTAATGTAAGAAGGGTGTGCTACCCTATATTGGCACTGGGGCCGGAGCATTGGAAACAACTCCTAGAGGCCTACTTAGGGCTCAATGCATCAAATTATGAAAAGATCATGCAGCTAGGGATGTCCGACAGAGGCCAGATACGTTGAGCAAAAGTGGTTGCTTCAAAATCAAACAAAAACAGTAAGCAAGCGATAGAACGTGTCTTGCCTTCTTCTCAAAGCGAATGTATATCTTCTCCCTTTCCTAGAAATCCACCAGTTTTATTATAGAGAAGTTGATTGCGAAGAGAAAGACAAAAGAAGTACTAGATGGGAGAGTGAAAGATCAAGAAAGAGAAGATGAGTCTTAACATGAAACTGGTTCTACAATTATGTCGTGTCCTGCTGATTGTCAGTGCGATATTTTGCGATTGGCTTCCCGTTAGTACACGCAAGATAAAAAAATTTACAAACAAACAAACAAAATCCACCAATTAATGATCTCAATTTAGGCGCATATTGTGGGATTCTAAGTGCACAATTTATCTGGCAGTGTCCAAGATCCGCCAATTTATTGACTTTCCGGTGAACAAGAGGATCTCCTCCTGCTACCTCGCAGAGTGCTAAAGCCCCTACTTTTCCTCCCATACCCCGGGGTCCAGCCGCCTGTATACTTTAGGGTCCAGCTGCTTGCTTTTGGTGACTATTGTCATACACTGAAGTTGATTATTATTAACTAGGCAGCGAACACTTTGAAAGTAAATCATCTCCAAGCTTTCCAAACAGTTTCCGAATATATCAAGCTGCTCCATATGGTGTGAATTAAAATCTGTCTGTACCATTCAGATGTTGATAAGGATCTTCTTAGTTTTTTCGTCAAAAATGTGTAACGAATTCAAGAAGACACTGTAATGACCTGGGCTCAAATTCAGTGGTTCCTCATTTGTTGCTTCACTGGATGCGGCTAGATGTGGCACGGTTTTAGCACTAAAGTATTCCGGAACTTGACAAATAGTTCTTTAATTTCTGTTGGTAACTAGGATTGGAGCGGGCAATAACTCAAGAAGCTTGCCTTGATAGAGCCTGCAACTTTGTTGTTTCCATAGTTTTATGGGTCTACAATGTAGTGCAGCCATCAGTTTTAGAGTGATAAGAAGTTGCTGAATGAGGGCAGACCCGACTACCTATGTAGTGCAGATGCACCAGTTATCCTGGAATTCGAACTTAGATCAGCAACGGTGCTTTGAGTATTTACAGTTGCATGAATGTATAGATGACGCCTCTCCCGTCCCTGGTCTCTTTCCAAGTCAAACTGCTGTGGTTGGTTCCCCTGTGAGTAACCATGACACAACAAATTCATTATGACGTAAATGGAGTTTCATCAACGTGTGATACAAGCATCGGTAATGTTTCAATGGAAATACATTTCAACTATATGTTTTACCAACTTATTTAGCTGAATGTCGTTAATCTTCAACGTCGAAATCTTTCACAGATGCAAAACACATAACACGTCGACAAATGTAAAACTTCAACAACACAAGAGCTCCACGCGTCCGTAAAGACTTATTTTAATTGACGTTCATCTTTGAACATCGGTGAAAATATATATTTATCAACATTTAGCTCCAAATGTAACGTTTTATTTTCCACTTTCGTTGAAATCATCTTTTTTTCTTTTGTAGTGTGTGCTTTGCAACTAGACAAAGACTAATGAGTGAAATAAAAGGGAAAGGACAAGAAAAGTCATTTGGTTATCCGAACATACTTGGTTAGAGTCTCCGAGGCATTCACTTTTGGAGAATCTAAAGGAGAAATTTGACCTGTGTTCTCTGTAACAGGCTCCCTCAAAAGCAGGATCAGGTCATAAACTGGTGACGGAGGGACCTGTAGTAACTCGTCAAAGAGCAGATCAAACCATGCAGTTATTCCTCCTGCCCGCTCCTCCCCTCAAAAATCGGTGGCAATCAACCAACAATTCCACAGCCAAGTCCTCTCCATTCATTCACCATTTCCAAACGCAGTAAACCACAAGAAATTCGACCCTCTGTTTAAGTCCACAGAAGAAGAAGAAACCGCCGAATTTGGTGGGAATACTTCGTTTCCACACAGATTCACGCGCTTTCCTGCCATGCTTATGCAATCCACGGCATCTTCTTTCCATGCTAGTTCATCTATAAGAGCAACCCCTTCCAGACTTCCTCTGCATCAAACCTATCAACTCAGTATCGATTTCTGCTCCTACCAAAATGAAAATGGACTTTGAATTCCCTACGTTCAGGCCTGTCCTCCTCTTGCTCTTCCTCTTTCTCTCCACCGCGACATCCTTTAACATAACTAGCATCCTCGGCAATTTCCCCGACTTCAGCGTCTTCAATAGCTACCTCACGCAGACCGGCCTTGTCGTTGACATCAATTCTCGCAGCACCATCACTGTCCTCGCCACCAACAACGATGCAATCTCTGTTCTCTCAAACCGGAACCTCCCGGTGGATTCCATTAAAAGGATCATCAGCTTGCACGTGGTCCTTGATTACTATGACCAAAGCAAGCTGAAGCAATTCTCCGGCAAGTCGAACCTTCTCACCACCTTGTTCCAAACCACTGGCACTGCCACCAACCAGGAGGGCTTCCTGAACGCCACCTACCTGAACTCCGGCGACATCATGTTCGGCTCCGGCGTCCGCGGATCTGGCCTAACATCTAAGTTCGTAAAAGTGGTTGCCGCGGAGCCGTATAACATATCAATCATTCAGATCAGCAGCGTCATCATCCCCCCGGGGTTCGAGAATGCTTCGACGCCGACCTCTCAGGTGAACATCACTTCTACTCTACTGAGCTCTGGATTCCAATCCTTCGCGGATCTGCTGCAATCTACGGGGGCAATTCAGACATATCTGGGCGCTGAAAATAATGGGTTGACAGTATTTGCACCCGGAGATAAAGCCATTCAAGTTATACCGTCCAATCTAACAGACGATGAGAGGAGATCACTTGCTTTATACCACGCTGTTAGCGGCTACCACCCAATGCAGTACTTGAATAAGGTGACTGGACCCTTGAGTACGCTTGCCTCCAACGGCAATTCAAATTTTCAAATTACCGTTAAGACCGACGCTCAAAAGGTGACCCTCAACTCGGGCCTGAATACCGTTAATGTCGGTCGCACCATTCTAGACCAGCAGCAGATTGCCATCTACGCCATCGACGCCGCTCTCCAGCCGCCGGAAATCTTCGCATCCAACGGTACGCTGCCTCCGCCGTCTAATGCACCGCCGACCCCACCTACGCCGGCTGCACCTGCTCCAACTTCACCCTCTCCTTCTGCACCAAGTCCAGTGCCATCCAGTGGAAGCCCACCTTCAGACTCTGGACCTACTTCTTCACCTGCCGCATCCCCGCCTGCGCCGCCAACTGCAGAAACACCAGCAGCCGATAGCCCAGCCGCCAATGGACCACCTGCCGGCGCTAAACCGCTAACTCCGGCGCCTTCTCCACCAGATGCTTCCTCGGCCTCACGTTTATATAGTTATTGCTTCGCTGCTGTCTTGAGCATCTTCTACTGCATTGTTGTGTGATTGATGTTGGCAACTTAGCTTTTGGTTGCAGATTGAAAGTTTTTGTAGTAGTAATTCCCTTTTTAATTTTGAAATGAAGTCCCCCTGTTTGGTCTGACGACTAAGGATTATCCTGAAAAGGTTCATTGGCAAGCTTGCAGCAGGATTAAGTATTAACTAACGGGTTAGTGAAACAAAAGGATGAACCGTTATGATGATCGCAGATCTTTCCTGAACAGATATGCTTCTGTAGTTGGTTGCAAAAGGTGACGGGCATGGTACGCATTTGCATTTTAATGCTTGCCATGTACATAGAGGAAAAGAGAGTGAATGGGCAACAAAAGAAGTTTAAAACCATTTTAAGAAATAAATGATATAAGCAATGAATAAACTAAAAATCGTAAAATATTTAAAAATATGAAAAAAAGATTAATACTTGCCGATCTTGAGCCGGCCACCAAATGAAATATGTTAGCCATCTAATTCGACTGCAGATTCAAACCAACTCTGTATCACTACTCCGAAACATTTTTTTTTAGATATCACATATTGTAAACACCCACGATATTAGAAAGGATTAAACTGAGCATATTTCATCTTACAGAGTTGCCCAATCATGAGAATATACTTTAATTTGGTTGTCAATGTACTCTCAATTCATAGAGTAGTAACTAAGCATCGTTTTGACAAATCCAAATGTTGTACTGATTTACAGCATTACCGGGTGACTCATTAAGCGATATCGGCGCACCATATGATGTTCATCTACACGAACATAGTCATGGTCGTGTTTGATGCAAAAAACCACCTTTCTATCTAGTTGGCATCTTATTGAAAAAAACTGTAATTAAGCTCTGTCATCTGTGGTCGATCGGAGGCACAAATGTGTGAGTTTTAGCCAATAACTTGTACAATACAATAAAGAAAGGTGCAGGATGCACGTAACTTCTTGTGTTGATTAATGGCGATTGGAAAGAAAACCTGATAGGTGGGAAGTTACTTAGCCCATAGGTTTCAGTATTTTTTAAAACCTATGCAAGTGGTTTTTTGTGTAAGTTTGAGAGAGAGAGAGATAGACTGAGGCACGCGACTGTGTTATCCAAGTTTGCACGCCAAGATATTTGGTCTACATCTATGTTTGTGCTTCCATGAAGAGTGGAGCTTGTGAAAAGAATAATTCTCGTTTCAAGAAAAGATGCCGCCCAAAACGTCCGTTGGTTGCCGGAAAATACAGATATGGGTCAGGCGTCGCCGATTTCATACGCCATTAATTTTCAATAAAGAGAAGATGTAGATATGTTTGACTATGGAAAAATGGAACCAAAGTTCTGCCCCTGTATTCTTCTTTTCCTTTTTATCTTTAGGTTGACTTCTTGATGGATAATGACGTGCCTATTAATGGTTACTTTTGTTATGGGAAAGGAAGTGAAACTCTTTGTCAACGACGAACAAGGGCAAGACAGATTCATTTGGTGGGACGTATGAAAAATGAAGGAGGGAGATGCATGCACTAACATATCATAGTCCTGGCTAGAAAGGTCACAAAAAGAATTCCCCATTACCCATTCATTGAAAATGCCATAATTTTATTGCACAAACAAAAAATATCCCCAATTTTTGGTGGTGTAATAAGAACATGTCAAACTTGATTTTCTTTCACTTAACAGACCGCTTCTTTTATGTGAAATTTAAGCGGCTGAGTACAAATAGATCACAGAACTGGTTGTTCTTCAAGAATGAAATCTTATAAAAACTGTTGAAATATATCTAATCCGCATTATGTTTTGTTTCCGCAATAAAAGTCGAGCATAATTTTGGCAAAGTTTGAAGCTAATACACCAGAAACATGGCAACTGATAAACTGAAAAGCGAGTTGAACATTCAGTTTGCTCGTGGTAGTGTTCTAGACAGAAGCATGATCGATTGTTGAGACTCACAAGGGCTTTTTTTTTCAAGCTTTATGAGAATGCACTCGAGTTTTAATGAGCTCTACAAGTTATATTCACGATTAATTAGGACAAAATCATCTCCATATGCTCTACCGAGCTCACATAATTAAACTTATAATCTAAAGGCACGTGATCCAAGAAGCTATCGGTCAACATCTGACCACATCAGACCAGTGGGTGAGTCAGAAATTTATAGTTAAGTGACACTATTATTTTATGTTTTAAGCTTTTAAGGGGCCCTCATATGCCATATATATATATATTATCAATATGTAAATAAAGCAAATTTAGTGGGCAGCCCTCCGCCACGGGCTGGCACTGCATCTGGCATGTTTTTAGCCGGCGCCCTAAACCTCACCGATGACATTTGTGGTCTCCTCTAATACTTAGAGTTTCTCATCACAACGGTCAAATGCAGCATTTCATTTCCAGTTTCATCAAACAATGGACAGGAAACCGTTCATCTATTGTCATTTCCAGTTTCATCAAACAATGGACAGGAAACCGTTCATCTATTGTCATTTCCAGTTTCATCAATCAATGGACAGAAAACCGTTCATCTATTGGGACAGGATAGTAGTGTAGAGAATATAACGTCCTTGTCCATCATGTATCTTATGGTTATGGAACACACATTAAACAATCTCTTAGCCTCTCTCACTGGTTCACCTACCATGTCATATATATAGTCATGACATACTTAACAATCTAAAATTTTACTAATTTTGGTCCCATAGACCTCGTTTGACATAAAAAAATATTAAATATTGTATGAGTGGTTCATGAATTTACCATAAACCTGAGGGCAGATTCATGAAACACTTGCCTAAATATATTTAAGGTAGATCATAAACATTCACAATACCAAAACTTTGGGATATATATATATATATATATATATATATATATATATATATATATATATATATATATATATATATATATATATATATATATATATATATATATATATATATATATATATATATATATATATATATATATATATAGCAGCATAACCCCACGTGAGATGCGGTGGTCCCCGGCAAGATTGATCCAGATACATAACACGGACTTCATGCTGGGTTCGATCCGCTACAAGTGAGTGTGGCTCGTGTACCTTTAGGTCTATGCGCATGCGGGGTGCACCTAGAGAGAGAAAGAAAAAGATGCAACGATGTTTCAAAGGGGTGGGGGATAGCCAACAGCGATTCAATGTCGCGTGATGTCTCCCTCCTACTTCGCATGTGCCCATCTAACCTGTTTTGGCTGGAGGATGTAGAGCCTTCTTTGTTTTTCCTTTTCTTTTTTAGCTTAATTAATACTACAACTGGAGAAACATCAAGACATTTTATCCCTTCCAAACTGGTCCTACATATCGGAGAAAACCTCCATGAGAACGTGGATTTTGGGGCATCCATTATTATTCTATCATGGGTTGCTTTTATAGGCAACCAAAAGTAAAGGGACCAAGTTTCCCTTCCTGTGCTTCATAATTTCTAGAATTTTTCATCACAAAATACAATTAGCAGCATAACCTCAAAACTCTAGTCAAACTGAAGTAATCTAATTGATTTGAAGTGTTTAAGTCTTGTGTCTCGTTAATTCGATAGCGACCTTTTGTGCGGGGTTATTTCTCCTTTTTGTGTTTATTATTTTAAAATTTTTCTTTTGTTGTTTTCTCTTGTTCTATGTTCTCTATTGTTTCAGTGGGGTATGGTACACATGCCAACTAAAGTGTCGTAATTTCAATATTTACAGTTTAAGGAAGTAGCATTCATAAAAATCAAAATGGACATGTCATTTATGTGTTTACTTGTCCAACCAGTTATACTATACCCTATAACACAAAAATTATATCACCAAATTTGTGCATAAGGTTGTCAATGAAATGGTCATCCAATAGAAATTCCAGTACTCCATAATTTTGGTGGAAATTTTAATTCGGAGATCTGAACGATTGGAAATAATTCGATTCTTAGTTATTGCTATAATCCTCTCCTTGACTAATCTCTCTACATTATTTTCCTATAATGTAAATCCCAAAATCTTAATCAACCGAACAAGTTTTCTTTATCTTCTTTCTTCATTGTTTTTTTTAATTTAAGCACGCGTATGTGACTATCACCTTTAGTTTATTACGTATATCTAACAATATCTTATGACCAATAGAAGGCCGAAATTATGTAATATTTTATTCAAAAACCTAAATAGACGAACTAAAAAAGTACATCCATAAAGATCGCATGTAGACATCAAAAAGTTATTAGAAAAACAAAAAAAAAAATGCTTTTCAAAACTGCAAATGCATACTGTCATCCAATTTCGTTGCACCTCGAGTTGGTAGTTTCACCAAACTTGAAAATGCCCGAGTCCCAACTACCAAATCCCTAAACGCAATTCAGTGACGAAGATGAGTTAATTATTAAGCTCCTCAAGGTAGATAATCATAATTCAATAATTGCAGTATGTTCAATGAATGGAGCATGAGTATGCCGTGGTGAATTTAATTAAATGAAAATGGGTGGCAGTTGGTAGGAAATTAAATAACAAAAGATGGTTAATTCTATAGGTTTTGTTGCTTTGGCTAAATTACTTCCGACATAATATTTCTTAACAAGTTGAGACACTGACGACTTTCTCTTTGATTGTCCCTTTTCCTCCTTTTTCGTTTCCGGGACATTATGTAATATGCAAATGATGGACAAAAGATCTAATATCCCACATCTAGATATGGGAACCGCAATACGATAACTGAAACGTAAGATAATTTGGAACGTTTTCTTAGAAAAGCGAGACAGATTGTCCGTATACTTTCCGAAGGCGCTAGAAATTCCAAACAGGTTTTCCGCAACCACCGTTGATATTTCAAATGATTATTGCATGTCACAATCAAAACTCATTTAAAGGGCGCAACAAATTGCTTAACCATTGTTCTATCATGTTTATTAATAATTTGGAGAAACTTAAACACTAAAATGGGGCAGAGCTTAATCGCCTCGAAAATAGTTTTTGACTTAGTAAACGTCTTACACTGACAACAGGTCATCTCCTCAGGTTCCGGGCTGCTTTGGATTCTCTATGGTAGTAAATAGTAAATAGTAAAAAAAAAGAGAACTCCGTCAAATATATATGGTAGAAGAGACGTTTATGGGCGGATCCTTTTTATAAAGTGATTATGTAAAAGTTTTGTCATCACATCTCAAATTTTGAATCAGATTATTTAGATGTACATTGCAAGAAAACAGCCAACATATTGAAGTTTTCTCGAATTTGTGTGACATTTTTCCAAAGCATCCAATCGTGAAAAAAAAAAAAAAAAAGAATCCCCATGGTGGAAATTTCAAATAAAGTCGAAAAAAAATCGCAAAGATTTTTAACACTAATCGCGTTCGGAAAGACGTGTTGGTAAGTGGAGTATTCAATATATTCTCCCTCCTGGCATCACACTGGCTTATATTTAATAAAGCTGGGGCAGCACACGGGATATGGAAACCAGGTGCGCCCTTATTTTATGGAGCCCATGTCCAAATCATGCTTCTGCCTTCTTCAACGTTGCAGAGACCGCCGCCCGCCTACCCCAAACAACACCCATTTTCCGTCGGAAGTCATCGCGCTACATCCTTCTTTGTCTCCAGCTTTCTATGCATACACACCCTCTTCCTCTCTCTATCCTTCTCTTGAAAGCATAGTATAATTGGTTTGGTACAAGACATGCCTCCTATTCAATTCTCTTAAGCCCTTTTCTTCTTTTAAAGCATTAAGATATAAGTAACACCAATATATATGTATATATTCAATTACATTAAGTCCAAAAGCCAGAAAGTGCGCCCGCATTATCTTCCGGAGTGTTGGACCTGCGGCCTTTCTTGGCAAGCTTGACTTGTGCAGCAGGTCGGGTCAAAAAAGTCAGCCAACGAATAGGCATTTTTGTGATTGGGAGAGGCGAGTGTGCAGTCTGGTCGTGGACTGGAACCGGCTTGTCTGATTCGTCGTGGAACAGTCTGTTTCCTCCCTAATCAAGATATTGTCAGACAGCAGTTTCCGGATATGGAACGGACCCATCAGTTGCCCGAGTCAAACCGTGATGGCGGGTGGGAACTGGGATTTGCTGAAAAGAAGCAAAAAAATGTTGATGATCGATTAGTTATAGTTTGACTGGAAATCGCATGTCACAAATCATGTGAATCTGAACAAGGTGGCAAATCTGATTCTATAGTGTTATAACATTAAAGACGGACACCGCTTGATCGATTTATTTCTATGTAACCAAGCATGTCAACTGATACAGGGTCTCTATTTTTAAATTTTAATTTACTTTTCGATTATTTTATAAATTCATTTAATCAGAAAAACAAAAACGCGACATGCCTTCTGCACAAGGAAGGAAGGAAGGAGCGTTAAATTGGTGAAGCTTGGTAGGTGGCCAACTTGAACTTGTTGTGCTTTCGACAATTATTTGCCCGTGCGTGGGCCGGCCGACGATGCGGGGAAGGAAGCTTCCCGCAACTCGGGGCAAAATCGTCCACCGAAAGTTTCTCCGACCCCGGACGGCCGTGGCCGGTGCCGGTGACGGTTGGGAATGACGACGCGGGAAGAAGTCAACTTGAACGGTAAGGACCTTCTTCTCCTTGGCCATTTAATAAACCGGTAGCCCTACAACTTTCTCCAGCCGTCCATCCCTTAAATGAACGGCAGCCGCAGCATCTAGACGATCTAAAAACCAGAGAAAAGACCGCTGCTTTTCATCAACACTTGATGATGAACGAACCCCGTCCAGGGTACCCCGACCTCCACCACCGCGATCCGGGTATGACGTAAACCACCATAATCTGTGACGTCATCACCATGACCAAGGAGTTGCTACTTGTTTTCTCTCCGTGTCCATTTTTAAATGAACATTTATCAAATATAAACATAATAAAAATGAATACTTGATTGAACGAACACCTTTTTTTTCTTTTTCGGATCCACCTGCTTAGGGGTTGGCCGGTGTCTGTTCTGGCGGTACCTTTAAAGTCTCATAGAGAGATTCTTTTAATCGGTAAGTTAGGATGTGAAGTGGTCAACTTATCATTAATCAATTGATGGAAAAAAAACAGTATAATTCGTCTAGTCAACTCCTCATAAAAGTTTATAATTAGTCAGGCCATGAGAAAATTTGTGATTTATGTCTTAGAGCACGTATAAATATTTGGAAAGCACATCAACTTACAGAGGACAAAACAAAAAAACAACTCCAATTTAATCCGGTTTCAAATCTTTACACGAAATTTCAAAACGACGGAGAGAGATTTGTTTAGCTGTTACGTGCATGTGTATTCACAATTTCATTATTTGATTTAATTTCAAACACTAGATGTAAATGGAAAAGAACATCTACATCCATATCTAAATCCATTTTGAGTAGACTCAGTAATACTAATGCTAATGAACCAAGGAAAATATTGAGTAGAGTTTAAAGATTAGTGGTTGAGGATTTTGTGAGAGGGTTGAAGCAAATTTATTGATGAAATAACTGGTGCAAAGATGGAAGAAAGGAATCCAAAGGTCGGAGAAGGAAGGCAGGTCAACGTTGTGTTGTACCCACTCATCAAAGCAAAGCAAAGCAGTCCCTTGCTTTGGCATAATGCCCATGAAAATCAAACTATATATACTTCTTGAGGGAGGGAGGGAGGGAAGGAGCATCTCATAAAGAGGAGAGGGAGACAAGTAAAGATGCACCTACCAAATTGTGAGCTACAATAAATAGAGGGCAAGGTAAGAGGGCAACCTCCATTACACATTTTAATTTTAAGCAACCAAACAACGCCATGGTTGATTTCATGGAATGGAATGAATTGCAAGAGGGAAACGAGGACGGTCACTCCACCACACATTCTTCGAGAGAGATCTGGAGTGTGATCCGAATCTCTGAAACGTGAGGCAGATGTTTCTCAGCCTGCCTGCTTGGAGCGGAGCCTTAACTTTGATGGGTCAATGTCAAGAGGGCCGCATTTCATTAATTTTTTACTATGCCACATTCAGTGGCGAGAAAGAGAAAGAGAAAGAGAAAAAGATTTCTTCAAGTCAAAAGTCCCGGACTCTCCTCCTTTTTCCTGCTCTAAAATGAGCCATGACAGTAAACAAACAAACAATCGTAGGATTCACTTTTACGGAAACTAAAGAGCTTGTTATATTGCCAAAAAATTTTGATAAAAGAGGTCTCTAACCTTACATCCTCTGATTATTTCAACTAGTTGGTAATCTCAAATCACTTCGAAGTTGAACCGAGGGAAAAAAAAAAAAAAAGTTTTAACAGATCTTTTGGGCCAACCTTGTGGCACTGGGGTGCGGAGAACAGATGGGTTCACAAAAGACCACGTCTATGGCTCGATTGGCACCCACGCACACAACACAATTATGAGCACAACTCCGGATCGGGTCTGGTTATTCCGCCGCATGACCCGGCCCGCTCCAAAGATGATAGGGACCGTGACGTCATATGTGGGAAGGCAAGGGGTGATTTGGTACAATGAAAGATTCCGGCTGTTATACCCAGGGGTGAGGAAAGCGGAGCATCGAGAGGGGCCGCGTGGCTAACCATGGTTAAAACGGGTTAGGTGAGTTTGACTGGTCAGGTTTGGTGGGTAGGCGTTGGGGGTCTTCCGCAAGGTCCCCGCGTATTAAAGAGCTCCCTCCACCCATTTCTACCTGCCACCCGTCACGCCCTTTCCCTCCTGTCTGCCTCTCTCTCCGGCCTCTGCCACCGTTCCAGCGTTTCCCCCCCTCGCCTCGTCTAGGGTTTTCCGGTGGGATCTGTGAGGGAATACGAACGAAATATCCATTTCCTCTGGAGAAGATCTCATCGGAAAGCCCGGAGTCGCACGCTCTGACGATAGCTGCTTGCCGAAGCGGATCGGTCTGTACCCGATTTCTTGGAAAGTATACCTTTTCGCTGAATCTGCAGTTTCGCGCGCGTTCGTGCGGGAGGGAACCTGGTCGCTCCACTGCGGCTCTCCACTGTTTTTATACAAGTTCCTGCCAGGACTCGTCCGTGTGTCAGGCTTCCGGCGGCTTTTCAGGTGAGGATCTCTCGCCTGCGGGAGCTCTCTTTTATCCGGAGACAGTGAGTTTGGTTGGATACTGAGAGTTTTTCTGGTGGCGTTTAGCTTGTTTACTGTCGGCCTTTTTGGGCGAAAGTCGGGCAACACCATGCAGTCCGAGGCTGTTAAGAGTTTCCTGGAGATTATTCCCATCGACATGATGTCTGCTATCTTCTCCGGGAAGGCCGATCTGCCGGATTCCACCGGTCGGAGCTTCGGCGAGGACCCGAAGATTCTCGCAATCCTCACGACTTCGATGGCTGTGCTCCTTGGATGTGTTTTCCTGTTAGTTTGGAGAAAGTCATTAGGGAGAAGCGCCGGGAAGACTGTCGCGGCAGCGCCGGTGGTGAAAAAGGTGGCCGTGAAGGAGGAGTTGGAGACCGATCTGGGGAAGAAAAAGGTCACGGTCTTCTTTGGGACGCAGACTGGTACAGCAGAGGGGTTCGCGAAGGTAATTTTTCGCTGCAATTTTCTGGTTTCTGGTAGGTGTAAAATACTTTCTCTGTTGGTCGTTATGCTCAAAGTGCTTGGCTCGCACTTTTATGGCTTTTTTTTTTGCGTTTTTTCTTTGTCAATCTATTGAAATTAAGCGTTAGAGAATCGTCAGGTATCCTAACATGGCGCAAGTAATAGGTTGTTAGTCTCCCTCAGTTCCCCAAAGAAACATATGCTGCAAAGGAAATGAACGTACGTATGTGTTCATATCAGCTTCCGCGTTCTTGTGTTTAAAGTTACCATCGGCTTTGTAACTTAGATGCTTTTAGATTTCAGAGCCACGGCAATTTCGATTTCCCTGTATTGAGTCCTAATATTGTTCAGTATGGATACAGAGATAGAACTTATAGTTATTGAAAAGCGTGGCCCAGTGCAGAATGAAAATGAATTCTAGGCATCTCATGCTCTATTTGATGAAAGAACTGGTAGAGAGGGAAGGATCAAAATATACTAAATGGATCAAGTATTCCTTTACCTAATTCTCGGAATATCTATCATTACCATAACGCAAGATCAAACAGTCCGTCCCAGAGGGGTCAAGTCGCTTAGATTATTAATCTTTCTTTAATTTTCTGTACATCTGCGATTCTGAATACAAACAGAATCAAAGAAATCAAGAACAAGAAATTGCATTCTGTTTGATGTCTACTTTGTTCATCTGTTTTGGTATTCAGGCACTAGTGGAAGAGGCGAAGTCACGGTATGAGAAAGCAGTTTTTAAAATTGTTGATCTGGTATGTCTAATTGCTCCGGTGTATCCTACTTATTGTCTTTGCTTATGCATTTTGACAATTGTCTGACCTTGAAATCTGGCTTTTTCATTGATATAGGATGAGTATGCAGCAGAAGATGATGAGTACGAAGAGAAAATGAAGAAGGAAAGTTTGGCTTTTTTTATGGTAGCTACGTAAGTGAATATCATGCTTATTTTGTGTGGGCGAATAAAGGGACTGAACACTGAGCGCATCCTAACGTGGATAACTATTCTGATAATGCAGGTATGGTGATGGAGAGCCAACAGATAATGCTGCAAGGTTTTATAAATGGTTTACGGAGGTGAGTTTTAAAGAGATCAAGTTAGATAAAATCCAATAGTCCACTTGGGCATATATTTATATGTTCAACATTTTCGTTTTTTCATTTTAGGGAAAAGAAAGAGGAACTTGGCTTGAGAACCTTCAATATGGTGTCTTCGGTTTGGGCAATAGACAGTATGAGCACTTCAATAAGGTTAGCAATGACACTCCTCCTGGTTGATTCCATTCGATTGGTTTTTCTTTCAGTCGTTAATTTTACTTTTTCTTTTTGGTAACTCCATAACAGGTAGCTAAGGTGATTGACGAGGCTCTCACGGAGCAGGGTAAGTTGCTCAATCAATTTGAACTTCGGTTTTAAATCCTATATCAAACTGATGTTTCAACTGTTCAGAAATGATATCTAATTTCACGTTGAATGATTATGAGAAGGCACTGTAACAGCAGTGCCACTTGGCACAGGATCATGTGCATTGTCTGAATATGCTTTAATATCACATCACAGGAAACCTGGAAAATGCATGATAGGCTAATGGCTCTTACAAGGAGTAAAGATATAGTTCATTGCATAATAGGACTGATATGATAATAACAGTGAGGTCGTTGGTTTTCTTTTGGCAGTAATAGGGGATTCCGCATTTTGGTTTTGAGTGGTTCTTGTATGATTGCTTTTCATAACCTAGTTGCTGCATATTAGCTTGTGAAGTGTCCAGTCCATTCATTGGTTCACAGTCTTATGTAAATTGTGTTTTAGACGCATT
This sequence comes from Nymphaea colorata, assembly GCF_008831285.2. NCBI lineage: Eukaryota > Viridiplantae > Streptophyta > Magnoliopsida > Nymphaeales > Nymphaeaceae > Nymphaea > Nymphaea colorata. The sequence continues at coordinate 16,238,883 of NC_045140.1, forward strand.
ATACATATGTGCCTTTTTTTGTTCAGTTGATTGCCCAGCACCATTCCCATGGTCCTTCTTAGTACTTCCGTAGTGCATTTTGTGTATCTTCTCAGTTGTAGCTAATAACTGTGGCGACAGGAGTGTGGTGAATCTCATGACACTACTAAAGCCAATATGACACAAATTATAGTGAAACCAGTTGGATGGGTTTGTGTTGATAAGGAGAAAATTTAACATGATGCGTGGAGGCAGTATTGAAATTTCTGAATAGTCTTTTAGATGAGTCTATGATGTTGGTGCCTTTGTGTTGGAAACTTCTCACACTGTTGCACCTCTGAAAATGTTTTTGTTTACCTTTCAGATGGCTTGACAACTGTTTATAGAGAATCTAGAGTGCTCCAACTTATGTTTATAAATTCTTCTTTTTTGTCTTCAGGTGCAAAACGTCTTGTACCAGTGGGTCTGGGAGATGATGATCAGTGTATTGAGGATGACTTTTCTGCATGGTATATAGGGATTTTCTGCTGTTTCTTCTCTTTTTTTAGGGTCTCTTGGTTAGGTTGTTTGTCACGTTAATTAGTGTACACTTTTAATGCTTGATGTTTCTGTGCTTATATTAAATTTGGTTTATTAATTCTTGTTCTTATGTTACAGGAAGGAGCTTGTCTGGCCTGAGTTGGATCAGTTACTCTGTGATGAATATGACACTCCTGCAGTCTCCACTCCTTATACTGCTGCCATCCCAGAATATCGTGTCGTGTTTCTTGATCCTGCCTCTTCTCTACAGGTAGAGAAGAGCTTGAGTTTTGCGAATGGACACGCTATCCATGACATTCAGCATCCTTGCAGGTACTTTTATAATTATTTTGGCATTGATTGGGACTTCCTGTAGCTCTTCTTTGTGGTTCTTATGAGTTTGTAAACATGTTACTTTCGCAGAGTTAATGTGGCAGTGCGAAGAGAGCTTCATCAACCAGCTTCAGACCGTTCCTGCACTCATCTTGAGTTTGACATCTCAGGCACTGGTCTCACGTAAGTTGCTATACAACTTCCATGGCAGAAACATGTTCTTTTGTTCTTCTATTGCACTGCCACATTTTCATGCCAAGTTGCCATTTTCAGTTATGTTTTCTTCTTTTCCTTCGAGCCACTGTCTATGTTGCCTTTGTGCATTGGCACCTATTCTGCTATGATTCTTTTGTTTTCTCCTTTCCAACTTTTCATTCTGCTGTTGGGGTGATCATTTGTTATATAATTTGTATCTTGTCCTTGATCCTCAGATATGAAACTGGAGACCATGTTGGTGTGTATGCTGAAAATTGCATTGAGACTGTTGAAGGGGCAGAGAGGTTACTGGGATATGCTTCAAATACTTTATTCTCTATTCATGCTGACAAAGAGGATGGTACACCTCTTAGTGGAAGCTCATTGCCACCACCTTTCCCATGTCCCTGCACTTTGAGAACTGCACTAACTCGCTATGCTGATCTTCTTAACCCACCCAAGAAGGTAAATTATGGTTTCCGGGTTCAGCGATGTATCATTTTTAGATGCTTGTAATCCTCTTCTCACGGTTGGCTCTTTGTTGCAGGCGGCTTTGGTTGCTCTGGCTGCTCATGCATCTGATGCAAATGAAGCCGAACGTCTAAAGTTTCTGGCATCTCCAGCTGGAAAGGTATGGGATTCACGTCTTTAATTTTTGTTTATAGTATAAATAGGTTATCTTCAGATGCTGATGATTTGTTTCTCTGTACAGGACGATTATTCACAATGGGTCATCGCCAATCAGAGAAGCATCTTGGAAGTGATGGCAGAATTTCCTTCGGCCAAACCTCCCCTGGGTGTTTTCTTTGCAGCAATTGCACCTAGATTGCAACCTAGATACTACTCGATCTCGTCTTCACCAAGGTGAATATTCTGGCTAAAATGAATGTATCCTCACCTAACACCGCACTCGAAAATAATGGTCCATTGGTGATTGTACAGGATGGCACCATCAAGGATCCATGTTACCTGTGCATTAGTGGATGGACCCACACCAACAGGAAGGATCCACAGAGGTGTTTGTTCAACTTGGATGAAGGTAAATTTTCACGCCGCATGTGATGAGCATTCATTGTTATCATCCAAGTTTTTCCTTCATTAAGTATCTTTTTGTTATTGCCTTTGCAGCATTCAATTCCGATGGAGGAAACCCATGACTGTAGCTGGGCTCCCATTTTTGTGAGGCAGTCAAATTTCAGGCTGCCATCAGATCCTTCCACTCCCATTGTTATGGTGGGCCCTGGCACTGGGCTGGCACCCTTCAGGGGGTTCTTGCAGGTTTCTGATTGTCCTATTTTGTCATGTTTCTCTTTTGCATTTGAAACCTTGTTCTCATGACTAATTCATGTTTTTCTTCTAGGAACGGCTTGCGCTGAAAGAAGCTGGTGCACAACTGGGTACAGCCTTGCTCTTCTTTGGATGCCGAAACCGAAGCATAGTATGTTTCTTGTTCAATGATTATAGACCTACCTGACACCTGATACACGACTACATGCACGGGGCACACATTCATGTCATCACGAAGCTTTTTTTACTGAAATATATGGGCACTGTTCAACTCAGTATTACTCGAGCCCTTCCTGATTGAATCATGCATGCTCTTGCCACTTTTCAACAGGACTATTCATACTTTCCTGAACGATCTTTCTCTAAAACGATCCGTTCACCTGAACTGTGGTTTTCTCGTTTCTCACGACGTTATGTGGCTACTCTCTGAGCAGATCCATTATCAGCTTTTCTTATTCCTTTTTGGTTTAATTTTGTGTACATGCAGGACTTCATCTATGAGGACGAGTTGCATAATTTCGTGAAATCTGGCGCTGTGTCTGAACTTGTTGTTGCTTTCTCGCGTGAAGGACCTACCAAGGAATACGTCCAGCACAAGATGATGGAGAAGGTTAGATTTTAAACATGATCCCCTCAATTCCGTTCATATTTGTATCCTTATACTCAGCCTACTTGTCCACTTTCAGGCGGCAGATGTCTGGCAGATAATATCACAAGGTGGACATGTGTTCGTCTGTGGTGATGCCAAAGGCATGGCCAGGGATGTTCATCGAGCACTGCACACCATCGCCCAGGAACAGGTACGTTTAAAAATGTGGATTAAAAATGTCGAGGACTTCATTGCTACTAGCGACGATGAAACTTTAAGACCTTATATTTGCACACTTTTAATGTGGTTCGAATCTATTTCTAGGGTTCAATGGACAGTTCCAAGGCTGAGGGCTTGGTGAAGAACCTGCAAACCGAAGGAAGGTACCTGCGTGACGTGTGGTGATTTCCCCGCCTGCAGGCCCGAGGGCGTCCCAACGAACTGCCAAGTTTCCGATGAAATCAGAGGATGCGCTGTTTATTTACCCATACCTTAGAATTTCGGAGAGAGGGTCGCCACACTGTGACCGCAAAAGTGAACTTCCGGCAGACAGGGTTTATAGTTTGATAATGGAGTTTGGAAATATCAATTCTTTTGTCCATTAGTTTTGGTTTTGAGTTTGTATAATTTATCTGTTTATTAGTAGGAAACGAAGGGTTTAATAATTGACTCATATTGTGATGTCAGTTACAAGAAGCAGTAACTGAGACTCGGGTTGTAAACATATATCGATTCGCTAATAGTGATATTATATCTTGTCGAAGACTCTGTTAGAGGCCCTGCATCTATTGCTTTTCACGCGGCTGATGGTACCCATATTACAGTATTGGCACCATCTACTTAAATGCCCTGCGTCAAATTCCATGGTCACTGGGGCTACTTCCACAGAGAATGCAGAAAATTAAGGTTTCGATACCAAACCTTGGTTCTGGTGCTTCCAGGGAACGTGGGATTCCACGTTATCGCTCTTTTCCAAGCGGATATGATGCAGTCAATCGGATTAATTCATGGTCCTAGACATCAAAATCAGTCGGAGACGGGATAAAAGAAACGGAATTAACAACGAAACAATCTAAATTAACGAAATAGACAACGGAACTACAAAGCAATAAGCAATCAAAGAGGAAGCTAATGTTTCCAACGTGTCAAAACAGATGAATGGCTTATCCATTTACAAATGAGATATCTTACCAAAAACGAAAAAGAAAAAGAATAATAACCTAAAGTAATTATTTTTGATCTGACTGTTGAATATTAAGTTAAATAGCGATTTGATAAGAAAAACAAGAAATACAAATAAGATAACATTCTAAAAAACGTGAATTTTTACACGTTGATCCATGATCGATTTAGATTTTATATATTCAAAGAAAAATCCAGAAAAAAAGAACTATCAGATCCCAGAAGAACTAATGGAACCAAAAAAGGCCTCATCTGCGCGTGGTTTGCGTTAGAACAATTCCCTTTCATAAAGCTCTTCAAGGCGAAGATGAATTTCCAGATTGTCATGGGAAACCTCCCAAAGGTGGAACTCCATTAGCCCAATTCCGTAGAATGGTGGCTTTCCATCACATGACTTCGCTGATTGAAGGCGGACGTGGTCAAGAAAACAATGTCCAGAATCTTTCTTCGTTTTTGCTTACCAAATTTAACTCCCGCTTATGATCGAGGGACACATCAATTCCTGTCTTAATTACTACCACTATGATTGGTAAATCCATTCTTAAACACCCTTATTCCTAGTCCATCGTTTTGTTGAATTACCGTGGTCTGTAGTGTTGTACGTAGCTAATGGGTTTATGGCGTCATGAGATTCCGTAATAAATTTGGAACAATGCTTGCTTGCCTTCCCAACCACGCGCTTGTGCTGTCAACAGCTGACGCTATCTAAGTACCAACCCATAATTTTCTTATAGATGGGGAGACGTGGGCTTTTTTTTAAGTATTAGATGAATATTCCTGGCAGCTTTTGCAAGTCAACGATTCATGGTTGCTTTGAGGTTTAAGTTTAAGTGGACCTATAATACACTCTTTAACTCGAATGTCGGACCCTTATATATCAATGTAATCTTAAGACAAAAATTCAAAGCCCCTCTAAAGGCAGGCTGGTGCACCGACAAACAACATTGACTCCAATGAGCATTCACCCCTATGCATAATGCTGAAGAAACAGTCGGTAAGAGGTGGGAGATCCCAAGTCTCCAAGTTGCCGGCGGCAACGACTGAAAAGACACCTTAGCTGGTTGCTTTTGACGTAGCTGGTTGGGTCGTCAGCGCCTGGCATATCTCTTTCGTTTTTTTTTTTTACTTGACATAAGAGCCTGTGGATATTGAAATTAAACTCCATAGTCTTATACCCACCCAATAAATTGAATTTAGAAAGAAAAGAAAAAAAGAACAAGTGAATCTTCGAGGAGTCATGCCATGTCAACCTTACTGAATTCACATAGCAAAGCGCCTTTAAGCGAAGGAGCCCTGGGTTCAATAGCCAAAGTAGATTTTCTAACGCTAGATGGTGTAAGCCTGCCTAAACTCAGGGTGCCGAGCCTGAAAGGAGATGGGCATAGTTTTTGATCAACGGTCGTTATTTCAACTCTACATATATCAGCTCTATATACACGCTGAAACATGTATAAGGGAACATTGTCTACTCGCGCATGCACTTATGCAGTGCTGAACTGTGGGGACAAACGAAAAACAGAGCTTCAGCTCTTTTCCGAACAGTAGGATATACTCCTTTTCACTTGAAAATAAAAAGGGTCCTTTGTCTATTTTTTTTCCCCCTCAAATCATCTGCAAGGAAGACGGGTTCAAATTGATCCTTGAAGTTCTATTCGATCATGCTGCTTTTCATTCAATAAAATGACACCAGCGGGCCTGAAAGAAAGAAAGCAATAAGTTACCCAGATGGAATGACTCAAAGTCCACTTGCTTGTCATCGGCCATGGTGTGAGTGGGTTTCAACTTAATTGACAAAAGGGAGGAGCTTGCGTTGGAAGTGCAAATGTCGGGAATGAGTTTGTCACACAACAAGCAATGCATGAACGTGTCAATTACCCTAGAAATCAGAACGAATTTGAGGATGATTCTTTATTCACTTAACTAATACGATAGGAACCAAGTTAGTTAAATAGAAGAAAGCTCATATTTGAATTGATGGCTGTTATTTATTTTCACGACGCTATAATTTGTGTCAGAACAAGTTTCTTTTTCTTTTTTTTTCCTTTCCTTTAAATTAGATTTGACGTCAAAACTAATCTTCTAACATGGGTTTTAACTTCTTCCGGTTGGATAATTAATCCTTCACGGTACGAACAAATCAAAGCGAACCTCTTTTATTTTTCATTTCGATATCGTTTGCTTTGCCAGGCGTCGTGCACATGGAGGCATGTGCCGTCAATGATCGCAATTCATGGCATTAAGGTGAACCCTTCGCGTCACATTCCAACTTGGATTTCAAACATTTGAGATCACCTTTATTTAGACACAAGTGACATTCATGGTGATAATAAACCTTGCATCTCCTGTTTGTAGTAGAAAAGGAATAATGTTTATAGGAATCAAACTGACGATCAAACTTTACTATGCCCATTGAAATATGGGGACACTTACTCACGGTCCACACTAGTTTTTCTCTGATTTTCTTTTAACGTCAATTAAACATATATAATGTTCACCAATTTGTTTTTCTAAAAGACATTAACTTTGACAATTTTGAAACTGATAAGAAAAATGTTCCTGTTGCATTGAAGATTTGCATTAAAGACTTGTCGCATTGGAAATTAGTAGCAAGCAAATCAAATTAATTTTGATCTAGAACGCGTTTGGGTGACACCTGCAAACATTTTTTTTATCACCAAAAAACAAAGTTTTAGAAACTAATTGAAAAAGCCAAGTAGTTTTTTCACAAAACTAAGATATCGTCCAAACACAACCTTACGACAAAATGTCGCAAACACGTTCTCTCTAAATCCAACGGCCTTCGTTCATATTCCCACCTACGTTGAATTCAGATCTGGGTCCGGACGAGCCACGGTTCCGCCTCTATTGGATCCGTTTGCCTGAGGAAAGCAATCGCACCAGCGACCCGAGTCTCGAAAGCAACGGTTACCACAAAACCGCCCAGGACAAAAGTGCCCTTGCTCCAAACACGGCCACACGCCAGGACGCTTCCTCAGAGGGCGAGGACGTTCGCGTGACTTTGGTCAGTCTCGAAGGGCGATATCGTCAGTACAAAAATTGCATGAGGCCCGCCCAACTCGTCCGGTGCCGCGGCGGTCCTCCTCCTTAACATCCCCATTTGTAGTAATAGTTCTCAAATTCTGGAAAAAAAAAGAATAAATCTAGAATTTTCTTAAAAAAATAAAAATCTCCAAAAAAACTTCGAATTCGTGGACGGCAGCAGGCATTTCGCTTGATTGAATTGCAAAATGTTTCGGTAATTCGAAAAATTAAACTGCTTTTGGAATTTGTGGGCATGGTCCAGGATTTTCCAACAACCCAAAATGTTGTTGTCACGAATTTCATTTTCAGGAAACGTGTTCGTTTTAAGTTTTTCTTCTTCCTTTCGTGTTTTCGACATCTAGGGGAAACATCATCATGCAACAGGAAGGGTGCTCCTATTAGCTCGATTTCTCAACACAAAACGATATTTCTTAAATAATTAATTGTTGAACCATGACGTAGTTTCCACTTGTCTTTGCTAAGTACAAGTGTGAAACAGCTGACACAAAACAATACGTGGGGCAGATGATGATTTACATTTAAAACGAGTCTATGAATGTTATTGCGCATGATATACAACAGTGATCAAACAAATAATTGGAGAGTTTAGATGGTATTTTATGAAAACCAAGTTTTTGCATTTGCGAGATAAAACAAAGTTTCTCATGTTTGGAAAACCCCTTCCGTCGAAACAAATTCTTTCAAACTCAATTTCAACACATAAAAACATGTTTTCATGCTGTTTTAACAAGAGAAGTTTTGGAGTTCGATAGAATATGGCTACCATCCTAGCCATTCAGTTTCTTATCCAGCTCTACTTTCTTCCTTTTTGGATGAAGTAGGCTTGGGAATACCAGCTCCAGCACAAGATAAGATTTCGTATTGAAGAAAGTAAGACACTTATAGTCTCCTCAATATGTTTGTGTGATGAATGAATGTATGGCAAGCGTGAGATTAGTGGTTACGAGTCCTAAAAGCAAGTTCCAACCACCGAACATACGCTTACCAGAAAAGCAAGGAGCTCCAATCTCATGCTCTCTAAATATAACACCTCTTGGGATATGTGGCACCCTATTGTTCTAGTGGGTTGTGTACGTCTTAAAAAAAAGTCTACCAAAGTTCGAAAGTCTGAAACAAGGCATCCGTCCATCAATTGCCGTGGCGAGAAGCTTTCACGACACTCAAAAAGGAGAGCGACCCGAGACTTTTTTACACCAACCACGAGTTGAAAACATAAACACGGGGTACACGCCACATGACATTTTGAGCCGCCGAGTTTTCGGATCTTTGCTTCTTCCTCAGGGACGCGTTTGGACGGCAGGACATTCTTCACTTCGGGTGGAGAATGTCTGCGATGTGGTACGCCCCTTTACACTGGACAAGTTGTCTAACTTCTCCGTGAAAAGGGAGGAGGAGGAGGAGGAGGCTGGAAGGGATTATTCCACGAGACTTGTCCCTTTTATTACGCTACTCAAACACGGTGTCAGAGAAGATGAGAAAATCCTTTCCTTTCCTTTTTTTGTCGATGACTTGAGTTATTATTCATGTTAGACCAATTCAAGTAGAAAAGGAGTTCCACTTCCATTACTTACTTACCCAAAGTGGGCAGTTTTAGGAACACCTAGCCTTTAGCATAACCGGCTCCCATTCTATATTATTACATCTACCCACTGCTTACGTTACATGTGTGCTGATAGGTTCCGTTGTTTTTACTTAAAATAACACTTTTGCCCTTCAGTAGAGCTCCTTCTCTCTCTTGTGTAAATAACTCCAATTCTTCAAGGGCATCAGAGTCAATTTCAGAGGACAGACGTCAAACCGAGTGAGTAAAATCGCAAAATGTGGCGGCCAATTGTCAAAGACTAAAATGCTAGACCGTTTTCTGTAAATTGCGCGAATAAGAAGATGAACGAAGAAAAGAAAAAACATCCTCCCGTCAACAAGACTCCGCTCTCGCTCCCTTCCGCTTCCTTCTTACCGAAAACCTCCGCTCAAAAGCTTCCGCCATCGCTCTCACCAAAACCCTAAATTCCTCCTTCCCTCACTCCTTTCTCCCCGCGGAGTCTGAGACCAGGAAGCGAGGCGAAGCGCCATGGCGGATCTCAACAGCCACAAGCGCAAATGGGACGACTCGCTCGACGCCACCAATGCCACCTCCAACATCTATGCGAGGCTCATCGGAATGATGCCCGCAGCCTCGCCCGCGTCCGTGACGGCCGCGGTTCCGCCGACTGTCGCTGGGAAGAACAACAGCCTGGCGAGCTTCTCGGTGATGGACGACCTGGCGGCGTCCGTCGTCCCGCAGGTGACCGTCGTCATGGACGGCCGGTCCATCTGCCAACGCATCGACCTCCACCGCCTCGGGAGCTACGAGAGCTTCGCTCGCGCGCTCCGCCGGATGTTCGTCGACGACGACGTCTCCTCGCGGCCGGCGCCCGAGTCCGACGCCGACTGCACCCTCGCCAACGCCATCCCGGGCTACATGATCGCCTTCGAGGACATTGAGAACGACCTCCTCCTCGTCGGAGACCTCGATTGGAGGTAATGCTGTACGCAATCTTCCTCCTTCATTCTCCTTCATTGCATTGCGGAGCCGTGAAAGTTTCTTTCTTTCTCGCTCTCTCCCCCCGATAGGAGAAGGAAAAAAAGAAAAAAAAAAAAAAAAAAAAAAACAGATGTGGAATTCACGCCTGGTTGTGATTCTTTGATTGTTTTCTTCGTAGGGACTTCGTGCGAGAGGCGAGGCGAATCAGAATCTTGCCGGCGAAGAAGAACACTCAGAAGTTCTAGAGACATGCGGGGGGCAGGAAAGATTCCAAGATTCCGAAAATTCTTAGGCAATTGGGGTTGGAAACAAACAAGCTAGAGGAGAAAATCGAAATTTCAAAGCTTTATTTTCTTTGTTCTCTCTTTTTCCATTTCCTTCTGTTTGGGTTCTCTGCTGGTGAATTCTACCTCCTGTAATTTCCCTCTTCCCTTGGCATGAAGAAGTCAAGTAAGTCCTCTCTTCTGTCTCCACTTGAAATTCTTTTTAGGGTTTCCGAATTCTTACTTCTCTTTTCCCTTCTTTTTCTCCTGCTTGTAACGGCAAACATAGATTAGACCTGAAAAATAGCCTTGAGGAAAGTCGCAGAAATTAGACAAAATAAAAGAGAGGGAGAAAAAAAAAAAAACATTCTGCAGACGACACGATCAGGCCAATGAGATCGGATCTCGGCCGTCCGTTCGCCAGTCCGTTTCGATGCATGTGCGGGGCACCGACAACCTGGCGGGGTGGGTGGTTTTCGCGGGAAGCCTTTTACCGGAATGCCCCTATTTTTGCGCATTAGATTCCCACGAGCGAAGCCTCGTCGAAATTGTAGGGGCAGTCGCGTCATTAGGCTCACGTCCGATTTGCTGTTTGTTGATGAAGCCCGAGAGGCATTTATTGCCTGCTTATCTCAAGGAGATTAAAGTAAAACCACTTGATGACGTGCGTAATCAATGCTGCCTAACTCCCTTTCTTTGGGTCGTGCCTGGTTTTAACCTTTTTAACCGGCACCCATTAAATGCCTGATTTACCCTTAAAAGTGATGCCGTGGTGATCGGGGCACGACCGTAATTTCGAGGGCCGGGCAGCGGTATTTCCGACCGTAGCCGTTACGAAATTTGTTTTTTCAAAAAAACATACACCGACAAAAAGAGGAATTGTTGCTTCTGCGATAAGATTAGTGCACGTGTGGTTGCAAGCTGAGGGGGGAAAATAACGGAAGAGGTGACGTACGCCGGCACGAAGTCCCACCCATTTACGGGATTACCCCTATGACTTAAAATTTTGACGAAGAAACAGGAAGGGAGCGGCTTTTCCCCCGCCATTATTCCCCATCGTCGGCATTTATCCGCCTACTTGAGCGTCTTTCTGTTTTGCCCTGGCGCCGGGGGTTGTTGCATGCCAGCTAACTTGTAACTAACTTTTAAAAACCAGAACAAACTCTCGCTCTCGCTTTCGCTCTCGCTCTCGCTCTCGCTCTCGCCTTTGAGTGGTGAGTATTGAGTAGCACTCAGCTTGGAAGCACTTTAACATCCAAGTCTTAGCATAGTTTTCTTTTACCTCCGCGGTGTACCTTGCTTGTGCTTCAACCTACTTCATCCTATTACAAAATAGCAACAGTAGACGTGGAACCACCACTGAAGATGTGTAGTATTTGATGCCATCAGCTGGACCAGCTATGCTATCCTATGCTATGCTTATCAAAGCTATTGCTACATTATTGCTTAAAATCAAGTTCTTAACTTAGATTTTGCATTATTAGGTTCAACTGCTACCGGCACCGAGAAAAAGGCGTTCATCTCTCTTCGTGCGAACAGCACGAAGTGACGGGCATTTATACTTCCCATCATTTTGATTCTTGTATCAAAGCAAACCAAGGTTATATACGGTTTTGATTTTTTACTTGCATAACTCACAAACTGACTCAACATATATATGGTCATTTAAGTGCATAAAGCACGTGGACCCACCTTGCCTCCTTGATACAAGGATCTGCTTTGGCTAATGCGAGAGGTAGGCCTCCCACCCACCTGGCAGCCATGGCCGGCTCCACCCCGGCGCTCTCCCTCCCTTTGACAGACCCGCCGTTTAAACTTGTTTCGATTTGAAAAAACCAAGGACGTTTCTATTAACAAAATGTAGCAAAAGTTGGACGCCAGATTGGTCAATCTAACGAGAAGTAAAATTATTTATTTCTTTGTCACTTCAACCAATGGATTTGGGTGTTCTTTCCCTATTGCTAGAAAATCTGACGCCTGGCAGTATCGAGCTCCTGATCTTCAAGTTTTTAATGTTCAATTCCCTGGCCGAGCATTCTGACTTCTTTACTGTGTGACTGGGAAGACATGTTAATGACTCAAGCTAGTTGACAAGCCAAGCCATGGCTAAAGCTGGTTTCCGAGCTCATCATGCCAATGGACGCGAACCCCTCTCTTTCTCTCTCTATACCTGTCTGCATGGGTATGGGTAGCCAGAAAAGTACCTGCACCAACTGGGGAGCGTACGATTGGAGTTAATGGCTTCTTTTGGCAGTGCCTGTGCTTCTACTCCGGCAGTACAGAGATTTTTTGTGTTTTATTTCTGCTGCCCTATTATTCTCTCTCTTTTTGCCTTCCCACTTCCTCTCTCTCCCCCCCCCCCCTCGAGCCTACGTACAAACGTCATAAATCAGTCCCTGTCTCGGCGATAACGACGACTGCGCGACACTGCACATGGTGGTTGTTCCAAATGAAGCAACGAGCAATAAAAGCATCCCCTCCCACCACACCATCATCTCTACCTCTACGGAAATTAAACGGCGCCATTAGCCTCTCCCCATTTGCTCTGCCAAGAAAACGCCACTCGCAATTCACCGGAAACCACACCCCAGAGGTTAGAAATATTTTGTTGTTACATCTTCCGCCTTTCAGGTTTTCATGATTCTTATTCAACAATTAATTTACTACCACATTCGCCGTAGTACGCACGAGGAGCGAACGAACCGAATTGGCCTCATTCATGAACACTCCTCCTCCCGTAGATAGTGAATGTAGATATATAAATTGGTTGTGGATGGACAGAAGAACGTGAAAAACAATTAAAAACCAAAATAACATTAAAATATTCTTAAAAATGAATAAAAAAAAACGGTAGTATAGTACCCTGGTTAGCGGTTACTGAACTGTACGAGAAATACGAAGCATAACTTTCAGGTGGCGAAGAAAGACTCGCCGAGAAGCCGACGCCGGCGGTTTGCGTGCCGCTTGGGGATAGCGCCAAAACTTCGAGATTTGACTGGAAAAAGAAAAATCGGAGGCCGTAAGAGTAATTTGGCACAGAACAGGGCGCACCCGATGATCCGGAGCAGCACACGTGGGTGGAGAATGGATGACATGACAAGTAGTAGCGGGGGCGGGGATGTCGCTCTCCGTCTCGGGCTTCCAACCTCCTCACGTCAACCTCACGCCAAACCGCCCACCCTACTTTTTTTACTTGCTTAGATTACCACTTTCTCCTCCCAAATCATCACATTTTCCGTTCGACATAATAGAAATCCGGCCGGCGAGTCGGCCGGGAAAGCATGGACGTAATCGTTCCACCGTGCACCCCAACCAAAAAAGTAGGGAGTCTTGGTCCACCTTGTGGATCCAAGAAACTTTATTACAGTTTGGTTTGTTTTGTCTGCCAGCAGGTTGGGGATCGAAATATAAAACGGACTGACCATCAACATAAAAGAAGTCTGCCCAATGGTACGCAGGCAGCAACTCAACTCCTCCCCCGACCACTCCTTTCACCTAGCTTTGCCTAGCAGCAAGGACCCACGAAGCTCTGAGTTGGAGCTTTCAATTGGAACGCCAATTAATAAAGGTTGGGTAGAGTTGTCTATCATCATTATTATTAGCATTAGTCACTATTACCACTGTCGTTATTATTGTATCTGCTTCCATCCAAATCTCTGCACCTCATTCACTCCACACAGGCAAATGTAGCTTCCTGTTTCCTTGATCAATCACCCCCCAATAAAAACAGAGGGAGGAAAGGACCAAAATGCCTCACTAACTTGCATCAGTCATCGTCACAATCGTTCACTCATTTTGGAGGATTTTTAGTTGAATGATCGATGCCCGAGAAGAAAAACAAAAGGAAAAATTAACCTTAAATAACCAAATTCCAACTCTTGTTTGTTTTCTTCCTTCTCAGGAACATATGAGATGTACCTGATCGGCCGGCAACGAGTGATCGGGGGGGGGGGGGGTTTCTATTGAGGGCTTCAGACCAATAATCGAGGTTGGCGATCCACCTAATTTAACATCTAGCTATCTCACACTAACTCCCCACATTAAATCTTTTCGTGCAACTGTCACGCAAATTGAAGGCATCATGATGGCTCGTGGCTACTGTTTCTCCGTAGAAGATGGAGCTGTATCCGGTTGAGCGTAGACCAGCCTAGACGACTAAACATAACAAAATTATGATATTCAGATCTCGGCCACAGCCTCCATGCATAGAAGCACACATGCATGCACGCACGTGTGTGCGTGGGAGGTTGAGAGAGGGAGAGAAAGACAGCACACCCCAAGCTGAGTCTCCGCATCAATAGAACTAGTAGTCAATTTCATCTTACGTAGGCAAGGCATGACGGGGAGCCAAAATTTAATGTCAGCCTGAGCATTTTGCAAGTGGCTTTACGCAGTCCCACCTACAACATCCTATTTCCTCTTGTAAGCACATTAGCAGAGCAAATCCGTGAGGAATAAACGGCCGACATCTTCCAGAATTGGCTTGCCAATCATCATCGCAATAATTCACTCGACGTCAAGATTCCTGAATTTGGCAGAAGAAATGCGCAGTGCAGTCCCCAACCACAAGAATTGAATAATTTATGAAATCTGAAGGAAAATAGTTAAAATACCATCAATTTAACAGAGTGTGTGTGCCCCAAGTTCTTAATTCCACAAGAAGGCAATGCACTGTAACTCACGTAAGGCCTAGTTGTTCCTACCCTTGACCATCTGGAAATGGAAGCCAGCCAAACAGTTGGCTGAAAGTCCAGCAGTCTGGTTGAAATTTGGTGTGCTTCGTTGCCGAGTATGGTGGATAAAGCATGATCTGGAACCATAACCACTGATATGCACAAAGAAAATTGTTGCCAGCAAATGCAGCCCAACGATGGACAGAGCAGTGCACACAGGCTGATGCTGTAAAAACAACAAAAGTAATCAGCACCCTTTGAGTTGCGAGGCCTGATCTCAAGCTTCTAGATGATGACTTGCTTATGGAACCAATAACATGGTTCACGCAATTGAGAATATTCAACCTGGACGAACAAATGACAAGTAACTTACCTGAAAGTGACAACGAGCGTCTGATACGAGTGTTTGTTGTGGGGGTTCCGAGAATACCACTTCATTCTGCTATGGGCTTCAGTGTGCATACACAGGGTCAACCAGCTAGTGGTTGAGGAACCTTGCCCGTAGATGGAGAGTAAAAATGAGTTTCGAGGCTCCGGCATTCATGGCTACATCCATTTTGAAGAGTCTGGTAAAGATAATCCTCATAATCTTATAAGACTTTGCTACCACCTTAGATTAACAAAACTTTCTACTTATCGTTTCAAGGCGAAAGCATGAATCAGCTAGCAGTAGAACTTAGAACAAACCATGAGAAGAAGGCCAGCCAAATATCCTCAGATTGAAAGTTACCTTAGATCAGCGATACAGGAGAACCAAAGACATTGAAGCCTTTAAATATGCAGTTCGACATTGAACATTTTTATTATAAACGTTTTGGCATATCATCTAACTGTCCTTTTAATGCATGCGGTGGTCGCAATTTGTTGTCTTAATCTCTGCGTTAATTTTGAGGCCAATGTGTTAAATGCAAGTGCACACACATAAAATGTTCAATACAAACCAATCTATGCAGCCTTCAGATATATTGACTTACCTTGGCGGTATTCCTGTGTTCGAATTAAGAAAACAGAATAATTACTACACCTGGGTCAGCAGAGAATAGGCAGAAAGCAGGGGAGTGAGAACCAATGGTATTCAAATTACTTACACCAGTATTCTTAGCATAGGTAACTCCTGGTGAGGTACCTTCAAACACTATTACCGTTTCTGCAGTTCGAAGCTGATCCATGATTTGTTCCAACCAATTAATAGTAGGTTATACGTTCACCTCAAACTCAAGAAGAGTATTAAAGGAATGAGTCATACAAACAATACGATTGCAATTTTTTTTTTTCGAAACAAAGGATGGGGGCCTCCCACGGCAGGTCTGCAGCGGAATCATACAAACTTTAGAACACTGAGATTTAATGACATAACACGACCATGATATTAATGAAGGGTATGATAATATGATAATCATGACACAATAATTTGGTCACTCGAACGCATAAGACGACAATAATCTTGAAGAAGGGTAACGCCCCAAATATTCTATCAGCCACAAGAAATATATCTGGGGATGGTTTTCCTTGTTTTACTTCTGGATCATCATCAACAACCACATGATACATCATAGAAAAAGTCCCAACTTTCACGAACATCTGTTGTCTTTACGTCAAAATGCCAGTCTGTGTGAATTGCAGACCGACAGCTGGGAGTTTATTTTAGACACTGGAAACATTCCCAGTAGTGGAACAAAAAAAAAAAAAAAACACAGTTGAGATAGTTTTCTAATTTAGCAGGTCAAAAGTAATTTATGCTCACAGACAGGGAGATCATCCATGTAAACGCGTCGGAGAACATGAACATATTATGCCAACATATGTAAGTGTACACCTTCAAAGCTAAAACAAGAAAGAAGTTTGTACCTTGTCGTCACACACAGAGAGGCATTCCGTTTGCATAAAAATGATTGACCAAATGCTTGAATCAGAAGAAAAGCAAATGAAACAAATATTTTGATTTAAGATAAATTGTCATCGGTTGCTGATTTTAGGGGATTAGCCATTGCCATTGGCAACTACAAAAGGTTCCAGGAGGAGGTTTGAGAAGCCACATTATTGTACATGCTGAGACAAGTCAGAGGCCGTCTATGCGATTGTATCAAATGGGAAATGAGGCAACTTCTTGTTCTTTTTCCTTTCTTTGAATAATTTGATATCACATTTGTAGCTCTTCATTTTCCCAGTAAGGGTAAATGAGCGATCTCAGGTGATAAAACAGAAGACTGGACCATTCAACCACCTCCTGCACCCTGAGTTTTCCCAGGGTGTGTGCTTGTTCTCGGAGGGCACAGTGATTGGACTCACTCTTGCTTTTTACTTCTCAAAGAAAAGTTTATTACTTGCTCAGGCACATGGAGAGCTGCTTGTCATTGAAAGGACAAGCACAAGTAATGAATAAGAGATTTAAAGAATACAAATTTATTGGAGACGATAGTAAAAACAATGACCTGCAAGCAAATTACATTCACTACCAAGCAATTATTTAGCAATCAGAAAGTTTAAAAAGGTAGTTTTCCTTTATGAAATCAGAAAACTAAAGAATTATGTTGAAAAAAAAAAACTAACTTATGGGTTTACCAGGAATTCTATTACAAAGAGGGAAAGTAAGTGCAAATTTTTTGTTAAATTAGAAAAATATAACATTACTGATGACATTACACTAAATTATAAGTTATTTTTCACAGTATAAAACAAAATACTAAATTACAATATTATGATAATAGTACCATTTATGTGATATTTTGAAAAATATCATGATATTTTCCTGATAGCATCATCAGATATATTCTACTGATAATACTGTCATATTTCAAAATATTGAAGATGCCATCTATTGCTTCACGCTAACATCTATTAGAATCGTTCTACATAATTAGTTGAGAATCGAGATCAGCGTTCCCATGCATAAAAGAAAAATGGAAAGTCAATATGGAAAAAAAAAATATAAGGGGAAAGAAAAAGAAAAATAGAAAGCAAGATGCATGCGTGAATGGTGAAGTTGACATGTCTCAATGGTGAAGAAAAGTCGTCTGTCCTCTCCCCAATTAAATGCTGTAAAGGATGTCTCATGGCACCTTCACCAAAAGCGTTTTCCCCTGTATGGTTTCTCCATTGTTCCTGACGCAGACGATGCCCGTCTCTTTCCACCCTGCAAGACCTTATGTTACATCGGGGTTTCTCCATTGTTCCTGTCGCACACAAAATACCGCCTACTCTATCGTAATACAAATAGTTGTCTTATGTTAGCGGTTAGTGATTTTAAATGCACATGCAGTATGACCTGCACAAAGGCAAATTTCTAGTTCAGGATGTGAATCTGATCGAGATTGAGTTCATTGGTGTACACAAAAAAGATTGGTGATTTAATATCGGAGAAGAGAAACGTCATATGAATTTATGAACAGTTTCCAATTAACAGCGACTATGTCCCATGTCATAAATTGACACTGGTGCAGAAGATTTCACAAGCTTGCATTATATCAAGGCGGTGAGGAGATTGAAGAGGAAAATTAAACAAAGAATTTTCTAAACGTTCTAAAATCTGGGTTTTGTTATTCAATTCCACATTTTTCATTCAAAAGAGCTTACGATAGATTACGTGCAGTTTCCAGGCTTGCTTTTATCGCCATTCGGCTGCAGAAGGGGAGAGTTAAACAGGGAAAACTCGTTTGCGTTATCTCATGAGAGGTGTTGGTTTCAGGGAATGTGGTCTATCAAAATTAAAGAATACGCGATCAGGATCCCCATTATTCTCACTTCACGTCTAAAACTGACGGTGTGCAACCGCTGCAACTCAATCTCCTGCTGCCCCATAGGAAAAAAAATGCACACAAGCTAATGCATATTGTCTTCTTCTCGCTACTCATTAGAAAGAAACAACGATTCAAACGTTGGGAAAGAGCACGAGATAATGAATGCGGGAAGCAGAGTCTGATCAAAGACATAAAGAGCTCCCACATCTCTGCAACTCAGCCGTGGAAGCTCATCAAGTCAATGTTCCAAAAAAAAGTTATAAATGGTTACATTGATCATACTACGGCCAAAACTGATTGAAACATAATTACTCACAAGCAACAGGGCAAATGGCTTCGAAAATTTAAGACCTTATACACGCAAATTAGAACTGGATTGACAAACGTAAAGCACCCAGACATAATTTACAAACAAAGTAATTTCATGCAACGCCAATGTAAGAGCAACGAAGGGAAGCGAAAACCGCGAAGGATAAAGAAATGCCCAGCAGCCCTATCGAAGATCACGTGTGCGATTTCTCGCTTAGTTCTGTCTCCGACGGATCATCCGTCCTAGCTCCTGAACGATGTTGCATAGCCGTCAAAGGTTTCACTGGGAAATCCTTTAAAAAATCTTCGTCAAATGAAGCGTCCATTTTCCTCTCAGATGAGAACCATGGATTTCTATCAAAGGGAATGAAGAAAATTCAAGTACATTTTGGAAAAAATAAATTTTCCCGGAAGAAGGAAAGCAGGAGAAAGGAACGAATTTGTATCTCGACCAACAAAATAAGTTCGGCTCCAGGTCGCCAGCGAAAATTTGAAAGACTCCAACAAAATCCCAATCACATCTGACTAATCTCGAGGGAATACATAACGCGTTAGAATGTATTTAGTATATAAATACTTTTCGACAAACTCCATTTGATTGTATAGTTTTACGTCCCGAACAAATTGAAAAGTTCAAATGCTATGGAGTGTTATACAACGGATCACAGTCCATGTTTGTAAATAGCGAAATTTAGTTAGTCTCGGATTTGCTTCAAATGGAAGAAGGAATCACGGAGGTTCATGGTTACTGTTCCCCATAGAGATAAGTTGAACAGCTGCATTTATAACGAGATAGCCCAGAGCCCAGAGAGCCTCTGGTTCATGGCACATCTTGGTCAAAGGGTCTTTCATCTAAGATCCCTCTGATATTTATTTTCTTTAAATTGACACACTAGTAATTCATGTCTCTGAGACAGAAAGGGTAACCTCGTGAAAGCAATAAAGATGATCCATGATGCCGCATACTTCATTAATGTTAACAGCTTTAGACTCCGCTTCCTCACAAAACAAGCCTATAATTGCTCAATCTCAGCCATGAGCCACAGGGTCATATAGACGAGAAGTGATTGCGAGCAAACATTCAACGCAGGCCTGAGCTTTTCATAAGCGCCTTCTGCACCCCCGCAGGCAGCACCTCGATTCCTCTTGTTAAATCCAAGAGGAAGAAAAGGTCCAAGCCTTTCAACAATTCGCATCAGTCAAATTGACACAGGCATGCTGCAGTGTTCGACAACAAGATTGACTCATTTGTCAACTGGTAAAAGGAGAAAGTATCTACTTAACAAGAAAATTCCAAAACTTCAGAAGGAGGGCCAAGTTTTCTTGTTCCACAGAAATGGAAGCGGTCAGTACCCACTCTGTTTAACGTGCATAAGATCTTGTCGTTGTTATTCTTGACCATCTGGAAATGGGGGTAGGCCCCAATCGCTTGGCTGAAAATCCAGCAGACTGGTCAGTACTTGGTCGGCTTCATTCTGAAGTCCGATGTCTAAAGCAGGATCTGGAACCATAACCACTGACCTGCAAAAAGAAAATGTTGACAGAAATTCCAGATCAATGAGGGACAACATTGGGTAAGAGGCTACAACCTTATGCTGTAAAAGGAACAAAATGATCGACACCCATCACTTGCGATGCTTCTCAAGTCTCTAAAATGATGAGCAGCTTATGCATTTATTAACATGGTTGCATAGTCAGCAAAATTCAGCAGTACACTGTGAAAGGAAGCAAGACAATGAATGTCCAAGTAACACCTGTTAAAGGTCTTCAGAATCTCACCTCATTTTGATATTCGCTTCAGTCTCTCCACAGGCTAGATCAACCAGCCTGAGGCTGAGACTTTACCTGACCATACAGATTAAGAGTGTAGATTGGGGTTGCAAATGGACTTGGAATTTGCTTTCTTGACTTAATCTAATTTAATCTCGTCTATGTATTTAGCTGGTTCATACAGGGCCAGCTTACACACAGATCTGAAAAGATTGGGTGAGATCATTTTCATAGTCTTATACAGCTAATAGCTTTGATTGCATATTAGATTAACAAAGTTTTCCACTTCAATTTTTTACTCATAACATGACAGCAGCCATGGGTTTTGAACCTCGAACCCCTTGAATGCGAACTGCAGTACTGTCCGGTTGTGCTATGCCCCTTGAGGCACAAAGTTTTCCACTTATTCCATTAAGGCAAAAACACTTCTGAGCAAACAGAACATTGTAGCTAGAACTCCTGAGCTTGCAAAGTGTCCAATCAAATGCCTTGGCTAAAGCTTTCCCAGTGCATCTTCACAGGCAAGAAGCCAATAGAACAGAGGTCAGAAGAAACAACCATGGTATTGCAATCTGCAATTCAACATCACATTTTTTCTTCTTGACCTTTTGGCTTGTCAATCAACTGTTTCCCCAATGCTTTTGGGGAAAGTTTACCTACCTGACTGGTTTCGCAATGAAAGATAGACAAAAGGAATAATAACTGCATAAAATTTAGCAGAATGTGCAGAATGTATGCCTGTAAGAATAAACCAAATACAAAAGAACATACATTCCAGCACTCTTAGCAGCAGTGACTCCTACTGGTGCATCTTCAAACACTAGTACAGTCTCTGGAACTGGAGGGTCATCCTGATCCTTGATTTGTTTCAACCAACCAAAAATCAAATTAGTTATTCACGTCAATTTCAAAAAGAAATACAGAACATCAACTACAAGAAATTCCTAGGTTTCCCATATAATAATTTTAATGAAAGGTATGATACCTGAAACCTTTTAGCAGCCACAAGAAATATATCTGGAGATGGTTTTCCATGCGTAATTTCGGGGTCATCCCCAACAACTATATGATGCATCATTGCAAAAATTTCACCATGATTGGTTGTCTTCAGGTTGAAGTGTCGCCTGTGTGAACTGCCAAGTGACGGTTGAGAGTTTAAACACACTGAAATATTTCAGATGAAGGAAACAAGAAGATACATGAAGAAGCAATTAAAGTAAAGAAATTGATTGTAATCATGGACATAGTGATCATTTATTTACTATCCCTACAAAAGCATGAATATATAGTTTCCACATATGAGCTCTCCCACTGAAAACAGAAGAAAAGGAGAATTCTATACCTTGTCGCTACGCACATGGGTATACCATTGGCATGAAGATGATTGATCAAATGCTTAGCTCCTAAAAAACAAATAATACTTTGATTCAGGATACATGGTCACTGAATGTTGATTGTGGTGAATTCTGTTTTACAGATACAAGAACTTACAAAATTTTACGAAGAACAATACTTGCAGAATCTGCCAGATTATAAGTGGATTAGGAGATCACAATTCTGATACACATAAACACAAGTCAAAGGGCCTCGATGCTGTATCAAATGGGAAATAAGATGGCACGTTGTTGTCTGATCCTTCTTTTCGCAATGCCACTTTTGTAACCTTTCTAGTAAGTGTAACTATGCGATCTTGAATGGTCAAGTAGCAGGAAAGGCCATCCACCACAGGTGGAAAACAGGTCGTAGGGGGTGTTGGGTTGGGTTTTGGAAGGGTGGGGTAGTGGGGGAGTGCGCGCATGGGTGGTGTTTTGCGGATACATGGAAACTTGAGTCAAGTCCCACCCTGCACTCTGTGCCTTGAGCTTTCCCATAATCTTGTCCTCGTAGGTCTTGGCAGTGGGGGCTGACCCATGGTTTACTTCTCAGGAGCCATGCCCATGGTCAAAGAAAAGCACAAGCCATAAACCAAGAAATTTCACAGAAAATAAATTTTTTATCCTCAATACTTCAGAAAAAACGAGTTGGCTAAACATAGTTTCGTAGTAAACTGGCACCTACATCTAATTACCCTTCACTACAAAACAATGCCTCATCTGGATCCTTTTAGCAATAACAAAGTAATGCCAAACGAATCGGCAATGCAAAATGTGTTCAACCAGAAAGTTCCAGCACTTGAATAACATTAGAAAATCATCTGCAGGACGAAGGAGGTCACAACATCTACTAGGTTGCTGGGTGAATATCGAGAATTATTTGCCAACTATCAAGTGTTTGTGGAGTTCACTTCTGAGGACCCCACACATAGACAAATATGTGCTAATGGAAGATGAAACATGGCCGCTGGCCATGAACAATGGAATGCAGCATCTCGGACTCAAATAAGCTTAGATTATGCAATATAATTTATTATAGATGCTTTGTGGACAACACAGAAGAAAAAAGGAAAAAGATTACCATATCAACATTTATCAAATGTAAAGCACGCATTGACTGGTTACCATATATTTTTCCTTTTCAGAAAGCATGAAATGAAACACAGCCAAACTCCAGGAACATGTGATTTAAATTTGATTTTCCTTTGTTGGTGTGGTTTTAGTACCTGGTAGGAACTCACAATCTGGAAACAGGGTAAGCAACATTTCTTCTCTTTCCTTGATAAAATTTTCAGGTGAAAGAACGCCTTCAAGGCTATACTCATGAATAAGCACCATGGCAGCATCTAAGGCTTTCTTTCCCATCATCTTAGCTTTCACTGACCAGTCAAAACTTTTGCCATACTTAGATAAGATCTTCTCTTGGACGATGGTATAGAACTTTTCAGTATCTGCGGAACAAGAAATTAAATGCTTGAATTTCAGCCCAAAAGGATATTAGGTAAAAAAAAAAAAAATTCTCCAACAATAAACAAGCTTTAAACAAGAAACAGGAGGTTGAGAAGCACCTTCAATGATTATCAAATATGTTGAGCAGAAACTGGAAAATGGGGTTGGCAGTAGTCAACTTTCTGTTGACTAATAAAACCCAAAATCAAGCATTGAATAGTAACAATTCTATGGCGAAATTAAAAAGTTGCCCTCACGTTTACCCTTCTTGTTGTTAAGGGCCTAAGCGATGACCTGCACAAAGGTAATTTCCTAGATTTTTATGTGAATTTGATCCAAATCAGTTCATCTGTGATCACAAGATTTTTCATTTACTTTCTTTTGAGACAATTTTCTACTAACGGACCCCAAGGAAATGACAGATACTGACTTTTTGAGACCTTATGTTATATCAGGGTTTAGCAAAGCGACTACGGAGAAGAAACACAAAAAATTTGAAAAGCATTTGAAAATGCTTGGACTTTTGAAACACGAAAAATTTGAAGGGCATTTGAAAATGCTTGGACTTTCTCCAATTCTACATACTTTGCCTCCAATAGGGCTTATTAGCAGATTATCTACCACTTCCCCAGATTTGCCTTTGTTGCCATTCGGCTGGGGAAGAGGAGAGTTGAATAGGGAAAATTTGTTTACATTACCCTTGACTGGTCAGGAATGTAGCTATCGCAAATTACAGAGCCCGGACTTCAGGGTCCCATTTCACGTCTATAACATACGGGAACTGCAACTCAGTCCCCGACTGCACCACAGACGGGGAAATCCCACAGTCGATCGTATGCTTGTCCTCTTCTTCCTAGTCGTTATAGTTCAGAAGACAACAAACATTCAAACAATGGGAAGGAGCTCCAAGTAATGAACGTGGGGAGACGAAGCTGATCAAACCGATGCAGTCCTCACACTCGTGTTCCACTCAACCACAGAAATCCATCAAGTGGTGTTCCAAAAAATTGTTAAAACGTGCGAATTGGTCGAGCGATGACCCAAAAGAATTGAGGAGTAAGAACCCAACAAGCAATATGGCGAATCCCTTCTACCCATAGCTTCATTTCTAAGATAAAATCCAACTAATCATCACTCCCTCGACCGAATTTTAAGAACTCATCCTCCACATGTAAATCAATTAACAAATATAAAGCACCGGGATACCATTCACGAACAAAGCAATTCAAACGATAAAAGAGGATGAAGGAAATCGAAAGACAAAGACAGAGAAATACCAAGCAGAAGACCGTCCATGTCGAAGATCACGTGTGTGATTGCTCGTTTTGTTCTTTTGTCCAAAAGATCACCCATTTCGGCTCCTGAACGGTTGTGCAACGCCGTGCGAAATTTCTCCGATGAAACCTGGGAGCGCCTATTTCTCTTTGAAAGCACAGCCAGGGATTAAAGAAAAGAAAAAAAACCGGCCACCAAAAAAATCAGAGCATATCCCACAGAAAGATCTCCACAATAATAATTCCCGCCAAAAAAGTCGTTGACGGAGAATCGACTTACAAGAGAAGCAGATCGAAGGAGCGAATATGTGCTCGACGAAGAACGCGGAATAAGTTCGAGTCCAGGGTCCGAGAATGAATTAATTGTTCACCAGAATGTTTAATCAGATCTAATTTTTAGTTTTAATTCCAAACGAAGACCTGACAAGTTCCCGATTTAGTTAAATCGACCGTGATTCAGAAAAATAATTATTCTTTTTCGAAAAAAGAAACTTATAAAAGAATAAAAAAAAGTATAAAAATAAATAAAAAAATGACGCGCATTCGTTTCGAATAGGCCAATAAAGCTGATTATGGTGTTAATTATGGATTTTTAAGAAAGAGCGGTTGATATTTTTTGAAGTTATTTAAAAGCGTCCTTTTGCTCGACAACCGTAACGTAACGAAGAGATCAGAGTTCAGACCTACAATGGGTACGGTGAAAGTTTGCAATTAGAAAGCTGGCTTTGCCCACTGGACCGTTGGACGGACAGTCACGGGTTCGAATTCTTTGGGCAACAAGGCCTCAACATGCCTGCCAAGGCTTTCAGCACCAAGAGGACGGAACGACAGTCTTTTTCTCGTTGTAGATAAATGGATTTTATATGTTTGGATGTCCTAACTTAGGAATCGTTCGGCAATGGAAGCAGTTTAAGAATTCACTCCAAAGATCGAGCATCAGTGTTCACTAGTTACTAGTTAGGGTTTACAAAACAGAGCAAGATCGAGGATGGAATTCAGGTATCTCAATGTTTAGTATGCATTTGCATTAAAACGACTTGAAAATCTGTCATAGAAAGTAGACACGACGATATGATTTTCGATTCATCTCACACGTAGTTGATGAACATCGAGGATGGTATCTCACTGTTCAGTATGCATTTGCATTAAAACGACTTGAAAATCTGTCATAGAAAGTAGACACGATGATATGATTTTGGATTCATCTCGCACGTAGTTGATGAACATCGAGGATGGTATTCAGGTATCTCAATGTTTAGTATGCATTTGCATTAAAACGATTGAAAATCTGTCACAGAAAGTAGACACGATGATATGATTTTGGATTCATCTCACACGTAATTGATGAACATTGAGCAAACCCATCTTTATGAGAAGATGCTTAGTTACTCCAGAGGAACCATGCTCTATTCTAGTGCAACCGTCACCACCACCACTGGACCCCTTTCCATTTGTACATACTCCACACGAATCATGGTAAGTCATTGACAAGAAGATGGCTAATCTAATCTTTTGTTTTCATCGTAGGGGGCTGGTTGTGCATGGAACAGAAACAATTTGAAGCACCATATTAGCTAGGTCAAATTGGGAAGCCTGGTCATGCTTTGGCTGTGCTGTGCTCGTTTTGAGTTTGGCCTGTTTGAGGCTCGGCCTCGGCGGGCTCAGCTTCTGTCGCTTCAGTTGCTCCTGGTTTTGGAACGCTCCATTTCCTAACTCGAGTTCTTGCTTTTTGAGCCTGAAATTAGATCCATTTCAGAATAGTCTGTGAATGTACTTTCGTAGCTAATGTCACTTTCTCATGTCATAATGAAGCAGGGAATCAGCCAAGATTAGAAACCAGAGGATTTCTGGACTGGAAAACGTACCTCCTTTTCCCAATCACAACGGATTACAATAATTCCCAAAATTAGTGTCTGAACAGCAGTTCCTCCGATCATTCCGCTCCACAGTCCCTGAGATTGTGCAAAGTTAATCACAAATACTTGGAACTTGTTTGATCAGTGCAATGGAGAAGAACTTAAAGATAAAGGGCTGATTGGTTATGAGAAGATGCATACAAGAACACCAAGTTTAAAAGCCCAAGAAAGTAGGGCACCAAATGGAACTCCAATAAAGTAGTAGCAGCCGACATTGATATAGGCTACAAAGGCTTGCCATCCAGAACCCACTGCCACACCTGCAAGAAGAAGAAGAAGAAGATATACATTTACCCAAGTCAGCATAAAGTTGGCTAGCTGAATTTGAGTCTGCCATTTTGGTCAAAATGACTGACCGGAAAGAATTGGCTGGATGCTATTGAGAAGAATTGTGAAAGCTAGCAACAAAGCCAGCTTTGATACTGCATGGAGCACAATGGCGCTTGAGGTGAAGGCAAGAGCGATTTTGTTGTGCAGGAGTAATATGAGAAGCCAGAAGAAGAGCCCAATGGCTGCCGAAGTCGCTGCGGATACAATGGTAGCGAACTTCGCTCCTCTTGGATTGCCGGCTCCAAGCTCGTTGCTCACTCTAACTCTGCATGAGTAATCGACATGATTCATACATTTTTTTGGATCAGAAAGTTTTCTACATGGGGCGTCGCAAAAGATGCATCATCCTATATAATCTTCCATTGTCAATTATCAATGGACATGTGGTTTCATATATATGATTATTTGCTTCAAAGTGTACATTAACTTACCCAGTAGCAGCTAAGAAGGCTATGGGGATCATCATTTCCCAGCCGTTGATGCTCATACTGATCAGCAAGAAAAGGAGACAAAAGTGAGAACGTGGCAGAGACACTAAAAAATGGTGCAAAATAGTTAGAATTTGTAAACATGAAACAAATTTGAAGAAAAATAATTCTCTAACCATATGGAAAGGGCATCTACTGCAACTTTTGCATTCTCCACATTCCCAGCCAGCAAGATCAAAATTTTATAGTACCAGTTCTCCAAACTGCAAAACATACACCAATGTCATGTAGCAAACGAAATTGCAGTTAATATTTCTGTCTGGGGATATCCTACATGATGTATATATATATATATATGTAGAAGAGATCTTTGCTTTTCTTTCTTGTGTCCAATAAGATTTTGCCCCACGTTTCTGTTTGGAGGGGAAAGCCTATTTAATAAACTTAGCTCTACATTAGAGTTTATTGTCATATTCATAGTATGATAGAATATGTGCACTAGTGGTGTACTGAATTGATTCACGGATCATATTACACTCGCATAAAAGCTGCAATTTAAAGAAAGTCGTTAACCAAAAATAATTACCATTCAAATGGGCATATGCAAAGTTGCAAACTGTAAATTGTATGTTCTTTCGTTTTTCTTTAATTTGACCTGGATAAATTATATTTCCTTATACAGGGCCCTCCAAAGCATGCAATCCAATGCATTACACTGAGCATCCGATGCTTTACATTGGGCTGCATGTACGTGGGGCCGAATTTCATCTCCATACACACAGACATCTACATATTTGTGTCTACCACTGCTTTAACGTTTTTTTTTCGAAGAATAATCATACAAAAGTATGGACACATAAATATGCTAAATCGAATTTATAAGCGGAGAAACTTAAAAGATGTTTGGACAGGGGTTGAAAAACGGGGGGAAAAATTTTCTCATAAAGTACAACTTGAGAGGAGAAAATTACTTTTCAGCTGGAAGAGAAAATTTTACCCCTCTTTCCATTTCTACTTATGTTTAACTTGAAAATCAGGTTAAAAAGGTTGAACCACTAGAGGAGAAAAGTTTTCACTCTATATAAAGTCCACATCGATTGTTTGTTATTCGTCATTGTTGACCTCAAAATCACGCACAAAAACGTTTTGGAGTACACTTCGCCACAAAACCTTTTGATTTCAAAACCTTATAAGATTGGGTTCACACACGCAATCTTCAAAATTTATTTACATGCATGATTGACTATGTTTTCTTTCTTTATTATTATTATTATTATTATTATTATATATGTGGAAAGAGAGGCAAGATTGAGAGACCATAGCATGACGCCGGAGGCAGTCGACAACTTGAGGAACTCCCAAAGGCCAGCAAATGCTCCGACAGAGAAGCCGGTCCATGTGAGAGGGCAACCACCGCAGACGGTGTAGAGAAAGAGGCCGACGACAGGTATCCACCAGGCCACGTTGAGGGCGACGGCGGCCCCAACGAGGCCGAATTTGAGGTGGATAATCAAGAGCCAGCTGAGGAAGCAGTGGGCGGCGAAAGCAACGGCGGTGACCCAAGGGATGACCATGTTCTTCATCTGGCACTGCAGGAAGCGCTGCAGCGTGAACAAGAAGACGAAGGCGAAGTGCTGAGGGATGAACCAGATGGAGAGGGAGCCCGCCATCCGCGCGATCTCCTCCTCTTGGCCCACCAGCCTCAGAATGGGAGTCGCGAAGATGTAAAGAGGCAGGAGGAGGAGGGCAAAGATGAACATGACGATGAAGGAACGCTGCAAATAGACCCCCAGCATATAGTGCTTCCGCGCACCGAACGCCTGCCCACACAGTGTCTCCAACGCACTCGCCATACCCAACTGGCAGCACAGAAGCCGATTCTCATGAATGTTTAGAAAGCGGAAAAGGAAGAAGTAAGAAAAAAAAAAAAAAAAAAAGAGTGCAGTGAATTAGATTGCATGTAGTTAAAAAGAAAAGTCATCGAACCACACAGCCTTGGCCTTAGATTCCAGATGAGGCAGGTTTTGGCGCCCACCTTAGACGACTTTCCTTCAGTTCTGTCACACCACCTTTCTCATATAAAATGGATTTTTCCCTGTAGAAGTTATCTCATGCGGAAGACTTTTTTCGTCGGTTCCTATCTACCTTAAAAGGATCGCAGATCGAATTCCCTTGCTTTGCTTTCCTCCAAATAAGACATGGCTTTTAGCCCATTCCAGAGTTTTGACTCCAAGTACGAAGGATCAGATTAGACAAGTCAGTTCACCAACAACATCGTGAGCACTTAAAAGTGAATGTTTTGTACAAAAAGCCCTCACAAAGCATGTGAGCTTTGGGAGCGATTGAACAAAGAACTCACATAGCTTGTTTTCCTTTGCGACTACTGCTTATACAAAGAACTCGAAAGCTTCTTTCGCTTTTGCGTAGTGTCATGTCACGAGCAAAATCTTATTCAGTTGTCCTCTCCTTTTTTTTTTCTATGAATTTTCAGTTTTACATACTCTTCTCGAGAGATGCGCATGGAATTGAAATTACTTTTATCACCTTAAACATAAAAAACAAGTGCGTCCACGAACTACTTGGTCTCATTAAATACTGTAACTTTTAGAGCTATGACGTGCGAGTTTAATTTACTCCTCAGGATTAATGATCCAGAAATATTTTTTCGACCCGAGAACGAACGCCGGCCAAGGGCAGGACTAGATAGTAGATATGATCTTCTCATGATCACGATGGAATTCTGTAAGCTGAAGCTTGGTCAAAGAAGACAGAGGAGATCTAATTGTGGGCCCCGCTGGTTTGTCCTACCCAGAATGAGCCTCAAAGCTGCTCACGTGGGATGTTGGAACTGTTTAATTGTTTCACCATGATTGGGATGATCGCTACTTAGCTCACGGTGCAAATGAATCTATATATCAAACTGCTTCAAATCAGATATATATATATATATATATATATAGGAAAATTGGTATTTCTTAGACCACTTTGGTCAGAAACAACAACGAAAAGCTCTTGAGTTCTCGACAAAAGTTATTTTAAACAAGACCACTTTGGTGATAAACAACAACCAAAAGCTCTTGAGTTCTTGAGAAAAATTATTTTAAACAAAATATGAACAATCTACTATGATTATCAATACTAATCTAACATAAGACATGTCTTGATTGAATTTGTTTCTTAAAAAGAACACTTGTTTTTCTACCATTAAAAGTTTGATGTCATAAAAGCCGTTTATTTTTTTATATTGTTAGAAGAACATGTTGAGCTCAAAAAATGACAAAGTTAGTGTACGATTCTCATCAAGAACATTATTAAGATCATACGTGTGTGTGTGTATAGATCTCACCTCGCCTCCATCACAATCAATCGACGATTTAGTGGATCCAATGGTAGGTTGCAAGAAAGAGGCTTAACATGGTCCACCCAGAATTTGTTCGTTCTTATCTACAAATGACTTTTCTCCACTTAACTTGCTCAGTTTCCGAACATTTTCTTTCGGAAATCCCCCGCTAACGTGAAAAGCAGGGAACCGGAGTTGCCAAAATCGGTTTCCCGGTCGATTTTTTCCTCAAATGATGGTTGAGAGAATCGTGAATCGACCGGCGGGCCAGAACCAATTCTTTCTTCTCCATTCAAACAATTACAGGTCTACATGTTGGGAAGAATGAAGAAATAAATAAGGAAAAAGTTAAGAAAATTTAAAAATGGTTATAGAAACATTTTACTGAATGTAGAGTAACAAAACAGTCATTTAATTAAATAATAACTACAATTTAAATGGTAATCTGATCCGACGCTACACCGTCGTTTCTAAATGTTTCATTTCAATCGAATCGGCTAGATCTTAAGAGCACCGTCACAAGGATCCCCTTTTGTTTCTTTCTGAAAAACTTTAAGTACTGCAACTTGTTGAGAAGCACGCTTGGGTACGTAAAGTACCTCATTCCCGACGATAAAAAAGGAGATGTAGCCAATTGTCCATACGAAAATAGACAAACCAACCGTAGAAAGAGAGAGAGAGGGAAAGCCGCCAAAATGAAAATTAATTAAGAAAAACAAGTGGTGTGCAATAGCAAAATGGATGCAAACAGGATGGAAAATAACGGGCGATGGAAGAGCTCACATTTTGTGATGCGGATATATGTTCTATAAACTGAGATTTGTATGCACTATTAAATTTAGAGAGAAGAAGAGAAACATGTAGCTGATATTGAAAACACAAAACACACGTATATATATATATATATATATATAGCTTTCTTTGTGAGATACTTGATAAAGTACCGTATACCGCGACATGGTGGGAAGAAAGGGCGTATTAACATGACTATGACACCATGTTCCATGTGGGAACGAACTACACAACCATGCGGAGGACCCAGATTTAGTAATTAATAAATTTACTTCTTTGTGAGAGATAATACTGTAATGAACACATTGATGTTGATGGCACTGCATCCTGAAGAAGAGAAGTATGAACAGTGAAAAGCGACGGAAGATAGTAAGACAAGGGACTGTCTCTTGTAAGAAAAGGATACCCAAAAAAATGCAAAGCCATGGCGGCTAGCTACTATCTTTATATCCCAAATTAAACTAATATATATAAGATCTGACTCTCACCAAATATCCTGAAACCGAACGAGTTATGACTTACCACACTCATTCTCTGAGGTATTTAAAAAAATAAAAGGAAAAGATAAATTAGATTAAATAAAATCCTTACTCTCATCAAATATCCTGAAAATAAATGAGTTATCATGATACTCGTTCTTAATTAGTTGTAGCTCAGGCATAAACACGGAAAAGATAAGCACTTTTTACAACGGCCTGAGTTCAGTAGCTTCATCAATCTTCACATATGCGAGTAGTTGAAGCATAGACGAAATGTTTTTCGTCATGCTAAGACTTGAAGGCAAGAGTAGTTCCAGCATTCGACAACCGTCAGACCTAACGATACGAACTGAAAGAGTAGAAGAGGAGACGGTATAAGGGTAGGGCGTCATGGAAATTACCATCAATCCGAAATTGAATCCCACGATGACGTTTATGGCGATGGCGACGGAGGCGAGTTCGAGGTCACCGAGATGACCGACGAACGCCTGAGTGATGACATTCATCCCGTTCAAGGCAAGCCTGGTCAACATGGCAGGTCCGGCGATCCGCCATAGCTTTCTCGATTCAATCAGTGTCCTTTGCAGCAGCGATGGTTCTCTCAGCTCCTCCGAGTTGCCACCTGCTGGTGCCTCCTGTTCTGGCTGCACCATCTCCCCCTCACTGAGAAACAGAGAGACAGCGAGAGAGAGAGAGAGAGAGATAAAAAATACGAAAGGAAAGGAATGATTGGTTCACTACTCGGAAGTCTGACTTATAAAAACGAGAGGATAAGGGCTTTGGGGTCGTGACCACAGGTCGTTCCTTCAGCAAATGATTCAAGCGCGCTTGGGCGACACAGTCAAGGTCTTCATCTTTGTTATAATTGAGAGCAATCCTTCGTTTTCTGGGCGGCCTCCTTGGCTTCTTCCAAATTCTTTGTGAAGCCGTTGCCCGTTGCTCCTTGCTTTCCAAAAAAGAACCATCGGCCTCTCAGACGCGTCCCGAACGACCTACTGCCCGCCGACCGATTTCGGTCTGTACCGACAGAGATGTAAAGCGGTCTACCCTCTTTGTTCTACGTAGGGTCAGGACTCAACCGCGATCTGTTCTCATTTATCGATTTAGTTATTGCGTCTGAATCGACACACACGTACCGGAGGCGGTGGCAACTCAGATAAAGCTCAGTCCCTATCAGGATCGATCATTTTTCTCGGTGAAGTCCGCATATATTATGTGCTACGTAATTGCTGGTTTGGAAAAGTCTACGGCCTCCAACGATGGGAACTATTCGATCCTTTCCACTTGTTGCGAGATGACAAACACTGGTCCCAAAATAAATATATCAATCCATTTTCTGGTTGAGAGAGGGACTTCGATGACGCAAGTGGGGAGCAAGTTTCGAATGTGACGTGTTGACTCTCCACCGTTCGAATCTGACGTGTTGACTCTCCATGAGATATCGCAGTTGATTCTTCATGTCTACTTGCAATACGATCTTATCACCATTTCCAGACGTTCATGAGCAAAAATTTGACCATTCGTGTTTGATTTCACATCGTAGACGTGTTCATGACATTATGTTTCACAAAAAACTGCATAACAGGTCGCTAGCTCTGGTGTCCCACAGCAATTCAAGAACCCTAAAAAACATCATTAATAGTCTTCTCCCCCTTCATCACTGTAAATATTTGCAGCGATCGTTGCTTAATTATTTGTTCCAATTTGCAGACAATTCGTTTTAACTTATACAAGAGTTTGGTTTTGACCATCGGATTCTCGTATCAGATGAGCAGTTCATGGCGATTGTTCTCTACGGAATTAACTAATTATAAAAGTAGCTAAGTCTCTCGAGTGTCTAAATCTCAGTCTCTCTCGATCTAGTAGTTGCATATGCTGATTCCTTTCATTGTATACCAACATGTATAACTAATATTACTTTATTTACACTTGATTTTTTAATAATATTGTATTATCTTTTTATTAAAAAGTTGTGGCTAGCTGATGAAAAGGTTTTGGCCCACTGACAGAGCCAAACTGGTTATGTGCACACCCAAAATATATCAGGATTTCACGCCATGAATATGTTGTGTTCTTCTCAATTTGGAGAACCTAAGTTGAGAGCCTGGTCTGCTGGAAATAACTCATGCTGATAGAGATGTAAATGGGTCCAATAAAGTTCTGATTTCATTACATGTAAATGTTGGATCTGTTGTTCGTCTGGCCTCGTGAATTCCAGCTTTGAAATTAAGACCTGAATCCAAATCAAATCACTTAAAATAGTTAAATTCATTAAAGTCCGGATCCCAATCTAAATTGCGAACAATTTACATCGGTACTTGCTTCGTTTCCGGACTTTTCTTCTCCAAAATGTCTCACCTCGCCGTGTCAGGCTGTCACTCATCCACTTGTGACCTTGTGTGGGACTTTCGTTGTTTATTTTTTAAAGCAATTATCGTCTCTGCATTTGGTCCATCCATATATTAATGATCACTACGAATCAACTCCTACGATTCCCTTGAGTAATATTTGAAATTATCCCTTGAACTTCACTTGTCAGTACGTGAAACTTATTTTTTCCTTAGTGAAATGAGTCAATGACAATATATATCCAAGAAAAAGAAAGTCGAGAATGAAAATTAGAAGGTTCGCATAATGATACTTTCCAAAGCAGTAACTTTGTAGATATATTAAGTTCACCGCATTAGAAGCGGCCTTTATTGATGCAAGTTTTAGTGATGTATGTTTGAACACGAAACAAAATGTCAATAAGGGAGCTTTTTTTTATGGTTCGGAAATTTGATTAAAGAGCATAATTTCTCCTCAAACTGAAATGGAATAAAAAAAATTTCAGGTTTGAATTTCCTAATTCCATAAACAAAATACAGGTCAATTTGTTTAATAATTCTAATTTCTTTAAAGCTGAGCACTTTGATTTTAAAATTCTTAGTTTTGAGATATATCAAACACCCCTCATAATTTGTGTCGCCGATGATTTAATTATTGAATCGTCAAAACGTCAGTGCAAGAAGGAACTACTGGCGTGCAAAAACAGACAAGCATCCGAAACACAAAAAAAAAAAAAAAAAGTGTATGTTAAAAACTCCTCCTTTGCCAACCATGCCTTTTTTTTATATATATAAATGTTTATCTAAGAAAAACAACCTTCAATGTAAAACTTCCAAAACTATCTACCGGAAATACGTGCTTCAACTCGATATAGCGACTGCCACCAAAAGAATAATAATACAAGGCAACATGATAAACCAGAATGCCGTGAAGTTCAAATTTCAGGAGTGAATTTGATTGCTCACTCCATTAAATAAAATTGATTGCAGTGTTGAAGCAGCGGGTTCTTGTAGGATCTGTAGTCGACAATAACTTCTGTAGAGACAGATGAGGACGCCACCGGATCGCAAACAGATTGATCACGAGCACTCGTTGGTCTGAGCATGCTTGACTTGTGAACAACGCGTGATTAAACAATCCCATTGTCAACCACAAAAAATACATAAAACCAAAAGAGGACAAATAAAATAATTGACGTGGACGAAGAAATCTCGCCATAAAAAAATATGAGTAGATAGAAAGAGGAAAAACTCGCGTGTCACCATTCCAGAGAGCCGTAACTTGGAAGCAAAGGAAATAGCAAACACCAATGGCCTACACATCTTCAGAAATCTGGCCCAGAACTTTAAGACCCCAAGAAGGAAAAGCAAATAGGAGGGACTTTGAATGTTGGTTGCGACTTGGTAAGAGTTCTACTTTTATATCTATCAACAGCTGCAAACAATTATTAGAACGAAATGAGGTGAGGAGTATTTTTGTCATGCAAAATTTTTTTCCTTTTCCACTTTTTATTATTGTAGTAGGATGGTTTCCTTCTTTCTCATTCATTCATGAGCATGTTAGTTATTCCTGACTCCGAACAACCATTCATTCATTCTGATGTTTGAAGCTCAAACGTATAACCTGCTCTTCATACCTACTCTATGAGAGTCCAAATCTCAATTGAAGGTCCAATAGCTAACTGCTATGGCCCTTCCCGTGATGCCCATCCCAGATCTTGGCCTAAGTTGACTGCGTAAGAGGCTGTTCCACAAGGCCAGAATTGTGCAATTGAAATTCTTGTTTTTGAGAAGAAATGAGAATTGCATTATCAAACAAATAATTTTGATTCCAAAATCATAGGCTCATTAAATTCTATGGTTGTGATTCTACTCTAGAGGGTGGAATTATGATTAATAAAATTATACAGACATTTTTATTTATCTTTAGGGCACATAAAACACTGGTTTTAATTCAATATTTTCAGAATTTTAGTTCATGTTTTATCAAACAGGTTATTTTCAATTCTAGAATCAAAATTCCAACTGTAAAACACAAAGAAAAGCTTAAACAGGAATTTTCGTTCTAAATCAAATGCAAGGTGGAATTTTTGTTTCTAAAATTTAATTTTAGAATCAAAATTCAAATGCCCTCTAAGAAAGAATTCCTGAACTCATAGAGGAAGCAGCGGCCCATCAAAATATTAATGCAGCTTGTTGAACAATTCAACCGCGGGCCTCTTTGTTTGCGTTCTCCGGGACAATAATGCTAGGTGCACACTCACCCCGGTAACTAATGAGTTAGGCGAGGTCAAGGCTGCCATCAGGTTGTCACCAATGATTGAGTGAACTATGTATGGTGCGCTTCAATAAGCTCAATATACCAAAAAAATGATATCATTCAAACAAAAACTATAACATAATCATGAATAAAACATTGAAATTCAACATAAAGTTATGCCCTTAAAGTTGCTTGCCAGCATAATCATCCAAACAGGAAATTCAAAACCAACAGATTACAGGAGCACACTGATGACTTGCTCGATCTCTGAAGAGCATATGAGGCAGGGAAGGCATACCCATACGCTCATACCGTCATACGGACGGTAGTAAACCATGCAGCATGCATGTAATCTAGGTGTACTGTGAGTCTGTAAAGTCGATTTTGTATGGTACATCTAGTCGCCAGCAGGGGCACGTGCGGGTGGGCCTCTCTAAATGCAACCTTGGGTTCAATCAATCCCCTTTGTTTGAAGTGGGCCATCTTCAAGTTCTCTAATTCTTTTTTATTGTACAATGGCTGCATGCTCCATGTGCAACTTGTACATTCTCTCATATCATCAGTGATCTGGCATCAATGTGCTGATGCCTTCCCAGCGTCCTTGCGGGACAAGGAAGATGCCTTATATAGCTGCAATGTTTGGTTGATGATAGGTGTTCTCGTTGGTAGGTGGCCTGATCTCATGTACAGCCACATGGGCGTGCATATTGGGTCTGAAACAGGCCAATGGTGCAGTGGATCTGGGCGGAGGCAGGCGAGATGTTTACCAATATCATCCAATAGAATCTGAAAGAAAGGCTCCATCAAAGGAAGAGTTTCATTTTCTCTAACCAAAACAGATGGATGAATATGGTGACCGCTAGATTGGAAAGTAGAAGTCGCCTAAGGATGGCCTCGTGTGGATCAAATGGTTCACTGCTAACATTTTGTGTCGCCAGACCTTCCTGCTGGGGTTGTACACAAAATCTACATCCCACTTGCGAGGATGTGATGAAATTGCAAGTGCCCTCTCGAACATGCAGATCTCAACAGGCTTGTGAATGCATGTTCCTCTTGTCGACGTCCAAATTGCAAATTCTTCTATCCTAAAGGAAATTGCCTATATCTTGGTACTGCTTGCTTTCTTTCACAATAACGACGTGAATGACAAGCTTGTATGCAATATAACTACTATGTTGCACCTCTTCCTTAAGAAACAAATAGAACTTGCTAAGAATTTTCTATATGTGCTGTTTCTTTTATTCACAGTTGACGTAAACATGTCCATATACCTATGTTCTATTGGCTTAGATGGGATCCGAATTTGTTCAGCCCATCTTTAGGGGCAGAACGAGGATTTTTTTGAGGAGTGGGCCAAACGGTTGTTTGACTGGGCCCAAGGGTGAATTTATCCAAGTAGGGCTAAACTAAATCAGAATACAAAAATTACATTAGACAACTAAAAATTTTCAAATTTTTTAACGTAATTTTTTTTTAGTTAGGTAGGGTGGGGTCACAGCCTAGGCGGTAGGCCTGGGCGTCGGGCCGGCCCGGTACGGGCCAGGTCCGGGCCACGCATTTTTTCTATCGGGCTCAAGTTTGGTGAGCCCGGCCCGACCCGACGGCCTGTTTAACTCATTAGGTCAGACGATTTGGGTGAAAATTTGTGATGGTGCCATTTTTTTCTTTCCTTCCTCCCACCATCCCGTGCCCTCCCTCCCCGTCGCCATTGCCACAGCAGTGAAACCGCCTAGCCATCAGCTCTCTGGAGTTCCTGTAATGGCTGCTTTTCCCGCTGCTGTCTTCTTCTTCATTAATCTCATTCTGCTTGGCGTTGCATTGGAAGATCTTGAGGGTAAAATGCCTGATGGTCCCCTTTCTCCTTCTTCCCATTTTTCTGTTCTTTCTTAGTCCACTGCTGTTCTTGTTTTCCTTTATCTGAGCTTGATGTAACGTTTCATGTTTACGCCCTGTTTGGTTGGAGGGAAAGGGAGGGAAAGGGATGGAGGGAAAGGGAGGGAAAGGAATGGAAAGGGAAGGGAAGGGAAGAGAAAGGGAAGGGAAGGGAATGAAAGAGAAAGGGAAGGGAAGGGAATGGAATGGAAAGAGGTGATTATAAAAGCTTGTTTGGATAAAAGTGAATGGAATGGAAAGGAAACAATACAATTTATAATAATACCCTCAATAGTCAAAAGGTTGAGAGGCAGGGAGAAAAAAAACGTGGAGGGGTATTGTGGGCAGTCAACACTTTTGTACTTACTCCCTTTCATTTCCCTCCCAATCCGTCCGATTTGGGAGGGATTGAATTTACACTATACAATCCTTTCCTTTCCTTTCATTTCCTTTCCCTCCCCTCCCATCCAAACAGACTTTCTCCCTTTCCCTTCCTTTCCCTCCTTTCTAATTAGCCAACCAAACACAGGAGGGATTGCTAAATCCCTCCCTTTCCCTCCCTTTCCTTCCAACCAAACAGGCCCTTAGATATATCGAGGTTTTGGAGGCTTTTCCATTATGCGTGGATGAGCTTTTGTTATTTTTGTGTTGTTTTATGAGTCTCTTGAAGTGAAGTTTCAGGGAAGGATCAAGGATGGTGGTTATAGGCTGGTAGGGGTGGGATCCGTTTGCAGTGGAGCTGCTTCTATGGACCACCATTAGAATATGGATAGTTAGGACGCCTAATGATTAAGGCTTATATTGTTTTCTTCTCGTTGTCTAGTTACTTCCCTCCACAAAGGAGTTTCATTTCATTTCAACTTTGCTCTTAGGTTGCAGGCGGTCTTTTCTTTTTGCCATGTTTTCCCCTTCTCTGTATTCTGCTGTTAATGGAAGCGCTCGTCTTAGTGGGTTTTGTTGTGGAAGGATAACGCAGTTGCTCCGCCTTTTCTTGTTGGTAAATAACAACGCAGTCTCGTGATTTTGCTAATATTCTTCATGTGAAGAAATTCAGGCTCGAGCCAGCCCGACCCGGCCCGAGGGTATGGCAAAACGGGTCGGGCTGGGTCTCGGTATGGTGGACCTGGCCCGACCCGTCAATATTATGGGGCCGGGCCCGGGCTTTGGGCCCGCCTCGTCAATATTATGGGCCGACCTGGGCCGGGTTTAAACTGATCGGGCCACCCCGACCCAGCTCGATACCCACCCCTACTAGGCGGGCCCTCCCCTCCCTCCGCCCCTGCCCATCTTCAACAACTACGGTAACTGTTTCATGCTGAACTATAGGCGACATGATCTACTTGGTTTGATTAGAGAGCAGGTGGATCACGAAGACTAAGAGCAATCAGATATGCTAATTATGCATC